>NW_005369217.1:5339478-5384045 GCF_000412655.1 Myotis brandtii
TATATAATCAAGGAGTGGAGGAGTAGAAGAGGAACTCCTGGATCACAGGATATGCATATGCTTAGTTTTATATGAAATGCCCAAACTGTTACTACTAAGAGGGTAGTCTTGATGGAAGGTGTACTGATGCTTCTATGTTTGCCCTCTGAATCAATTTTCTGTTTCTCTCTTTCTTATTCTGTGCCCTAAATCATCCTGGTTCCCTTGATTGGGCACAGCAGTTGATTGAAGAATGGAGAGACAGAGAGACAGAGATAGAAACGGAGACGGAGAGTGAGAATAAGATCACAGTAAGTTCTGTTGTCTCCCTGCTTCACTACCATAAAGAGGGGCTCCATTCTTCTACAGCCACAGCTCCTGTCAGACAGCCCCTCTTCCACTGGTTTTACTAACACCACCCTTCTTTGTTGCTTCTTTAGTCTCACCGAGTGATCACTGCTGTTGTTAGTCCCTGAGTGATTCTTTACTATCTAGCCTTGTGCTCTTTTAAAAAAAATACATATTTATATTGATTTCAGAGAGGTAGAGAGGGGGAGAGAGAGATAGAAATATCAATGATGAAAGAGAATCATTGATAGACTGCCTCCTGCACATCCCACACTGGGGATCGAGCCCACAACCTGGACATGTGCCTTTGACTGGAATCAAACCAGGACCCTTTATTCCACAGGCTGACACTTTATCCACTGAGCCAAACCAGCTAGAGCTAACCTTGCACTCTTAACACTACTCACATCACTGAAAAATAATAATTTTATATAAATCTAAAACTTATTATCTTTTCTTGTACAGACTTTGTTTGAATGATACAGAAGGAAATAAAATAAAAAATATTTTAAGACCCCAGCTGGCATGGCATAGTGGCGGAGTGTCGACCTATCAACCAGGAGGTCACAGTTTGATTCCCAGTGGGGGTACATGTTTGGCTTATGGGCTTGATCCCCAGTGAGGGGTGTGCAGGAGGCAGCCAATCAATGATTCTCTCTTATCATTGATGTTTCTCTCTCCCTCTCCCTTCCTCACTGAAATCAATAAAATATATATATTTTTTTTTAAAAAAAAAGGAGAAGAAGAAAAAAGATTTTAAGAGAGGGCAGAAAGTGTTGGAACACAGTGGGGTTTCTGCTCAGCATGAGAGAATTGGCACAGGACAGAGATTGCACTGAAAGCAGTTATTTAGGGCAATTCAAGTCAACAGTTATTTTAGGTGTGGACCAAAATGCTGAATAGATGAGGTTTCCATTCACAAGTAGTTTTGTTGACATGACCTGGCTGCACATGACTCTACTAAGCTTCAATTTTTTCATTTATATAAAATGGAAATAATGATTATACCTGTTTCAGGTTGGCCAGTATCTCAACCCCTACCACACCTCTGAAGTTGTCAGACAGTGAAGAAAGTCAAGGTAACCACACTCCAAAGATGAGACAGAGGATTTATGACTTCATTAAAGAAATTCATCGAGTGATGGTAGGAGTACCTAGGAAGTATTCTTAAACTACTCAGAACCTTGGAGACAAGTTCCCATATATACTGTAACTTCAGAAAAGCACAACTGCCAACCAAGGATACGGAAACTTGCTTCAGGGGTGGCAGTCTAATATGGTGGTTAAGACAAAGCAAAGGTTTAAGAGTCATGTCTGAATAGGAATCCAGACTTTGTCTCTTATTGACAATATACCCTTGATTCAGCGATGAACATTCCTCAGTGCTGTTAACTGTCAAATGGGGATAATTATTCATATACCTTTTATAGTAATTGTTATTAAAGTTTTTTTCACACATAAAAATACATAAACATATCTATGATCATGGTTCTGCCTACTTTAGCTAAGTGCTAGTAGAAGTTGTCAGGAGATACGAAGCTGCAGAGTTTGGAGCTGCAGGTAATACTGCTGTGAGGGGAATACTGAGAGTGGGCGTGTCTGTGGCAGGGAGGGAGATGCATGGGCAGAGAAGACATCAGAGTTGAATAGTCATGAAGTCTAGCATGGTGGTGTGTGTCTAGAATAAGATCTCAATTCCAGGATAGAAAATTAGAATCTGCTGTGCCTGAGCAGAAGAAATCAGAGGCAGACCATTAAAATATTTTATTTTCTAAAATAACCTTTCTTACTAATTTTCTCATGTTTTTTTGAAACAAAATTCTACCCTGCTTTCTCCTCTCTCTTCCCTATTAAATGGTGTTTTCCATTTTTAGTTTCAATATTCTTCTTCAGTATGGAATGGTGGTCAAGAGTATGAACCTTAGAATGGATCTGTCCTCAGCAATTTTTAATTTTTATTATTTTTTGAAAAACAGACATTTGAACAAGTTCTCCCTTTGCAAGGCCAGCGCTCTATTCCTGCCATTTTCATTTTGCTCATCTTAGAGATACAATATCAAGATCACACACGATGACATATTGACAGCAACTGCATATTTCAAAGCAAAGCCTGGCATTAGTTAGCTGGAATAGAAGCAGGGGAAAGTAAAGGGATTTATGAGAAAACAAATTCCAGGTTTGTCTGTGGGCATGAATGCCAAAGCAAAAAAGTTTCTAAGGCAGCTAAGGCTTTGGGCAAGATCTGCTAACACTGAAGGGTGAGGAAATAGTCAAGGAATCAAACAATATGCTTCTGGCATCCTGCTGGTGATTCAGAAAATTCTGATTCAAAAACAAGAATTATTTTCAAAGGTCTTTTGACAGAGTCGACAGCTATTCAGCTGTCAGCCACTCTCCAGAGACCCTAATGAGCTCTTCCTTGTCAGGCCTTTCTGTCTAAACAAGGAATTGCTAGTCTCTGTCTGCCACCCCACAGTGAGTGCACTTACCTGTGCTTATGTACAGTATAAATTATTAGTTAATGCAAACATTTGTTCAGGTTGATCACTAGGTTGTTTCTGTCAGCCTATATCAATGTGGTCTTTAATGTGTCAGTGACTCAACAGCAGATATGTATGTACACAGGTGGTCAGAAAGAAGTGCTTTTCTGTTGATAAACTAATAGGTATTCCTAAAGAAATTGCTGCAACTACCTTTGGGACTCAAAATTCCTTAGGCTCTTGTAGATGGTCAAAATACTTTACCTTATTTTCTACAATAATAGCAAGTCATAATAAAGAACAACAGAGAGAACATATCAGAGAAATAATACTTTTTTAAGTATATTTAATCAATCCCCTTATTCCTTCTGTACAATATTCAAGATTCTTGCTGAATTCTATGTAAAGAGAATTTCATTTTAATTTTAGAATTCATAAATCCCCTTTTAAATGGGCATCTGTTATTTTCTAAAATAACATTTCTTACTAATTTTCTCATGTCCTTTGAAAAAAAATCTACCCTGTTTCCCCCTCTCTCCTCCATGTTAAATGGTGTTTTTCTACTTTTATTTGTAATATTCTTCCTCAGTATAGAATGGTGGTCAGGAGCATGGACCTTAGAGTAATTTAACCTGGCTTTTGAGTCCTGGTTAAATTCTCCTTGGTTCTCTTTTTCTACATCCATCGCTTCTCTTTCAACTTATTCAGAATTAACTCCTACTCTACTCTGTCAAGGAGTTTTCTTTTCTTTGATTAAAATCTCTTCAGATACCTCAATTATCTTAGTAAATTTGCCTCATAAGTTTGAGAAGAGAAGATACCCATTTCATAAAAAAAGAGTTGAAAAAATAAAATAACAAAAACAAAAAATCTTCCAACTATGTAACTATGTTCTTTAATGTTTATTTCTACAGTTTAAAAAAAGAAAAGAAAGATATGAAATGAAATGAAAGAGAAAGAAAAGGAGGCGCTCTCCCTCCTGAGAACATGCCAGTGCCTTTCTCTTCCCTTCCCCCTCTACCAGGCCCATTACTGTTAGCTTCCTCACTCCCAAGCTCCAAGGGCCCTTCCTTTACCTCTATAACTTGTTTCTTAAGCCCATTTCTTCTATGAATTACTTTTTCTACCTCTGTAATTTACCCAATAAATGTTCTCTTATAGTTAAAAAAAAGAAAGAAAGAAAAGGAGAAAGACACAACAAAAACAATCAGAGTCTACATTTTATAACATCAAGTTTAACTTCTGTTATGGCCAAGTAATCCCTTACTGGACCAACACTCCTAAAGATAACAATCAAAACTCTGTACAAAATTTAAAAAAAATAGGTTTCACACACTGAGACTAAAGAAAATTGGGCAAATTGTGGGTGGAAGTTGACACTTAGGTAAATGGAATGACATGGGTGAATGTCCCATTTTTGCAGGTAGTACCAGTCTTCCTGGCCTGAAAAATGAGAGCGCAGAGATCCAAGAAATGAAAGCTGCTGAGAAAGTGAAGAGGGAACCCAGGCAAGGAGAGAACCAGAGACAAGAAGCTCCAAATTTTGTATGTAAATTCTGCCCAAATCTTAGACTAACTCCTAGCCACACATTGGTGGGACAGATGTAAAGCAGTCCCATTGAGGACAAAGGATAAAACTAATATTTCAGTCACCACTCAAAATACAGAATTTTAAGTTTGACCATAACAAAATTATTTACTTGCTAAAATAAGAACAATACAAATCATTCTTGGATCAATCATTTTGTTTAGAACACAATTTAAAATTACTTGACATACTCAGATTTGGGAAAGCATGGGCCTGTCTCAAGAGGAAAGGCCACACATTAAGACCAAACTAAGAAATTAACAGATGTTGAAATCAGCAGACTAAGGATTTTAAAGCATCTATTATAACTATGTACAATAAAGTAAGGGAAAATATACTCACAAGAAATAAAAATAGAAAACTAAGCAGAGGAATTGAAATTATATTAAAGAACCATATCTGTAAATTATATAATTGAAAACTTTAAATCTGAAATTAAAATATGGTGGATAGTCTAACAGGAGAGTAGAGATGATAGAAAATGAATTAGTAAACTTTAATATAGAGAAATATACATTATTCAACCTTAGGAACAATTTTTTAAAAAAAGAAGAGAGTCCGAGGGACCTATGGAACAACATAAAAAGATGTAGTTATGTGTAATTGAAGTTCTAAAAGCCAAGGGGAGGAAATGGGTAGTAAATATATTTTAAGAAATAATGGACAAAAATTTCACCAATTTGATGAAAGACATAAATTTTCAGATGTAAGAAACTCAGCGAATCTAAAAAGGGCACATGCAAAGAGAACCACACCTATGCACATCATAGTCAATCTGATAGAAAATCAAAATTGAGAAGAAAAATTAGCTTAAATGCAACTACAGAAAAAGGACACATTACATATAGTGGAACAATGATCAAATTCCACTAATTTCTCAATGAAAACTGTGAAGGCCAGAATACAGTGTAACAAGTCTTACAGTGCTAAAATAATAAAACTTTAATGTAGAATTCTATTTGCAGAAATGTATCCAAATATCCCTCAAGAAATGGAGCAAAATCAATACATCATCTCAGAAAAGAAAATGAAGAGAATCAATTACCAGCAGACCTGTGCTGCAAAAAATACTAAAGGAAATTCTTCAGAACTAGGGGAAATAATAGCACATATAATCTCAGATATTCAGGAAGGAATTAGGAGCATTAGAAAAGGTCTAGAAAAATATAAAGACTATTTTTTTATTCTTAATGTCTTTAAAATATGTATGATTGTTTAAAAGATGAAGATGTAATGAAGCGACAATTATAACATAAAAGATAGGGGGAAAGTGTAAATGGGACTTTATGCTTGAAAATTTCTGCATTTTAGGTAGAGTAACACAATATTAACTCTAAGAAGACTGAAAAGTTATGCCCGGCCAGCATACATGCCTAGGTTGTGAGCTGGATCTCCAGTGGGAAAGGTGTACATGTAATTCAAACTAATCACTAAAAATTAATGCAAAGAAGCATAGCTGAGAAGTCAATAAATACATTCAAATTCTCTTCAAATTTGGATTGTGAAATACTTGAAAACATTTCATGCAGTATACTTTAATCTATATATATAAAAGGTTAGTATGCAAAGTGTCCCCACACAAGTTCGACCGGGAGTTCTATCGCTTGCTATGATGTGCGCTGACCACCGGGGGCGGTGCGGAACAAAGGAAGGCCCTGGCTGGCAGTTGAAAGGAAGCCCCTGGCTGACAGCTTAAAGGCCCTGATTGGCTCTGATCACCAGCCCACCTAGGGACCTTACCTGTACACAAATTTCATGCACTAGGCTTCTAGTTGTTTTATAATTCTGAATCTGTGTATTATCATAGAAAAACTATGCATTAGAAGAAGTCTTAGAATGAGTACCGTTTACTTAAATTTAAGACCAGAGTATTCTTTTTTTAACAGTAATTTTATTTATTTATTTATTTATTTATTTATTTATCTATTTATTTATTTATTTTTATTTTTGGTTAATCCTCACCCGAGGATATTTTTTCCTTTGATTTTTAGAGAGAGTGAAAGGGAGAGGAAGAGATAGAGAAACATTGAGGTGAGAGAGACACCTCAATCGGTCACCTCCCACATGGGTGACCGAGCCTGCAACCTAGGTATATGCCCTTGACTACCTTTGACCAGAATTGAACCTAGGACCCTTCAGTCCACAGGCTGACACTCTATTCACTGAGCAAAAGCAGCCAGGGTAAGACTAAAGTTTTCTTGATGAAGACTTCTCTAATCGGGTTAAAAGAATCTGTGGTTCAGTATTTTGGTTTTAACTGCTAAATTCAAAACCATCTGCTCTTTCCCATGAAAATCTCTTTGACCTTATTTCCCTTGTCCCATATTTAGTGTGCCCCTGGGAAAAGGTTTCTGCTCCCCTTTATTGTCATTGATACACTAGAAGCAAATCTGGAAGCTTGTGGGAGGGAGGTGTATGGATATCGCAGGGAAAGTAAATAAATGAGCCTGAAATTCCTGGAACACTCATGCAATAATTGTTTTATTCTCCTAAGAATAGATGACATAATAATTTGTGCCCAATATTTTAAGCAAGGTATGGCAATCAAGGTTACAGACATCTCACCTGTTAGATATATGCCTATCTCATTTAAGAATAATAAAAATATGCAAATATGCAAATTTTTTTCTTTTTCTATTTTTGTATCTTTATATAACCACTAGGGGCCCAGTGCATGAATTCATGCACCTTGAAAGGAACTGTGGGTCGAGAGGCTGCAGTGGGCACAGGGGCAGGTCTTGTCCCATCCTCTGTGCCCCGGCCCATCCCCTCCTGCCGTGGCCCCCGGTCCCCTGTCTGCCGGCAGCCCCACTCCTGCTGCTGCCACTCCAACACACTGATGGCCCTGGCCCTGCTCGCACCTGCTGATGGTGCCAAGCAATTGGGGCTGGCGCCAGCAGTGGGTGTGAGCAGGGGCTAGTGCCATCAGTGGGTGGAAGTGGTGGCTGCTGCCCCAATCGCCCCTGAGGAGCAGGGGGAGGTGGAGAAGCCTTCAGGGGTGATTGGGCCAGCAGCAGCTGCTTGCACCCGCTAATGGTGCTGAGCGATTGGGACCAGTGCCGGGAGCGAGTGGGGCCAGCATCAGCAGCAGGTGCAAGTGCCCAGCAGGACCACGGCGCACGGGAGCAAAGAATTTTCAGTAACCACCAGAGGCTCGCCTGGATGACAGTGACCAGCGCCCTGCCTTGGTCTGGTGCCTCTGTTCACCTGCTCCACCATCCACCACTGCCAATGCCTGCCATGTTCCGCGCTCTGCCACCTGCTGCCAATGCCCGCCATGTTCTGTGCATGCCCCCTGATGGTCAGCACACATCATAGCAACCAGTTGTTCAGTTGTTCCACCATTAAGTCTATTTGCATATTAGGGTTTTATATATAGAGGTAGCAATATTTATGTACATAGATTAAGAAGGAATATGCCATTTCTATCCAAAAGACAAACAAATAAACAAAGAATATTATAATATGATTTCACCATAAGCAGAAGTCATAGTTGGATTTTAGGAAAAATGTTTGGAAGTTGTAAGTAAATTTCCATCTGAGTTTACAATCTACCTCGAACACTCTTCCCCTCCTATGAAGTAACATAAAAAAGAAGGTCAGAAATGTCTTTCCCTTTTATGGAGTAGTTCCTTGGTGTTTCCTGCAGAGAATTAATTCCAGTCTTGGCACAGCCCCTCTATCACCTTCTCCTTCTGCTTCTTTCCCCATCCATGAATGAGATTATCCAGCTTTCGGTCTCGGAATAATTGAAAAGAACTGAAATGCAAGTAATATGTAAACTCTAACAATAAAAAGAAAGAAAGAAAGAAAGAAAAGAAGTAAATGCTGTTTGTGCATTATGTTAACCAGGGAATAAATGCACATAATATTAAACATTTTCAATTTTTTTGTCTTGTGGACTTTATATAGTGGTTTTAATTCTATCTATATCCATCATCATGTTCCCTATGTCTCTTTCTTCATCTCATGCTTTAAAAATGAAAGAATGGCCCTAGCTGGTTTGTCTCAATGGAAGAGTCCCAGGTTCGATTCTGGTCAAGAGCACGTACCTGAGTTGCAGGCTCAATCCAACCGGGGCACATGCAAGAGGCAACCAATCGATATGTCTCTCTCACATCGATATTTCTCTCTCTCTCTCTGTCTCTCCCCCTCCCTGCCACTCTCTCTAAAAATCAATGGAAAAATATCCTTGGATAAGGATTAACAACAACAACAATAACAAAATGAAAGAATGGTTTAGCACAAAGAGAGGAATTTCAGGCCCATTACTTCCATGTCTTCAGCTTTGGCTGGAAATTAATCCTCAACATGAAGGCTACAATAAATTATAAATTATAATCTATAGGAGAATAATGGTTCTAAAGTTATATTACACAGGATGAAATTTCAGTTGCACCCTATTTCTAGGTGCGGTGACCTTGAATAGTTACTTAACGTTTTCAAACTTTGGTTTTTTAATCTTTAAAATGAGGTAATGATTCTATCCATGCCATAGGTTAATTGTATTAAATCATTTAAAATACTTAACACAATGCCTACCACATCTTAAGCAATCTATAAATGTTAGTGGTTTTTATCATCATATCTGTCCATTTGACTTTTTCCATCACAAGAAATTTTATTTGACATTTTTTTGCAATGAAACAAAAGCCACTGTTAGCTCATCCCATCAAGCATCCATTAATAATGCAGATAGACAGGTTCGTGTTTCATAGCCAGATGCCCAAATTACCCATAGTCATCTTGTCCAAAATAGAGGATAAAAGTCAGCAGGTTGAATTTTTTCCAAACTTCAGCTTGTAGCCTAGAGCATCTTGAATACATAGCTGCTTCAGCAGAAACCCAAGTTGAACTGATTTTAAAAACAATATAAGCTATTTTCCATTCAATGATGAAAGAATGCAAAAAAAAAGTATTCTGAAGTGGGTTTTGTATTTCTCTTGATTTATAAATATACAAGAAGTAACAAAAAATGTGAAAATATTCATAGTTTAAACTTACATGTTTTCTAATCCTTATGTAAGTATGTACTATATGTATAAATTTATTGATATTATTTATATATCTTAATGAGATTAATATAATAAAAATATTCAAAATACAATTACTGTAATTTGAAACATTTGGAAAAACTTAAAGTCCATTGGGACCAATATCAATAAATTACAAATGATCCTTCTGTGATATTGACTCCAAATCTCTTCTCTATTTTGATTCCAAGTCATAATTTTCTCATCTTTCCATGTATCTTGAACTGATGTCCTTTCATTTATTCATTATTCAGTTAAATTTCACTCCCATCCTTACCATCAGTTATCAAAAAACACCTTTGGGTTATCTGTTCAACTTACAACAATTCATTTTTCTCTGGAAATTGCTGTCCTTCCATTTACTTAGAGAATTTACTTAGTAACCATACTTTCTATGTGAAAAGCTGTCCTGGCAAAAGCCAATTGGATGTTGGATGAACACTTGATTTAAGCTGAACAAATCAGATCATCCCAGAGATTTAGAACTGGGAACAAAAGATAGTCTCTGAGGGGTGGATAAATAATAATATATTGACATGTTAAAAAGATGTAAACTCAGAAACACTGGGGCACCCAATGCAAGAGAGCAGCAGAGAAAGCCAGGTAGTAAAGAAGAACAATGAAACAGAAATTAAGGCAGAGGAAGGATATGGTTTGAGGTCCTGAAAACTTTCTAGAACATAGTTCTAGTCTCCTTGATAACCAGTTGCATTTTTGCCCTAACTGTGATATGTTCATTTACTCATTCATTATATTACATATTTTGAATGTCCATTAGACATTGTGCTTAGTGTACCTTTTTCTCACTGAATTTTAATTAGAAGTCTAAACCACAACTAATGAACCACATAGTAAAACAATGGTGAACATTTAATATAATCTGACAACATTTCAGGAAATCTTGGAGACTTGATTCTGGCTACCACTGCAAATTTTCAAGTGAAATCCCAATTGTATTATAACTACTCTTACTGAGATGAGCTGAAACAAAAGTTCCTATTTATAAAATGTAGTGCTATCTCCCAACATTGCACTGGCAAGCAGATGATCATCTCTGGCCATTATTATGATCTACTTAAAGTTTCATATAATTACTGGAGAATTTTGATATGAGAAAGAAAAATCACAAAGTAGTATAAATATCACTTTTAGCTTTTCGTAATGCCTGATGGCAAAAGAAAAAAAAATCTCCTGGCATACTGTTTTCTAACTTTCTATGTTTGTATAACATAATGGTACAAGTCCATATATATATCATTCTCCAAGGGAAACATACTTTTTAATTATCCTAAGTGTAAGATGTGGAGAAATTATAATTTGTTTTATGAGTAGTCAACTTTACAAGAGAAAGGAACATGCATATTTAGGTAATAGGTGTAAATCATTTGTCAGGACACTGCTGTTTCTTTTCTACTGAAGAAGCAGAACCATTTGTATTAGGTCAAGACATTAAACTTGTATTTAATTTCCCATATTATATACCAGCTATTATTATTTGGGTTATTGTTAGAGGGAAGACATAGGTAGTTTTATCACCCACATTCCCTGAGTCCATGTTCTTTCTAACCATTTAGTTTTTAATCTACTGCATGTCTATTTATTTCACTCCCTCTCTATGAAAACTGCTCAAATCTTACCTTCTCAAAGTATTTGTCCTTACTATTGAATTCCATAGCCCCCTTACATCCATTAGAATGAAATTCTAATTCCTTCCCATACTTTTAAGACTATACTGGATCATGACTCAGCCTTTCTCTCCAGTCTTACTTCTTGTCATATTTACCCATGGCCTCTAATCGGTTCTCCAAGTTAAATTAGAGAAAAATACTTGTATTAATTTGCTAGAATTGCTATAACAAACACCATAGACTGAGAGGCTTCACCAACAGAAATTCATTTTCTCACAGTTCTGGAATCTAGAAGTCTGAGATCAGGTGTTGGCAGGGTTTCTTCTGAGGCCTCTCGCCTTGGCTTGTGGCTGGTCATCTTCTGTCCGTCTTCACAGGGTCTTCCCTCTATGCAAATTTGTGTCCTAATCTACTCTTCTTATAAAGACCTGAGTCATATAAGCTTAGGACTTATCCATATGATTTTATATTACCTTAATTACCTTTAAAGACCTTTTCTTTAAGTGCAGCCACATTCTGAGGTACTGAAAAATAGGACTTCACCGTAGACATTTTAGAGTGACATGATTCAGCCTGTAACAGTAATTAATGATCTTTAGCTGTTGATAAATGTGCTCTGGGAAGTTTGGGTGGGCCAAGTTAAAGTCATAAGGAACTAGGAAAGAGGTGACAAAAGAACTACAAATTCAATGACTTGATAGCCCTGTGCTCTTGGCTGAATGGGACATCTCAGGATCATTCCCCCACCCCGCCCCCCAGGAGATGCTCTTCAGGGAGTCATCGTGGGAGGGGAGCCAAGAAGAGGAGGGCAGAGGTTAGTAGACATGATCAGCAGGCTACCAGGGCAGCCCAATGTCTCTTCAAAATGTTGAGACCAACTGAAGGGGTCTCAGGAGGAAATCACCTCTAATGTTCTAGTGAAAAAGCTAGTCTTGTGAAAAATGGTAGTGTAAGAAAGTCCTTTCACTTCCATTTATCATAAACTATCCAATGAAAATAGTTAACAACATGTGTATTAGGATAATATTATTAAGGATTTTATAAATTTTTTAGTGGTTCTTGGGAAGTGTTTTGAATAAATAAATGCCACATTGTCTAACTCAGGCAAAGACCCACAGGATTTATTATATTATTGAAAGGAAAATAAAGATGAATAATTTAATGTTCTGAAAGATTTAACGAGGCTGCCCAAAATAGACCAATAGAAGCTCATTTTTAAATGAACTATTTCCTCATATGGAAAAACAACAAACAAAACCAAACAAAGATAAATAAAAGCAAAGACTTTGTAAAACAAAACAACAGCAAGATAATAGGTTCTCCTAGGCCAGTGACTAAAGTGTCCCCATTCACAGAGGGGAAACTATAAGTACTTACTACTTAAAGCTGGAATTAGATTTATTTATTTTGTTTGTGGAGAATTTTAGAAAGTTAATTAGAATTTATGTTTTCTCTGGGAAAAAAAAAGTAGCAGATCAAAGGTACATCCTGTCCAAGTGTATTAAAATGCTAAGTGTGTTATAATTCTACCACAGTTTCATCTTTTCTGGTGTTATTATTACCTTTTGTCCTAGCTTGAGCTGTTATAGAATAGTAAGAAGCTAGGAAAATTCCAGGACAAGTAGAATAGAGAAACTAAGAGAGATAGTTAAACAGTAGTTTGCAGCCACCTAGTAAATCCTACCTTCCTTAAACCAAGCACTTCTCCCCAACTGGAGGGTAAATAGCTTAAATCACCATACTCAGAGAGACAGATAACAACAATCCAATTAGTGTCATTTGCCAGCCACACTTAAGAACAGACAAATTAAGAGAATAAATCTCATTTTGGTATATCAGCATAAAGCTGATGAATAGTCTATTGAGCTGCCCCAAGACCTCCCCTAGATGCCCAACCTATAAAGCCCCTGAGAATGAAGGTCCCAGAATGCCCTCTCTCTAGGGAGCATGCCCATGCCATTCCCTTGCTCCTCTCCTTCCCCTGCAGCCACATATCCCCTAAACTCTAAGGGACCCCAGGAGACTTGCAACCAGAGGAGCAATGGTCTGTGTTTCACTGTCCTAAGTATGTTTTTATTGCAGTCAATAAATTCTTGCTTGCTTTTCCACACTTTCTCTCTTGACTGAAATCTTTCCCTCATGAAGACAAGAACAAAGGTCTCCTTGTCTACCAGGTAAAAGAGCCATGATTAGATTAAGACATATTTGATGGAAGGTATCCCAAAGAGTTAGAATTTATTCTACAATTATAGAATTTATTCTACAATTCTCTCATTAGTTAACTGGGAGTTTTTGTGGCACAGGCTTCATGATAGAGGTATCAAAAATGTTGAAACTGAGATTACTACAGGGGAAATTTAGAATTTTGCCTGAAAACAGTCAATTGCATTCTCTAACTCCCAAACTCCTTTGGGGGAAAGCTGAACAATTATATCTGACCTGTGCAACAATGATGTTTGTACATATGGCTGGGAGTGGTGCCTTTACCTTTGGCATGAGAACTTGAAGTAAATTCAAGCACTTCATTGATTATAAGGTTGAAATACAAATATAATTTCTGAGAGTAAAATGGCTTCTTAAAAACATTCATAATAACTAGGCTTACCCTGGGATTTATTTGCAGAATAATTTAAGACCTGTATGTTAATCCCTATGGGAATTTGATCCATTTTAGACAGTTTTCTAGATTTAAACATAAAGATGATTTTAAAATTACTCTTCTGACCTAGTTTATGCTGAACTATAACCAGAGGTAACACAGGATATTATAATATTCTTTTATTAAAAATGTAAATCTGCTGTTGAGCCTTTCTATCAGTGCTTTTGACGGGTTGGTGAGTTATGATGCAAGCAATTAAGGCAATTAAGGTCTCCTAGACACAATGTTCCTAGGAATTATTTACTTACAATCAAGGCAGCAGGAGATCTATTTTCCTATTATTGGACAAGTGTTATCAATTATGGTACTTTTCAAGCAATATGTATCTTGAGATGGAAAAAAAACTTTTTATATTCTAATTTTAATAAATTTATGCTTAATTCCACTCTGGGGGTTATTCATCACCATGCAGCCTAGACAAGCAATTAAAATCCTGTCAATAACATCTTCCAACTTGCACATGAATGACCTTTGGCAAGTCATTCATCCTCTCTGCTACTGAGTGTCCTTGTCTTTCCGATAAAGGATTAGACAAGGTTCTCAGTGGTTGCTATGCATTAAAAACAGACTTGTTTTCAGCTGGTCTGAGGACAGCCCAAGCATCTCAATGCTCGCTAAGCTCCGCACGTGATTCTATTGTGCAGTGAGTGTTGAGATCACCCAACTGGGTAATGTTATACTTCCAGCTTCTATATCTAGATTCAACAATGTTTCCTATATAACTGTTGATCATCAACCTTTATTATTGGAGATGAAATTTGCAGAGGTTTGCCATGGTAAGAGTTTGGAAGTGAGGATTAGAATTTCATCTTGCTTTCTGTATGAGAATCCCTACGTGTTGTGTGTGCCGTCGGTAGATCTATGGTGAATAAAAAAAGAGGGATGGGAGAGCTGACTTCAGAGGATGCTGTGGATTGCAGGGACTTTGGGGAACCTAGAGTAAAAATCATTGAAGAAAGTGGCAGGATCAGTACTGAATGGTAAGCCTTATACTTTTCAGATATGGATGACACTGAACTGGAAGAATCTGCTAATCCTAGGACTTTACCTAAAAATAAGTGAACTAAAATATCTGAGTAAATACATTGACTTTTTTTTAATTATGAAAAAATGCAGGCCTGTAAAAACAAAGAAAAAAATACATGGTAGTCAGAAGAGAAAGTAAGTTTCCCATCTTTGCCAAACTCAAACTGCTGCTTTCCAGAAACAGTCAACGCTCACACTTTACTGTGAATCCTTCCAGAAGTTTCTTTTGCATAACAGTCCTATAAAATATTCATGAAATCAATCAATTTATTTGTTTTTAAAAATAAGATTAGAATTATCATATCGTAATGCTATTCTGTGACTCTTTTTCCCCTCAATTAATATATTGAAAGGACATATGATCTATGCCAAACCATGTAAAAATTAAATAAATTTCACACTTATTGAATGAAGCACTTGGCTTCATTCAATAAGCTACAATGGTGTAAAATAAATGTAGCTTATTCCTTTAAAGGCTGTTCTGGATTTTTGTTGAAAGTATGTACCGTAACTTAATAAGTCAGACATTTTAATTATTTCCAGTTCTCTGCACCTATGCAGTACCCAGTAGTGAACATCTTGTTCATGTATTTGATCAATTGGACAACTGTCTCTATAAAGTATATCCAACTAGAGGCCTGATGCACGAAATTCATGCAAGAGTAGGCCTTCCTTCCCCAGGCTGCCAGCACCAGCTTCCCTCTGGCACCCAGTACCGGGGCTTCCCTGCAGCCTCCAGCAGGCACCCGAGACCTGGGCTTCCCTCGCAGCCCTGGCTTCGTCTGGAAAGACAGAAGGACGTCAGGAAGGATGTCTGGTCTAATTAGCATATTATGCCTTTATTATTATAGATGGTGTAAAATTCTTGGGACAAAGGTTTTAAAATGTAAATAAGTTTCCAAACTGTCCTTTCAAATTGTGATACCAATTAATAAAGCCATGAACACTATTTGGAGTTTCTGTTTTGTCACAGCTAACCAACCTGGGAAAATATCAATGTTTTGGAGCTTCACCATTTTTATAGAATTGTTATTTTCTAGCTTTAATTTGCATTTCTTTAATTTTCAGTGCATTTTTTAAAATAAGAAAACTTACAAAGAGACTCCCACTTACCTACCTACCAAAAGAAATTACGTAAGTTATCTAGTGAGATGGTAATAAAAGAAAACAACTGAAAGAATATATTGGAGGAATTTAGGCAGAATGCAGGCATTAATTTGCATTTTCTAATCAGAAATGCATTTATTTTTCTCTTTGTCCTCTGTGGCTTCCCAATTTGAATATTCAGCAGGAAAAACCTGAATACTAAGATTTAACAATAGTTAAACGTATTTCTTTCTTATGATTCTGTTCCATCTTTCTAAAGTGAAACATTTCAAACAAAGTGAATCTTAATTTCGAATTCAAATGGCTTACTGCTGAAATCATTATGAACACAATGAAAATGAAAAAATCTTTTCAGAATATTTTACCTCTGTAGACAAATTGACACTTTCAGAGGTTATCCGCATGATGTGGGCTTCATGCATTTCCATTACCTACCTTCCCCTTCCCCAGCCTTGTCAAATCCAAGGTTAATGAATGCCCTATATTGAGGATGGCCCTCAATATGAACTTCCTGGGCTGGCTGGCAGGCACAATGTTTACCAAAATGATCTGTCCTAGAACATTTGCTCTCTCACCAGGCTTTCCTTTTCCCCCTTTCCTGTCCTCCCCTCTCTTATCCTTCCAAGCCTCTCACCATTCTTCTAATCTAGCTGTTCCTCTTCCCCACCCTCACCCCGACCGCCTTGCTGCAAGGAGCAACCTTCCTCAGGGTGGCACTCACACATTTGTCTAAGGAGACACCATCAAGGGGAGCCCCCCACCCCTGCACCCTCATTCCTTCTCTCTCTCTCTCTCTCTCTCTTTCTCCCTCCTTCATCTCAACCACAGCGCCTGTGCTATCAGGCTCTTTCCCTTTGTCCTACATTAGTAGGACACAAATCTGGTCCCTTTAGTCAACCGTAAATGTCCAAGAGTGTGCACTTGGATCAGGCCACTGCTTTTGGCGCCAAGCAGTGGTATGCATGATGAATTATGAAACCCTTTTCCGGACAAGTTTAGAATCTCTGGTTCTGCCAGGGCACTGGACCAATGAATGGGAACACATGTGACAAATCAGAAAATCCTTTGTGGGAAATGCTTGGGAAGCGAAATCTGCAGTCTGCTACTGTGACACACTGAAGGCCCAATGACGATTCCTCGAGCCATTGCTCATTTATATTTTAAATTTAGGGATTGCTTAAGATTTAGCTTATATACTCCAGGCTTGGTTTTAAGACACCCACAATGAGCTCTGGCTCTGTGTTTGGTTTTATCCATTATCTCTGTGTGAGCTAAATAACTGCTGCTGCTCATAAATACAAACACTAGTGTGATGAGAAGGCTTAATGCTTTCATCTATTTTAGACAGGGAACACCATGCCTCCTTTTGCTTGCCTCTCCAGGGACGGGGTGTGCAGGACTCACTGTTTTGATGCTGGAAGGGTTTTCATTCTGCCTATGTGACATTCTGGTCCCGGTCTTACACAGACATGACAAGGTCAGCCACCACCAGGTTTCCTCCCTCTCATTCTCTCTTCTTATCATCACAAGACTAAGAGCCTGGATTTGTGAACCCAGGCATTGTTAGTAGGAGATACATACTTGTGTACAGAGCACTCATCACATTTCTTAACACTCATGAATTATTCAACTTGGTTTTTCCCTCTGTGCACTACGTACAGATTCTCCCTTTCTTCCACCTGAAAGAAGAGCTTCCTCTTCTTCTTTTTTATATCTCCGCTTATTATTATTATTTTAAAAATGAATTGTCTGTTAGCATTATTTTTAGACAGATCGACATACACATTTCACACCAGAGATGGCTTTGTCCTGCTGCTTCAAGTCCATCACCTCTATCAGTCACTACCTTATGTTGCCTTGATAATGGGATTAAAACACTCTAAATCCATTGAACAGTTCTCTTTGGCCTTTTCTTGATGCATCATTTAGAGAGAGAATCATTTCACAGCACTTGGCTTCATTCATAGTTGCTATTTAAACTTAGTACATATTTGCTGAATTAACTGGGCACCCTGTGTTTTATTTGGTAACTCTATTCTATGCTTATTATTGTATTATGATACTTGTCTGTGCCCTCCAACAAACATAGAAGAAAAAGAGTTGAATAGGGACTATTGTAATAAAGCCTGAGGAAAGTATAAGCTTTTGGAAGCAAAGAACTATATTGGTTCTGTTGCCTGAGGAATTAATAGGCCAGACTTCCCAAACATGAGTGGGAATGAGGTCCTTGTGATATCTTCAGAAAATGAATTTTCTAAGACTCACATGGAGGATGGAATGTGGAAGGAGACTTGATTTGCATAAAGTGACATCTCTTGGGTTCCAAAGTCTCCTGTCCCTTAAGCCAGTCCTGGAGAAGGTGCAGCTGGGAGCTCAGCAAAGTCAGAAATAAGGCCAGTGTCCACAGCTTCTGTTCTATGTTGCAACCGAGTGTTTCAGCATTCAGGCCAGATTCAAGCCCACCAGTTCATGTGTGGAGTCCAACATGGCTGTGCGCCATGTGGGCCTAGGGGAGCAAAAACCCCTGCAGCAGGAGTCCCAAGAGGGCCTGGCCACCTGGAACCAAGAGAGAGTGAACTTCCTCTGTTTGGAAGTTTATATATTTAGATTTTGTGTGTTTGCAGTGGCCACACCCATCCTGGTCACTGACTAATTTTCAGGTGTGATTGATGGGCAATTAGCTTCCCACCTCACTCAGACCCTTCTGGCCATGCCTCTAAACTATCTTTGTCTAGTCCCTTCCCCATCAATCAGCAGGGAATAGACTTGGAGAATGTTAAATGTAGCTTTTGGGCAAAACTGTATAAATGGCATGCCTATATCTAGTTTCCCTTTCATTCTTTTTTTGTTAAATAATAAGCAGGTTATTACAATGGTTTCAGTTCTGTTCCCAGTTGTGTCCTTAGAGCCTAGAACCCTGGAAGTGTTCCACAAATTTTTGTCAAATGAACTAAAACATGATAAATATTGACCAAACTGTTCCCTATGTAAGTCTCTGCTTTCCCTTGGATCAAGTCAAACTTTTTCTTTCTTTTTTAATATGTTTTTATTGATTTCAGAGAGAAAGGGAGAAGGAGAGAGAGATAAAACATCAACAATGAGAATCTTTGATTTGCTGTCCCCTGCATGCCCTCACTGGGGAGTGAGCCCAAAACCCAGGGAATGTGCCCTGACCCGGAATCAAACTGTGACCTCCTGGTTCATAGCTTGATGATCAACCACTGAGCTACACTGGCTGGGCTCAGTCAAACTTTTTTTTGAAAAGGGCCCATTAGTAAAGGGCCAGATGTTAGGCTCCGTAGACTGTATGGTCCCTGTTGCAATTGTTTCAAGTTTTACCAGCATGATAGCAGCCATAAGCAATATGCAAACAAATGAGTATGGCCGTGTTGCATAAAACTTTATTTACAAAAACTGGTAAGGGGCTGGGTTTGGCCTGCAGGCCAAAGTTTGCTGACATTACCCATAAACCCAAGTCTCCTCCAAAATGTGAATGGGGCACTGATCTGTCCCCACTGCTTCTGGGTGGCAGTGGTGGTGGGGACAGTGGAGACACTTGTGATGACAAATAAAAATCACCTCTGTGTCTACAACTCCCTATCCACTACAGTCCTAAGAGAACATACAACTCTTCCCTGTAATCCACAAACTTGTTAACAGTCTTAGGAGCCTTAACTTTAGGGTTGTTATTCAAGCATCAAAAATAACCAAGAGCAAATAGTGTCAGAAATGAGTTAGTTCTTTTCAGTTTTTTTGTTGTTAATAAAAATTAAAGGGAGATCAGCAGGTGGGACAGCTCTCCACACTTGCTTCTGGAAAGTACAGTTCCTCCAGGAATGGGCCAATGGCTCACACGGCAGTCTCTCTAGGGATCAGATAGCGAGTTGCTATTCTCTGAACATCACCCAAGGGCCCCAGGTTCCAAATAACAAATGTCCAGACACCAAAAACTGGAGCTTCATGAGATCTGGAATCACAGGGAGGTGAATCATGCTTCTGTAGGTTCTGGTTAGTATTTGAAACTAAGGGAACCCAAGGAAAGCTCCTCTCTCAGTAATTTGAACTAGTCCTACAGAGAGAGGCCAAACACTGTGCAGCCTTCATGTTGAGAGCAAAGGGAAAGGGATTCCCAGTGCCGGTGAAGGTGACAACAGGCAGGGCACTGAGAAGCCCGATGTCTGTGTGCAGGTTGCAGCTGAGATCTGTGAGGCTTACGGGCCTGGAGTGTCTGTTATCAGGTGTTCACTGGTGCAACCTGTCTGACCAGAAAGGAGAGGGCGTTTCTATGAACACAGCTGTTCCATTGTCTTGTGCAGCTACAAATAAACCGTAAAAGCAAAGATAGCACATAAAGGGGACAACAAAGGTTATTCTTGGTGGGAAAGGATTTATTGGGCATCTCCAGCCACTCTTTTTTGCTTTCCTTTGAAAGTAATGATTTTTCTCTACTCAATTTAACTCTTTACCTGTTTGAGCAGAAAGTGTGCTCCTGTCTTATAAATGTTTCTGTCCTTTTTCACTGGGGAAGGATCTGTTTTTTTCATATAAATGTTTTTCATGTGCATATGATGTCCTCCATTCTTTTATTCACGCTCCCTTCCCTCCATGAACTACCTACCGGTCCCTCAACTGCTCTTCATCCTTAACGATTTAGCCCAGACACCACTTCTTCCACCACAGCCTTGCTCTGTCATTGCATTCATGGGATTGTGTGACAATGATCTATTTGTGTGAGTTCTTTGTCACCCTCCTCCCTAAGCACCATGCCCTTTTTATGATTAGCCTTTAGTAGAAGGAACAAGATCTGAAACGAAGGCACATAAAGGTGAAATGTGATGAAAGCTAAAGAGGTGGAAAGTGGCAGATGGAGGATTCTGGCCTGGATTCTTTCCAGTTCCCTGAACCACTGCCTCTTCGGATGAACCTATGTTAGAAGTGCAGCAATGCCTGGCCATCTGCAGCAGACAGTTCAGTAAGAACTATAGTCAGTCCTTTCTCCTGAGGTTTTCATCTTGTCCACTCTCCCAGCCAAGGCAACCAACTATCTCCTTTAAAGAAAATTCCCAAGTGGAGCTGATGGAACAGTCCCTGGCTGCTTCCTAGACCCTCCAGCTTTTTCTCATGGGCCTCTCTCTTGGGAATGATCCTTCCTCCTTGTCCCTGTACTAAGTACCCCATCTTCTAAGGCTAATCCCTCTCATTTTATCTCCCTATATGCACAAAAACCCCAGGAACCCGAACCCCTTTTTAATCACACAGAGCTGTTAATATAACAGTAGATCATTGAAGTTGTCTTATGATTAACTGATATTAACATGGGGAATTGGGTCTCTTTCACATCAAGAGAAGCTACATAAATAGCTCATGATTATTTGTGACTTTCTGGTTTTCCTAGAATTGTCTGAGAGAATAGAATCACGGTTCATTTTCACACACACACACACACACACACACACACGAACGCACACACACACACCCGATACCACTCACCTCAGAGGACAGCTTCATAGAGTTAGAGTGGAGAAACATACAGGCTGACACTGATAACACCAGCTAGAATTTAGACGAACCTCCAATGGAACTTTTTGCAATGATGGAAATGTTCTGTATCTGTGGTGTCCAATACAATAGTCATTAACCCCTTGTGGCTGTAAAGCTCTTGAAATATGGTTAATGTGCCAGAGGAAGTGCCATTTTTATGTCATTTAACATATTAAAACTAATTTAAACTTTAATAGTCACATAGGTTAGTGGCTACTGTATCAGACAAAGCGGATTTACAGCACCTGCTTTCGTGGTTTCAATACGGGGCTTATATTACTTCCAGTATTTGCTGTTTGGGTGATAATAGATAGGAGCCATATGCTTAATTTGGTTTTGTTAGAATACCTTCCCATAAGTTTTCACTTGAGAACAACTTTGACAACAATTCTTGAGGTACCCTGAAAGCTTGATAAGCTTTATGAGAGAGGAAAATTACTTAGTTGCTGGAAAAGAAAATCCTTTAATCCATATGTTTCAAATATTTTCCAGATCTTGTGTTGTTTGTTGGGGAGGCAGGGTTTATCCTTTATGTGGAAGCTCACTGTAGGCCTAGAAGAGGATGGATCCTGGTACGGAGTCCTGAGTTCCAGCCCCCCTATAACAGGTGACCTTGAGTAAATTACTTAATCTCTTCAAATTTCTGGTTCTTCACTTCTATGTTAGAAATAATAACACCTACTCAAACTATGCTACAGGGTTTCTGGGACTAAATGAGATAAAAGAGAAGCAAACACTCTGTAAAATACTATATGGATGATAGCTGTTGACATGTTAATTAGTGTTATCACTGTTCTGTAATCCTTCCAAAGTCATTCAGTGTGAGCATCAGCAACAGGGGAAGGAACGACTCTGTCTTCACTTTTTATTTAAAATAATTCTGAAAAAGGAAGAAATTATACTGCTAAGCACCATAGAGTTTGTTTTCATGTTAACCCACAGAAATATTTGTGTGTAATGTGTGTTAGTAGACTCCATAGTTACAAAAGGCAACCTTGTTTTGAAAACTAAATCTTATATATGCTTTTCTTTTGTGACCAAGGTTCTTCAGTTTTAAGCTTTCCCTCTTCTATTTTCATAATAAAATTATATTTTAGAAAAAGCATGATAAGCTTTTCCTTCATTTCTTATGACTCACCCAATATCTTGTTGTGTAATCTCCTGGCCTTTGACCAAAACCTCCAAGGCAAACAGCATCTCCAATCTGAGGAAGTTAAAGATTGAAAAAAATGGAGAAAATTACCACATTTAGTAAAGATGCCTTACTCATAGTAAACATATTGTTCTCACCTATGGGGACAATGATAATTTCAGACACTTAACTATTGCTTTTTTATGACTGCTTTGTAAATGTCTTCCATATCATCCCCAAATGACATAAAATTATTTGAAGGATGGGGGATATTCATCGCCTTCTTATGTTTCTTTCTTTGAGAGCACATAAGTTAATTTTCAGTTTTTTTATTCAACCAAAAGAGAAAAAATTTAATAAGGAAGACAAGTTTTAAGTTATGTTTACCTCTTCAAGTTTTTTAAGTTTAAATTTCCTACTCTTGATTTATATTTTCCAGTTTTGAGGCTGAAATCAAAATACTGTTTTTATTGACAAAGAGAAGTAACAGTTTTTAAAACCATCCATTTGGATTTATACTTCAATGCATATGACACAATTGATATATGACTTATTATATTTGTAAGCATTTAATAGTTAAAGTGCTTTTTTGTTCTAAACAATGAATCAGGGAATGCCTTGGCAATCCAATTTTTGCCATTTGGGATGTTATTTTTCATTCTTTAACATTCTAGCCAAGTCTGGAGCCTAGATATTTTATGCAATTTTATAACATACTAGAAGCCCGATGCATAAAATTCGTGCAAGGGGCATGGCCCTCACAGCTCCGGTGGCTTGCCTTGGCCCTCGCCTCAGCCCTCACAGTCCCAGCTTCATCGAGAAGGTCGTTCAGAAGGATGTCCAGGAAGTTGTTGGCCTGTCTGGTCTAATTAGAATATTACACTTTTATTATTATAGACTAGAGGCCTGGTGCATGAAATTTTGTGCAGGGGGGGTGTCCCTCAGCCTGGCCTGCAACCTCTCATAACCCAGGATGTCTAAGGGGATGTCTGACTGCTGGTTTAGGCCCGATTCTGCAGGGATCCCTGTGGGATTGGGCCTAAACCGGCAGTCAGACATCCCTCTCACAATCCGGGACCACTGGCTTGTAACTGCTTGCCTGCCTGATTGTCCTTAACCACTCACCTGCCTGCCTGATCACCCCTAACCACTCTGCCTGCCTGCCTGATGCCCCTAACTGCTCGCCAGCCTGCCTGATCACCCCTAACCACTCTACATGCCTCCCTGATGCCCCTAACTGCTCCCCTGCCTGCCTGATCACCCCTAACTGCCTCTGCCTCGGCCCCTACCACTGCGGCTTCATATGGAAGGACGTCCGGAGTGATGTCCGGAAGGTTGTTCGGTTGTTTGGTCTAATTAGCATATTATGCTTTTATTAGCGGCTTCATATGGAAGGACGTCCAGAGTGATGTCCGGAAGGTTGTTCGGCTGTTTGGTCTAATTAGCATATTATGCTTTTATTATTATAGATACCATAAAAACTTGTAATCAAAAGCCTTTTACTGTAAGTTCTCTGAAATGTAACACCACAAATGAATAGACCAATAGCAGATGAAGACATTTCTATGTGTTACATGAATCATGGGACATGGTTCAATCTTTAAGATTCATGTCTGTTGATCTAAGTTAGAATAAGCATGTAAGACTCTGAGAGCACAACTGAAAATGTGAAGCTTGGGATGCTTCCCTTAACTTGTGAGGAAATCTAAAAGGGAAAAGAAAAGTACAGCTGAGCTGAATTTTAAAGAAAAAATAGTAAATATTGCTTTGATTATGTTCAGGCATTCCCACAATTATTCTTCAGAAGCAAATCTAAAATATCAAACAATCTACAGCTGTTATTGTTGGGATTGCTACACTTACGGCTGACTGGGAACCTCGGAGGTGGCAGGACTGTAACAAGCACAATTAATGCAAAGATATGTACATGATGTGGGCTATGATTATTAGTTTACACCGGAGAAAACTAGAAGTCAAAGAAGTTTAAGTAAATTAGCAGACAAATCATTTTTAATTTTAACAATCAGAGAAGAGGTTAGATTTTTGTTCCTTGAGTGATACATGGAGCTTGTGAAGTAAAGTGTATGTTAGGCTATCATCCCAAAGGCTCCTATGGACACAGAACTTCCCACATTCCTGCTGTTGCATTCCTACCCTCGTCGATCTTTCTGGTTAAAATTTTACTAGTTCTCCAAGGCTCAGTTTAAGATGCCACTTCCCCTTCAATCTCCTAGTAAATCCATCTCACTTTTCTTAGAGTCCTTTAGTGTATTATTTATACTTGTTTCAGAACTGGCAATAGTGCATTCATTAAATGAACATGTATTGAGTACCACTTTGTACCTGCTACAGTAGTTAATTGTGGTAAGGTCCAGCTCTCCCTGAGCATACACTCCTTGGCTTATTCATCTTTGTGTTGTTCAGGCCCCCCCGCAGAGAGATCTGCTTATAGATATGTAATAGATTTTGGAATTTCATTCCATTCTGGCTACTCCCTGAGCCACATCCAACAAGCTCACCAATGATTTTATTTTTAAGAAAATTGATTGCAGACAGATGACACCCTTAGGATACTGTCCCATATACTGAATAGTTGATAATTGGGGATCCCCCCAATTAGAAAATTAGGTACGCTTTAGTTGCTCTTACAAACTGCTTTGGAATGTTGCCAATATTTATTGTAAATGTTTTTTTTTTCTTCTTTAAGAGTTTTTTTTCAATTCATTGAGGAGGGAAAATCTCTATTAAATACTACTAACTCTTTAACACCTTGTAGTTTCTACTTGCTTTTCACGAGAGAAAGCTTTTCAGAGCTTTTGTGGGCTGTAATGGCTGAAGGTGAGAAAAACAGAGTTGGAACACCTAGGAACAAAAGTATTTTGGCCTAAGATAAATCAAAATTATATAAAAATATGGAATCTTAAGGGTGTCTTGGATGCTGCAAACTCACAGACACACTTGCTTATAATCCAGTATTCTATATATTCTAATATAAAGTGATTTAATGATCAGGAATATCAGGAGGGTCTTGTTTTATATATATGTATACATAAATATATAATGCATGTATATTTGGACCAAAAAAAGCATAGTAAGAATGCTATGAAATTCCCTACCTGGAAAGATCAAACACTGACCATGGTTCATAATAGGACATGTAGCATTTAATAATTAGAATTATGTTCAAATATATATGCTTAAGGTAACCATTTTTTAAAGTAAAATTTAAAAACTTGTTGTAAATATAGGCAGATAATGCTGGCATTTATGTTGTCTGAGGCTGATTTCTTGTTGATAATTGTAAAGTGTGGAATTTTGACAGTTTTTGAAATGTAGACTAAAATTATTCATGACTGTACTAATCAATGTAGAACATCTTATTTGACAACAAACAGGTGACTCAGCATGGTGATAGATATTGAAAATATATTCCCAGCCATAAAGTTATAAATACTTAATGGCTAAGAACATTCTTCTCTGACAAACAAAAAGTGTTGGCAAAGATGTGGAGAAAAGAGAACACTTGTGTATTGTTGGTGGGACTCTTTATGGAAAACAGTATGGAGGTTCCTCAAAAAATTAAAAGTGAAACCGTCTATGACCCATGCTTCTACTGCTGGGTATTGAACAAATGCAGTACATGAATTTGAAAGAATATATGCACTCTTATGTTCATTGCAGTGTCACTTACAATAACCAAGATATGGAAGCAACCTAAGTGCCCATCAACAGACAAATGTATAAAAAAGTGGTGGTGCATATATATAGTGGAATAAAAAATGGCTATAAAAATGGCATTTTACCATTTGCAATAGTATGGATGGACCTGGAGGGTATTATGAAAAGTGAAATAAGTTAGTCAGAGAAAGACAAATGCCACATGATTTCACTTACACGTGGACTCTAAAGAACAAAATAAACAAACAAAATGGAAACAAACTAATAGGTACAATAAACAGACTAATGGTTGCCAGAGGGGAAGGAGTATGGGGGAGTGGGTGAAAAAGTGAAGGGATGAAGAAAAAAAAATGGGTAGTTACAAAATAGTCACCAGAATGTAAAGTATAGCATAGGGAATATAGCCAATAACATTTTAATAACTATGTACGGTGCCAGGTGGGTACTGGAAATATCAGGGATAAGACTTTGTATAGTGTATGATTGTCTAACTACTATGCTGTACACCTGAAACTAATACAAAATAATATTGAATGTGGACTATAATTGAAAAATAAAACAAAAAAGAACATTCTTCTCTGTAGTTACTAATTTTTAGCTATTAAGCATAGTCTCTAAATAATAATGGTAATATCTTAAATTTGAATAGAGATTATACATTCTTCCAAGTATTTTCATCTGGATTTTCTGAATAGGAAATTAACATTTATTTAGAGTGCTAATGGTATAAGGAACTTGATATGTTATCGCTTTTTCATTCACAAAGCAACTCTTTTAGAGAGTTCCTATAATCTCCATGGTAAACATTAGGAAGCAAACAGATACATTTTGACCTTGTTTAACTTTACCCAGCTCATACAGGGCAGAGATGAGTTCCAAACTTAGGTTTTTCTGATTTCAAAGTTTTTGTAATTTCCCCTTGAAAACCGATGACGAGGAAGTCTAGTGACTTGCCCATGGTCTTCCTTCATGGCAAATTAAAATCCAGAGTTCCCACCTTTTAGTTATTACCATATCACCTATTACTTTAGGTTTAATGCACATACATTAGAAAGTCAACATTAATTTTTATTGTTTAAAGATTTCCCTGTTCTTACAAAGGTGAAGTTTGATTCCGATAGGAAAACTGCTGCCATGGACTGCTTACCTAACTAGAAATTCCATGTAAAGCCTGAAGCAGGTGTCTGAGTAATTAACTGGAGTGATATAAATACTAATTTTTCCTTATAGTCACGCTTTATACAGTAAAAGTTATCTTAGGCATCATTTTACTAGTAGGGAAGTATTCCTCTGAAAATCTCTTCCATTTTAAATACCCTAAGATTGCATAAAATGCAATTTCTGAACTTCAGTGCCATCCTGATAACAGCTGTCACATGGAGTTAGTGTCTCCTATTAAATTGTCACCTCTTTAAGAAACAGGGATTATGCCTTCTTTGCAATTGATTTCCCACATCTCAGCTATTACGCAAATATGACAACATGCATATTTGTGGAAATTGGTTAAAGAAAATTTTAGAAGCCCAGCTGGCGTGGCTCAGTGGTTGAGCATTGACCTAGGAACTAGGAGGTCACGGTTCGATTCCTGGTCAGGGCACATGCCTTGGTTGCGGGCTCGATCCCTAGTGTGGGGTGTGCAGGAGGCAGCTCAATGATTCTCTCTCATCATTGATCTCTCTCTCTCTCTCTCTCTCCCCCCCTCTCTTCTTCTCTGAAGTCAATAAAAATATTTTTAAAAAAAAGAAAGAAAGAAAACTTTAGAAGCCAGCAGGCAAACATACAGCCCATTCTCTGGACTGATAAGGGCAAAACTTCAAGGATACCAGTCCCATACAAGCAGGTTTTCATGATAGCTGTTTTATAACCAGAGTTAAAAGTAACCAATTTCCTGCCCTAGTCAGCTTGGCTCAGTGGATATAGTGTTAGCCCGCAGACTAAAGGGTCCCAGGTCCAGCCCTGGTTTGGGTGCTTGCAAATATCCTTGGGTGAGGATTAACAAAATAAAACAAAAAGTAGTCAGTTTCTTTTGAAGATCTAATTACTTCTATACTCTGCTCCAGAGCACAGTAAGATCTGCTTGCTCCTTGGAATTGTGCAAAATCAGAAAATAATCAATTGAGTCCACTGGGGTAATGGGAGTTAAACTTAGGTAATAGAAACCTTTTGAAAATTTTGTGTTCCAACTCTCAAACAAAATTGAATACAGACCTTTTTTATTGTGAAGGCCGTGTGCTGTCCCTCCCCAGGTTCAAGGAAATCAAATACAGGAACTGGGGATATTTACTCGGCTAAACACAGTCCCAGGTGGCATTTAGTAGATTAGTGCTGCAATGTCCTAAATGGCACTTACGTGCTTGAATGAGTCAGTGTGCCTCCAAAAATACCTCACACCCAGGGACTGCA
Organism: Myotis brandtii; assembly: GCF_000412655.1. NCBI lineage: Eukaryota > Metazoa > Chordata > Mammalia > Chiroptera > Vespertilionidae > Myotis > Myotis brandtii. The sequence continues at coordinate 5,368,081 of NW_005369217.1, forward strand.
TGGTCAGGCTAAGCAAACATTAGCATTATCAGATGGTTACGAAAAAGAGCCAAAGTCTCAACAATGTCCTCAACAATCCAGGCCAAGAAATCTGGGAGAGATTGGCCCACGGGTTGCATTGTTTGCTGGTGAGGAGATGGGTGGGCATCAGCCCAGACACAGGAATGATTCCTCTTACTTCCTTAAGGGCACACAATAGACACATGTCCCTTTTATGCCACAAATGCCCTATGGGGGCCATGAACCTGAACCTAGGAAAGGTCACCCATCTGTGTCTTTTGCTTGTTTAAAGATTGGGTTGACAGTTATTCAAAGGTGTTTGTCTTATAATGGATTTCAATGAACAGATGTCCTCATTTGCCTATTTTGTGAGATGATAACTAAAACAAAAAAAAAATATTCTTACGTTCAATCTTGATGCTCAATGCTTCAAATGCTTGGAATGTTTTTTTGGAAAAAAGGGATATATAATTTAGTTTTAAAAAAACTTGAATTTTTATCAAGATGAGATAAGTACAAAAATGAAATTGTTCTGATGAGTGAAAAGTTTCAATACAGGCATGACCAGTTTAACCAAAGCCCTCATTCTAGAAACCTGTCATAAAGGCAGTCTGTCCGCCATGTGAATTCCAAAACATCTGCTCCATGGAACAATGCAGGGTGCCTGAGGTCTGTACTGTGCCAGGGTAAATTTCATTCTGATTAAAATAAAAATAATACGGGGTTGGGCGCGGGCGTGGAGGCACCGGGATGGAGTCTGCCAACCCCGAGAGAAACACCCGAGGCGCTGGGAAGAGATGGGAGACCCCAGAGAGTAGAGAGTAGAAGAGAGGGGAAGACAGAAGCGGCTTATTATTCATCTTCTTTGCGCTCCTGTTCCTCCCACTCCGACCGAGGAGTGGCTCCAAGGAGGGCCGGTGTCTACCCTCCGAGCCCCGGGCCCGACGGTCCCTGAGTGGGACGTGCTGGGCGATAGAAGCGGGAGTGACCACACGGGCCGCCGCTCAGGGCTGCGGGGCGACCTGCAGGGCCCAGGTCGAAAGAGCCATGTCCCTGCCTCCTCCTCCTCCTCCTCTCTTAGCATTTATAGAGGCCCTATCAGGGCCTTCTTCCTGCAAATATATTGGTCAACTCAATGAAACACTCTGTTGGGAAGGGGTATGGTACTTCTAAGACTCAGTGTATTTCTGAATAACTTCTCAACGATTTGCTAAGATTTAAATATCACATTTCCTCTTCAGAAATTGAGATATTAAACATACATTCAAGTATTACATTTTAAATAGAACAGTCTTAAACTAGGTTTTAAATATATTCTAGAAGAACTATTTAAATGTTTCTATAGTTTATCCTTTCAAACAGATTAAGCTATGTTTTTCAAAAAAGCATACTTACTCATTTTGAAAAATTAGTGAAGAATGGATTTTTAAAAAGCTTTCATAAAAAGTATTAGAAAAAATTACAAAATGGTCTCTTGGCTTTGCAGCAAACAGAATGGCTTTAATAAAACTCTGTCTTTTGCTGTGTGTGTGTGTGTGTGTGTGTGTATCAATATCAATGATCTTAGTTTTTGAAAACATGTTTTTCCTTCATAATGCTTTATTTAAGTGGTAAAAATAACAGTAAGTATGCAATGACTTTGGTGAGACTAACTCTGCACAATAAGAGGTTCGACACAAAGGAGATAAATAAATGCTGGACAAGAGAAGAAAAAAGGGAGGGGACTCATGTACGTGGTGGATGATGTTGCACTTGTCATTAGGAAAGAAGCACATGTGACATGTTATATATTCCATGTCAAATTGGTCAAAGACATTATTTTAAACTGTCATATGGTTTATTGAAAATCTTTTTACTTCCAATCTTATGCTCAAATTAGGTCATTATTATTTTTTTTTTAGGTACTCAAAAGGAGAAAATATTCCATCTCTTTACAAATCTCCAGGAAAGGCATGGAGGTTTGAGGCACGAGACTCTAAACAGTCAAATTATGTCATGGGCACAGAATCCATTATTCAATGGTGACCTACCTGTTTAGCGCTTGTGTGAAAGTTAAGTCCCTACCACTCTACTGCCTAGGCAATTGTTCAGTTCTGATTGGAAAACATGTTCATTTAGGAGATTCCCTTTTAGGCACAATGAGCAATGATTATTTGTGAATATTTGAAGGGAATCATTTATATCATGGATGGACTCCTTTCTTTAAAGCACAGTTTTGAGGTTTACTATTCCCAGGAAACATATCAAAGTATATATTTGAATGACTAAATGTCAAGATTCCTGCTTGGTTTACCAGAACTGTTTTTCATTTTCTGCAAAATCACAGATAGATGTTAATGTTTCAGTGAATGAGATGTTCCGTTATGTGGAACAATGAACTTCTAGCTTTCATGCTACAACACATTTCTAGGATCAAGCCCTTTCATTTTTTAATAATAACAACTATAGGCATGATCACCCATTGATCTTCATGTAATAGTTATAGGATCAGTACCACCATTAAGCAAGTTATATAAGTTCTTGAGGTCTTAGTTTTCCCATCTACATAATAAGAATAATAATGCCCTCATAAATATTATTATGAAATTAAATGAGGAAATGTATGTAATTACAGACCCATAATAGGTGCTTAATAAATAATAGGTATTCTCATTAGTATTGTGCCTTTGCACTGCATATGACTTTTGTTACTTTGAGAGAGGCACAGATGTGATCAAGTGGAACTCCTTCCCCAGAGAGTCAAGCCTGCAAAGAAATAAACAATACTGCTCACGGAATGAGTCTCCATTAGGATGGTAATAAATACAGCTCCAATGCTGCTTTTGCTGAAATAGTCTCAATGATTACTATGCTCTTATTTTTCTCTGTCAGCCATAGATTGTCGCCCTGGATCAGTGTGCCTTACACCTACTTCCTGGTCATCAGGGCCCAATGCTAAGTAGCTTTTAAAATTTGGTATTTTCCAAAAGAAGGAAACTTAATATGGTAGTCTTTTAATAAACTATTTTTATGTGCTATTTTGAGCTGTAAAATTGTAATAGTATTGACTATTATACAATTTAATGATTTTTTTCTGTACTTATGCCTGGGAAAAGCATTATTTTAAAAGTAGAATAAATAAATAACACAACACAAGTGATTTGTTCTACCCTGGACTGTGATATTTGAAGCAACATTAAAAAGGTAGATTTTTAAAATTATAAGTGATTGAATCATTCCTTCTAGTTTATTTTTTCTCTATACTTAATACATTATGTTACTCATAGTCCCATCCTCTCTTTTAAAATAAAACTAGTACTTATTTTTCTGAATTTTTGAGTTATATTTTATTGAGCTGCATGTAAAATATAGAACTTTTCAAAATGAATTGGCCAAAATAGAAAAGAGATATTTTTTTGAATGATGGCTAATACTTAAACTAACCATATGACTTCCTTGGAAGTCATTAACTCCTGGATTACTTACTACAGCTGCTGTTCACAAGACACGAGGTTCAACCAGTCACACTTTCAGGGTTCAATAGTTCATCGCAGATAAGCATCTACAGTCAGATGTGCTTTTGAAACTTGTCAGAAAAATTTTAAAAGCATTGTCTCATTAATTTTTTCATTATTTCTCATTGTACTTGTGGTGGCAGATGAGTGTTAAAGGGGCTCATAGGAGTATATCAAGAAAAAAAAAGCCCACTTATTAATCAAAGCATGGAGTGGAAATTCTGCACGTTGATTACTAGTATGTCTTGCTTCATGATCCATATAAACCAGGGATTGGGCTCAGGCCTGATTCCAAAACTCACATTGAACTTTCCAGCTTTCTGCTATCCCTTCTAGAATAACACAGGGAAAAAGCAAAGTGAGAAATAAAGTCTTCTCCTCCCTATATTCTTTACTTATCTATATATTTCATGTGCTTTTTTTCCCATCAGCCCCACAACTCTCTTTGATCTTCCTATGGGTCTGATAGCCAACTCTGGTTAACACTTTCCTAAGTATTATTCTCCTGGCAATGGTTTCCCTTCAGAGAAGAAAGCATTGACATTGATGGTATGAGGAACGTCTTGTATGTATCTGGTATTTTGTAGTGTGAATATTACATTCACTTTGCCTCAGTATCACCTTCTGCAAAATGAGCCACTGTAGGCTTTCCATTTGTTACCCAGACATTTGCTCAAACATTATTCTAGATGTTTCTATGAAAGTATTTTTAGATGAGATTAATATTTAAGTCAGTAGATATTGAGTAAATGTCTTTCAAGTCCTAACCTAAGACTGGAGAAATCAGGGCCTGGACTCCTGCAGCCGGAATGCCTGTGTTTAAGCCTGTTTGTAGCACCTACTATCGCTGTGATCTTGTCCAGTTATATTATTTACACACACACTCACACACACCACACACAAGCTAAAAGTACCTGGCACTAACAGAATCTATGACAATGCTTAGTGTTCAATAAATATTAGCTACTATTATTAATTATTTCTACCAGTCTATAAGTCCTTTCACTTACAATATTTCAATTAACCTTCACAAGCATCCTGATACCAGCATCAATACTGAAGGTTAATTGACTTATTTAAGAACTAGAACCCACTCCTCAGTCTCCTAGTCCAGGGTTCTTTCAGGTACACAAGCATAATCATACATTTGCAACACAATCAGTCACTGATGATTCATGCTCCAGATTTTATAGTCTTCATAAAGTTTTCTCGGAGACTTTGCTATTGATATAGTAGCTGTTGCTATTCTACACTACATGGTTACTAAGAATAATTATTATTTGTTATCTGACCTACCTGATGTAGGAGCAATGTCCATATTCATGTAAAATTAGAGTAAACTTGGGTAAAGTCTAAAGTTGAAGCTTTTATTTACTCTGTTACTCACACTTTGCAGTTTTTCTGAGGCTGTAGTTGGGAAGAGGAATGGATGGTTGCAAAGTTAACTTGAGGATTAGCAAGCAGATGAAGGCTGCTACTTCACTTGTGTGAAATGTGCCATTTCTAGGATATTTTGCAATACTAGTATGAACTGTGAGTGTGTGGATGTGTGCTGTGTGTGGATTTGTGGGTCTAATTGTACGGAAATAGAGAAAGAAGTCCTTTTTTAAGAGCTTCACTAATACATTTCTGTTCAAATACATTAATCAACATTCCCAACTCAACTATTTACTTGGGGGGAACAAGTTCAAATGTAGGGCCGACTAACTTAGCCTCTTTGCTGAGAAAGTGTGATTGATTTCTGTGCTTACAAGGATGGAAGTGCAGAAAGCTCTTCCTTCCCTTTGTTATCTCTGTGACATCTTGTGACCTGCACCTGGCAATTTTCTGTGACAAAATGTGCAGAAGACAAGAAGGAAAATGGTACAGAAAGAGAATCTGGGTGGGAGGTGCACTTTATAAAGTATAAATGGAGTGTCTTATTTATTTTACTTTAACAACATCAAAAGGTGTTACTTAGAGGAAATATAATTTGAGATGGGTCAGGAGCCAGCCAAGGAAGAGCCATCAACAAATGTGGGCCAGTCTTCTTTTAACCAAACTTCTTTTTTGTTTTCACCAGAAAAAGATGCTATTAGTTATTGAATGCACAGTGTACGCCAGGTACAATTCTAAACATGGCAATGGCATCATAACTTAATTTTCTTATTGCAACATTTCCAATGATCCTTTGCTGTGGGCATCTTGGTTTCTGTGTTACAGATAAACTTTAGAAAGTATACATAATAAGTTGAAGAGTTTGAGTTTGAATACATGTTTGCCTGACTCCAAAACTCTTAACCACTGCATTCATCAGCATCTGTGGAGGATGTTATTCATGGACTGTGTGGTGGTTAATTTTGGGTGTCAACTTGACTAGGCTGTGGTACCCAGATATTTGGTCAAACATTATTCTAGAAAGTTTCTGTGAAAGTATTTTTAATTAGATTAACATTTAAATCAATAGACACTGAGTAAATAAAATTACCTTCCGTAATATAAGTGGAAGGTAATTTGATGATCAGTTGAAGGCCTTAACAGAACAAAAACAGAAGAAGGAATTCTGTCTCCACCTTGATGGCCCACTCTACAGATTTTAGACTCTCCAGCTTCCCAAGTCACGTGAGCCAATTCCTTAAAATAAATATCTCCTTCCATATATATATACAAATCCTATTGGTTCTCTTCCTTTGAAGAACCCTGAATAATACAAGACACTTCCTCCTTCTAATTCAGGTGAGTTTGTCACGGGATCCAGGGAGACATAAAGGTCTCTAAGGGCTATCTGAAGGGTGTTACCCTGATGTCTAAGAGCAGGTGAATCTCATTTGCTCCAATGCAGGACTACACTTCTTGTTCCTTGGTTTGCCAGCATAAGAAGGGCCATATTATTTAGTTTTTAGTAAATACATTACAGGTTATTTTGGGAATGTGTTCAGAAATTAGTCCACAGTTAGTACATATGTGATCTATAACTACTTAAATAAAATTAACATTGTATGTAAGTCTATTACATGCCAGGTGCCATGATCAGTCATTTCTGTATGAAAAAAGATACATTATTCCCTTCCCTCACCCCCTGCCTTAAAAAACTCTAAGAAAACAAATGTGGTCATCTGATTTTTCCATGAGAGAACTGAGAAGCAAAGATAATTAATTCCTTGCATTAGGTAAGTAGAGGATCTTGAATTTCACCTCAGATCTATGTGATTTCAAAGTCCATCTTTTAAAAAACTACAGTTAATACCCTTTTTTGTATATTATGTTCTCCTGAAAACAAGCACAATAAAGTATAAAAATTTGATAATATTAGTCTATTTTCAGAGAGTAAAATAAATATTATTTATAAATAAATTTCTGCTATTATAATAATCTTGGGGATCTACTTCCATTATATTATGCAATTCTTTAATTCTGTATTTTAATAGTTGAATAACTAATTGATCTGATTTAGTATAAAAACTATCCAACCCTATTTTATCATAATGATTTTATCTCTTTTCATTCATATTGGATTTACAAAGTTATAATTCATACTATTATTGCTTTCCCTTACTCCCTTTTATTCATTTCATAAAAAATAGGGACAGAATGTGATAAACTCAGCTATAGACAAAAGTAAGTGTTTTTGCATGCATATAAGCCTAACCAATGGACACAGACACCAGAGGGGAGAGGGCATGAGAGGGGGTGGCAATGGGGGGATAAGGACACATATGTAATACCTCAATCAATAAAAATTAAATAAATTAAAAAAATAGAAACAGCCCTAACTGGTTTGGCTCAGTGGATAGAGCGTCGGCCTGCAGACTCAAGGGTCCTGGGTTCGATTCCGGTCAAGGGCATGTACCTTGGTTGTGGGCACATCCCCAGTAGCGGGTGTGCGGGAGGCGACTGATCGATGTTTCTCTCTCATCGATGTTTCTGGCTCTCTATCCCTCTCCCTTCCTCTCTGTAAAAATTCAATAAAATATATATTTTAAAAAATAAAATAAAAAAATAGAAACAGAGGCTAAAAAAAAAAATCTGAACTGTTGACAAGTGAACAAGTGCCACCACTGGATAATTCAGTGTTTCTTCATTTACCAGTTGGTGTACATACTTCCAAAAGGATGTTAATTTATACCCAATGAGAGTCCGTTGGCATTTTTGGAGAGATCAACTTGTGAAAGTTAAGTATTGTCTCCTTTTCATAATATTTCTTTGCCCTGCTTCCCATACCTAATTATTTTTCAGGCTTTTGGAATTTAGTTTAGCCAGCCCATGGTTCATTACAAAAGCCCAAAAAGAAAAGTTAACACCAGTTAATTAACAGAAGCAAAATATAGAGCATTTTAAAGTACTCCTTGATACCTCCAAGTTATGAGCACATTTTTATAAACTATCTTTCACACAAAATTTTGTGAGAAAACCAATGATAGCCTCATAAGCATCTAGCAACTTAAGTGAGACCATGTTTGGAAATTTATGGTTTAACACTTTAGTCTTTAATATCTAGCTCCAGCTCTAGAAGGCAATGCTATATTTTTATCCTGGGAAATTAGGATGGCTGACCAAACTAAGCCTGAAAAAAATTAGATGAGGTTTAAAAGAGTCAGACAGTGGTGGGCAAATAACTTTATTACAAGTCTAAAATAGAATCAAGAACATTGGAGCTGCTCTACTTCTGAGGATAGGGACACTTTGCCAAAACATGTGTCATCCTCATTACACCGAGTGCGTTAGTGACCGAGGAAAGGGTTGGAAAGTCCCACAGTGGGGTGGCTGCCAAAAAGAGGTGGCCCTGTGGCCCTTACCCCAGGTAACCTGGATACTATCAAATTTAGTCCATAAATGATTCAAAGCAGTCTGAACAGAGGGAATATTGCAAAAAAAAAAAAAAAAAAAAGAGGGAGGGTGAGTTTCCTCATAGTCTTGGTTTATTTCCAACAAATATTGACCTCTTTTTCCTTTCCCTTGTTCCCTCCAGAGCTAAAAATGTTTAATTCAAAATAAAAAGCTCAATATGAATGCCGACATTGATCTGAAAATCTGGTGATTATTTCAGCCTGGTTAATTAAATGGGTAAGGTTCAAAAACATGGAACAATTTTAAACATAATCATGACTTTATAGCCACAATATTTTGTAAGCTCAGAGAAATAAGTGGACCAAAATGTTTCATTGGTTTTAAGTTTACGTGAATTTTAATATGACAGAGGCTCTATGTAATTCTCTGCAAGTTTATTGGAATGGTGCCAACTAAGTAGATGAACATTTCTGAAAGAAGGGAGTGCTGAATTGATACCACATGATGAAGCGTGTGGAGCTACCATTTGGTGTGTGGCACAAACTTCAGAGCATTACAGAGGAAATAAGCCTGGCCCACATTCAGAAGATTTCTACAACTCATACACCCATCTCCTTTCTGCTGAAAAGTAACAGGCATCTATTGGAAAAATAAAAATAAAACATATCCTCTTCGATATGTTATTTAAAGGAAGAAGATTGTAAGGCAACAGGATGTGGGTGTCTGACTCACACCGCAAACAGACCACATGATGCACATGTTGACATCAGCAGCTGCAGGGACATTTTCCTTGGGTTTCACACCAACGGCAGCTGAACCAGCAGCTGAACCTGCTCCTGTGAGTAGCATCACACGCAGCATCAAGCAAGACTATGGCTCAGCGTCTCCCAGGGCCCTGCTGTCCACAGAAGCGTAGGGGAAAGCTGACATTGTTCAACAATGCTCTCCCTCTTCTGTGACCTGCCTTTTCCTCTAACTGCTTTCACAGCTGCCATCCTCCGATCTGCCCACAAAGAATGTGAATTGCTGTGGTAGGTGTGCTCACCATCCAGCTACCTGAAAGTTAAGAGCAGCCATCTTTTCCCTTCCTGTTCCAACCTCCTTGATACTGGTGTTGTTCCCTAAAATATACAGAGAAGGCTGGAAGGTATAGGTATGCTCTCCTTCATCCTGCTGACCCTGATTCCTCCCTCCCTGACACCCCAAGGACCAGATTCAGTTTCTTATGTGGCGCAGCTAATGTTCCACCTCTTGTCATTATTGTTGGAGTGCAAATCTTATTCCTCTTATTTGGAACAGAAAATATGACCTCCTAATCTTTTTATTGTTTATGGCAGCTATAAGAGGTCCTGAAAATAAATATTTGTTAAATTGAATAAACTTCAAAAGCATTCGGATTGAAAACAATAGGTGTATTAACCCGTTAATTGTTTACTGAGTGGCTCTGTCCTAGTTCTAAGTGACATGAGCATGAATAATATAAATTCTTGCTCTCTACTAACTCGGGGAGGTGGGGGGTGGGGAACAGACTCAGTCAAGGCTTCCAGAAGAAGCTGAGTCAACCTGGGTTTTGAAGGATGAGTTGTATTTAACAGGAAGAAAAGAGGAAAAGGACACTCCAGACATAGTGAATATTTCCACAAAACCACAGTCATGGAAGTAATGCTTTAATTGGGAAACTAAGAAAAGATCAGAGTGACTGAAGCATTGAGAGGAAAAGGATGAAGGGAGGCTGTATTCATTTTCTATTGCTGCATAACACAAACTTAGTGGCTTAAAATACATGTTTATTATTTCCAAGTTTCTGTAGGTAAATGGGCTTTCTGCTCAGGGTCTCACCAGGCTGAAATTGCAGTTGGCTGGGGCTATGATCTCATCTGAGGCTCAGGAACTCTTCCAAGCTCACAGACTTGGCAGAAGTCAGTTCTTTGAGGCTGTGTGATTGAGGAAACTTTTTCCTTTTTCTTGTTGGCTGTCTACTGGAGACCACTTGAAGCTGCTAGAATCTACCCCAGGTCTTTGCCACATAGCCCCATCCATAGGCCCTATCATAGCATGCTGGTTTGCTTCATTTTTGAGGCCAACATGAGAACATCTCCCTGACATTTCACCTTCTCTTAAAACACTCACCTAATTAGGTCAGGCCCACTCAGAATAGTCTCCCTTTTTTATTATTAAATGTATTGGTGTGATATTGGTGAATAAGATCACATAGGATTCAAGTGTACATCTCCATGATACATGATCTGTGTATTGCATTGTGTGCCCATCATCCAAAGTCAAAATCATCTTCTGTCACCATATGTTCAGCTCCCTTTACCCCTCACCCCTTTCCCTCTGGTTACCACTCCACTGTTGTCTGTGTCTATGAGTTTCAGCTTTATATCCCACATATGAATAAAATCATATGGTTCTTAGCTTTTGGTGACTGACTTATTTCACTGAGCATAATATTTCAAGGTCCATCCATGTTGTCACAAATGGCAGTATTTCATGTTTATTTATGGCTGAGTAGTATCACATCTTCTTTATCCATTCCTCTATCAAAGGACACTTTGGTTGCTTTATGTCTTGGCCACCTTGAATAATGCTGCAATAAACATAGGAGTGCATATATCTTTGCAGATAAATGTTTTCGAGTTTTTCAGGTAGATACCAAGAAGAGGGGTTGTTAGGTCATATGGTAACTCTATTATTAATTTTTTGAGGAACTGCCATACTGTTTTCCATAGTGGCTGTACCAGTTTACATTCCCACCAGCAGTGAATAAGGTTTTTGTGTTTTTTTTTCTCCAAAACTTGTTATTACTTGTCTTACTGACAATATTCATTCTAACAGGGGTGAGGCAGTGTGCAAATTTCCCTGTAGCTGCTGATGTCAATTTATCTTATTGTAGTTTTTATTTGCATTTCCAGAATAGCTAGTGAAGTTGGGCATTTTTTCATGTGTCTGTTGGCCATCTGTATGTCTTCCTGGGAGAAGTGTCTGTTCAGCTCCTCTGCCCATTTTTCATAAACATTTTAAAAATAATTAATGACAACAAGTGCTGGTGCAGATACGGAGAAAAAGGAACCCTCGTGCACTGCTGGTGGGAATGCAGACTGGTGCAGCCACTGTGGAGAACAGTATGGAGTTTCCTCAAAAAGTTAAAAATGGAACTGCCATTTGACCCAGGAATCCCACTTCTAGGAATATATCCTAAGAATCCTGAAACACCAATCAGAAAGGATATATGTTCATAGCAGCACAATTTACAATAGCTAAGATTTGGAAACAGCCTAAGTGCCCATCAGCAAATGAGTGGATTAAAAAACTGTGGTACATCTACACAATGGAATACTACGCTGCTATAAAAAAGAAGGAACTTTTACCATTTGCAACAGGATGAACAGAACTGGAGAGCATTATGCTAAGTGAAATAAGCCAGTCAGAGAAAGATAAAAATCACATAATCTCACTCATATGTAGGATATAATAATCAACATAAACTGATGAACAAAAATAGATCCAGAGACAAGGTAGCACTGAACAGACCATCCAACCTAAGAGAGAAGTCAGGGGAAGGGGGGAGGGTTAGAGATCAACCAAAGGACTTGTATGCATGCATATTAGCATAACAAATGGACACAGACACAGGGGATGGGAGCTTGCCCTCAGGAGTGGGAGTGGCCGGGGGTAGGGGTGGTCAATCGGGGGAAAAAAGGAAACGTGTAATACTTTAAACAATTAAAAAAAGAAACATAAAAAGTAATAATTAATTGATGTTTAAAGAGAGAGGAAGGGTGAGGGAGAGAGAGAAACATCAATGTGAGAGCACAACATCTTTCAGCTGCTTCCTGCACAGCCCCCACTGGGAATTGAGCCTGCAACCCAGGTATGTGCCTGGACCAGGAACCAAACTGGCAGCATTTCAGTGCATGGGATGGTGCCCAACCAACTGAGCCACACCAGCCAGGGCTCTGCCCATTTTTCAATTGGATTGTTTGTTTGTTTGGTGTTGAGTCATATGAGTTCTTATATATTTTAGATATTAACCCTTTGTTGAAGCTGATGTTTTCAAATATCATCTCCCATTCAGTTGGTTGCTTTTTTGTTTTGTTGTAGGTTTATTTTGCTGTCCAGAAGCTTTTTAGTCTGATATAGTCCCATTTATTTATTTTTGCCTTTATTTCCCTTGCCTTTGGGGTCAAATTCATAAAATGTTCTCTATGACCAAGATCTGTAAGGTGAGTACCTATGTTTTCTTCTATATAATTTGTTATTTCAGATCTTATGTTTAGGTCTTTTATCCATTTTGAATTAATTTTTATACACGGGACAGATTGTAATATAGTTTTATCCTTTTGCATGTGGCTTTCTAATTTTCCCAGCACCATTTATTGAAGACACTATCTTTACTCCATTGTGTTTTTTGGCTCCTTTGTCAAAAATTATTTGCCCATATACATGTGGTTTTATCTCTAGGCTCTCAATTCTGTCCCTTTGGTCTGTGTGTCTGTTTTTCTTCCAATGCGATGATGCTTTGATTATCATAGCTCTGTAGTGTAATTTGAACTCAGGTGCTGTGATACCTCCCGCTTCATTCTTTTTCCTCAGGATTGTTTGCCTCCTGGGGTCTTTTGTGGTTCCATACAAATCTGATAATTTTTTTTAATAACATTGGCATTTTGATGGGGATTGTATTGAATCTGTATATTGCTTTGGGAAACATGACCATTATCTGTGTATTTTTTCAGTGAATGAACAGGGAATATCCATTTTACTGTGTGCTTTTCAATCTCTTTTAATAATGCTTTGTAGTTTTCTGTCTAGGCATCGATGTATGAATGGCATTTTTTAAGATTGATAAAAAGAAGTCTTTCTATTATTTTCCAGTAAGTGGTGCTGAATTACAAGTTTGTTAGCTCCTTGCACTTCTATGGCTTTTCAAATCTCTGTGTGGTGGTGGAAGATGCGAAAGTGGCTGCCTCCCCTGTGATATGAATTCTAGTCCCAGGGAACCAACCCTGCAGGAGAATGCAGTGGACAATTGGGCTCCAAATCTGTGAAATGCCAGTGCTGGCCCCCCACAGCCAGATGCTGTGTAGCCACCATGTATGGAAGTGGGGTGGGCTAGAGTAACCTGGCCGCCTTCTTTGTCCTCCTGGTAATGGCAACCTCGAACCTCCATGGAGTCCCCCCTGAGTCCTCAATCTCAGGACCAGTCAACGAGTATGCCCTTTGCTCAGGGAAAAAGTGATTCTGTAGTACCTGTTCTCGAGTTTGTGGATAATGTGCTTGGTTACCCAACACCAAGGGCAAAGGGAAGCAAGCTCTGGGAGGTTAAGGGGCAGCCGGGCTCTGTGGCTTTGTTTGTCTGGAATGCTGAGTGCTAGACAACTACAGCAGTCCCTGCCCAGGTCACTGGGCTCAGCTGTAGCTCATACTGCCCATTCCTGAAGGAATCCCCACTGAATCTCTTTGCTTCTGAACCAAGTGCCAGCCACACATGATTTCTTCCCTCTCCAGGCTGAGCCCCACCTTGAGCTCCCAGATTGAGGGCTGCTTTTGTGGCTCCTCTCAGCTTTTCTGCCTTCTGGCCTCTCCTGCGTTACCCACTTTTTGAGGTATCAATATGCAAATCTCTCAGCTGTGTTTGTGTGTTAAGCAGGGAATCCTTTGTTGGATTATAGCTGTTCAAATGGTTGAAACTTCAAGGGGAGAGACCAAGGGCACCTCTCATGCTTCCATTCCTTTGACGTCACCAGCAATGGTTTCTTTGATCTTTGCCAGCAGATGTCCATGATCTCTTAGCTGCAGCACTTCCCAGAAGTTAGCAGCGTCCCAGCTATTAATTTCACATGGCTGGCTCATCACAACTGAGAGAGTAGGGCTCCTGTCACATCAGCACTAAGTCAATATATGGTTAGCACATCTTTTGGTTCTTAGGATTGAGAAGATTGCTTTCTTCAGTAAACAAAGACCTTATGTGCCGCATCGCTCGCATCACATATGGCTTGAATAGCTTGTCTTTGCCCCACTTCTCAACTCAGGTCTCCTGGCTGCAGTTTGTTTAATCTCCCTTTTAATGAACTGAAAGTCAAGTGATAAGGAACTAGAGATTCCATCATAGTCACTAGCCTTGCCCGCACTCAAAAGGAGTGATTATAACAGGGGTTGAAATCTTGTCGGCTGTTCTAGAATTCTAACCACAGAAGAAGTAGAATGAATGATAGAGGGAGGAAAAACCTCAATGAGGTCAAAACTTGAATTTTCTCTAGGTCCTGCAACTTATTATTCTTCTGGTTTGAGGTCCCTTAATGGATATAAATTCTTCTACCTATAAATGGGATAATAACCTTCATAGAGATAGTAAACGTACTAATACATTGCAAAGAACTCTGCACACGGTTTTGGATCTCTATGTTTGGTGTAAGGAATCCTGTGGGCCATGCGGAGGAGGTCACACTCAATTCTCTAGGTCAGGGAATGGGAAACTCATCAAAGTCTCTCAGAAGGAGAAAAAATTATCAGATTTGCTTTATTTTTTTTTCCACTAGGCTCTGATGGTTAGCAATCTGGCCTCAAGCCAACTAGTTATTTGTATTTTAGTTCTCCTCAGAGATACTAAGAATTTAATATTCATTTTCCAGAAGTTTTTTATTATGGAAAATTTAAAACATACACAAGTAAATAGAATAATATAATGTTTCCCATGTACTTATCAACAGGCTTCAATAGCATCAACATTATTTTATGCTTGTTTCATGTATACATCTTCTTATATCCCCTACTTTATTATTATTTTTTAATATAGTTCTTTTAAGGTTAGATTAACATACATTAAAATGTGCTAATCTTAAATGTATAATTTTGACTAATTGATAAATCCATGAAACTCATACCCCTATTAAGACAGAAAATACTTGTGTCCCTTCAGAAGGTACTCCTATACTTCTTCCCAGTCAACCCCTGTCACTCTGCTCAGAGAAGCAACTGCTCCTATTTTTAACTCATAAAGTAGTTTTTCTAATTTTAGAATTTTATACAAATGAAATAATATAGCATTTACTCTTTTGTGTATGTTTTTCTGTTGTTGGATTTGTTTTTTTGCAGCATAATATATAAGACACAGTCATGTCATTGAATGTATTAACAGTTTGTGCCTCTGTAGCATTTAATTTAAAAATATATCACACCTTTTTTCTTATATTCTTTATATGCCTGGGCTATTTCCAGTTTGGAGCTTTGGTGTCAGACTGACCCTGGTTTAAATCTCTGCTCTGCTTCTTGCCAGGCAAGATTCTTGACTTCTTTACAAAATGACTGTAATTTCAGCATCTTCATAGATTTGTTGTGAAGATTGAGACAATACATATAAAGTGCTTAGCAGTGTAAATGGCCCGGCAAATGGCCCACAGTAGTTTTACTCCTCATTAAGACTATTTAATGAACTGCACTTGACACACAAACAGTCAAGTAAGTAATTTATTATTTTTAAAAGGTGAGAATTAAAGGAGTGGATCTCTTGTAAACACAAAGGCTGCAACCCCAAACACCCTTTTCTCACCTCAACATATGGCATCACCAAGCCTGTGTCTGCCCTTGGTGACTTCTGGCCACAGTACACCAGAACGTCCTAGACCACTCGGACTTGGCTATAAGTGTCAGCCCATTTCCCTCATAATGAGTAGGCCTGGGTTCCAACACTGCAGCTTCATATAA
>NW_005369217.1:5384225-5392819 GCF_000412655.1 Myotis brandtii
TGTACTCTGCAGAAATACATAATGCCTGGGCTACTTACTTTTTTCTTTCTCTTCTCCACTTCTAGTTCCCTTTTTAAAAAAAATATTGTTTCAATATATTCCATTTAAAATATTTTTAAAAATCTAGGGAAAGATAAGAAAAGTGACTTTTGGGAGTAGTATTCATTTTAGAGGTGAGAGTGAAGGAGATACAATCTTTTGCAAAAATAAAAAAATCAGCTCTTCTTTGTCAAATATCTATGTATGTGGTTAAATTCACTAGGCACTAAGGTAGGGGTGACATATTTCTCCCTGCCTCTACTTCCCAACAAGGTGTGGAATATATCCAAACAACCAGAATATTGGAAGAGGCATGAGTAGTTTAAAAAGTCTCCTGGGTAATTCTGATGTTCTGCTGCCTACATGCCCTGTATCTTATTGAGACTCACTCGTTAGGATCAGAAAAGAGGACAAAGGATAGAGCTGGAGTTGTCTGGAAGTGTAAGAAGTGGCAGGAACAATGAAGAGAACTAAGGGCAAGTGGCTAGCAGAATAAGCACGAAGCCAGGAACAGGGGGTTCCTATGCATTTAAAACATTGTGAAATGCTTCAGAGAAGTGAAGTAGGATGAGGAGTAAAAGCAGGTCATTTGAACTTGGAATTAAGAGGTCATTTGTGGTGCTTCTGAAGGGTCTGTTTGTGTGTTTTGTTGGGGGTGAGTAGAGAGGATGGGAGCCAAAGAGTAAGAGAGAGATAAGTAAGGTCAGGTCACTCCTTTAAGAAATGGTTTAAGAAGTTCAGCAGAGAACAGAAAAAAAAAGTGAAAAATGTTTATGTAACTGAGGACAAGTCATTTCTCTGTGACTCAGTTTCTTTCTCTATGAAATGGGGTGATAGTCCATATCCCATAAGATTTCGTGAGAATTAAATAAATAAAGAAGTTTCACATGTTTAATACTGTTTTGGGAACATGGAAAGTACTAAAAAATGTCAGCTATTATTATGTTATTGAAGGAGAAATAGAGTAAATTGTTTTTTCTTTTATCCCAGACTCTCAGGGATCATTAAAGTTGCCCCTTTCCATTACCACTACCTGCCATTCCATTTAGGTGCCTCCTCCAAATGCCAGATGCTCTCTATCCCTAATTCAATTTCCGATTGTTCCTCAGCTCAATAGTGCCACAGCAAAATTCTTTAATCTTTGAAAACATTTTTTTTCTCTTCAAGTAGCTACAAGACTAGGATAGCAAAAAACACAGCTAGTGAGGAAGTTACAAGAAATTGGAAAAGAAATGGTATTAGTTTTCATTGACTTTCACTTCAAAGTAAATTGGCACCATCCCTCAGTGCTTCGAGCATCACACTTTTTCTACTCCTCATCCTTTCTCTCCTCACTGTCATTCGAGTTCCTGTTTCACAAGGCTTCCCAACTAACTATACTTTGCTTTAATCCTGGGGCCTTGCTTCTCATTCAGCACTCCTTGCTCTTCTTGCCATTTTAAAATACCACCTCCATTGTCTGACTAATCCTATATTGGATGTGGGATACTGGGGAAGTGAGAGAAGAATAAACAAACACTGGTGTTAGAATGGAAGAGAACAGTATGGTATCATGAAAGGAACATTGGTTTTAGTATCAAGAGGGTTTTAATTTCAAGAGGAACAATATCTACTAGATGGTAACATTACTTTGGTTCTCATGAATTAGTTTCTTCATTATTAAATATTATTAAATTGGGACTAATGACGTGAGGAATAAATTAAATCACATGAAATATCTGTTAGTAGTATAAGTCCTGTATATACATATCAGTAAGTATTCTGTCCTGGATTTTCAAAAAGGACTAAATAATTATAATTTATATATTGAGAATAACTTGGCTTCATCCACCCCAAAGTGGTTCCTAGCTTCATGGGGAAAAAACAACACCACCACCATACACACACAAAAACAAACAAAAAAACACACAACATACTAGCTTCTTTTCCTAACAGGATTTATTGAAGTGGAATAAATCTATTTCAAATCTTGGCGAATGGAGGCTTTGAGACTGCTATGACATCCTGTTGTAAAAATGTGTTTATATAAATGAAAATAGAGCTTCCTGATGTTAAAGCCTAAATGATACTTAAAGGAAACACATGCCCATCCAAGAATGGAAGGCCAGGGGAGGGGGACCTAATTCTAAATGGGAATCCCCTTAAGTTAATATATTTTGTGAATTCTCTATAATGTATGGACAGAGTGAGAATTTTTCTGTATGTCTTAGAGAACCAAACAGGAAATAGTTAACTGGTTTTATTTTGCTTCACCTTGAGTATGCACAAGCCATAATGTGCTTAATAAACTGCTTTTGCTGCATCAATATGGTTGTGTAACACCCTTGCTCTGACACCTGCTGCCTGACTGCCTCAGAGGCGGGGCATCTCCCATTGGAAAACAGAAGGAGGAGCTTCCCCAATAGAGCTGAGAGGATTCACTTCACACACCTGGCCCCGCTGGTCTTCCTACCATGACATGAGTCGGCTGGAAGAATTCTTTGCTTACTGTGCCTTTCTAATAATGGAATTCTCAAAATGGGAGAGACAAGATTTGACATCAGCTCCCTCGGGACCTTTGTAACCATTAATTCTAAAAATTCTTGGTCACATTTATTGTGGACAAACAGCTATGCCAACCCTCATCGGGAAAGCTTTTGTTCCAAGGGCACCTGCCTGTCCTGCTCAAGACTGAACAGTCACAGTGTTATCTTTAATTAATATTTTTGCCATTATGTTTGGCTTTGTTTGCTTGTTTATGTATACTTTCATGGGATTTTAAACACATGGGAAAAGCATATTTATATTCTTACCTTTGGATTCTATGGTGTGGAAACAAGAAATGTCAGCTTGAATACACTCGGGCCAGTTTTCACATATATATTGAGTCTCTCTTCTATCAATAAGGCAAAAATCAAATTGCTAATCTTTCTGTCCATAGTAAACAGAGTTCTTACAAGCTAGAGGTATGGTTCAGTGAGAAATTGATCTGGCTTGAGCCTAGGTGACCTAAAGCAGATAGTTTCTATGGAGATGATTTTTAACATGAAAGAATCAGAGTAATTCCACTGGCCACTTAAAATGGATGTGTAAATATACTATAATCAGGTAGTTTATAGCCATGCAAAGATTTTCATTCAACATTTTTAAATTTCTTTCCGTTATGTTTAATTTTATGCACCAACTTGATTGGGCTAAGGGATACCCAGATAGTTGGTAAAACATTATTTCTGGGTGTGTCTGTGGGGACATTTCTGGAAGATATTAGTATTTGAATTGAACTGAGTAAAGCAGGTGGTCCTCATTAATGCGGATAGGCACCATCAAATTTGTTGAGGGCCTGAATAGAACAAAAAGGCCGAGAAAGGGCAAAGCTGAGACACCCCTCTTCTTCCTGCCCTTGCACATAGGCACTCCTGGGACTTGGGCCTTTGGACTTGGGCTGGTATTTACACCATCCTCCTCCTTGGTCTTGGGCCTTTGCATCTGGACTGGAACTACACCACCAGCTTTCTTCGGCTTCCAGCTTACAGATGGCAGACCATGGGACTTCTCACTCCATAATAGCCCAAGCGAATTCCTCATACTTAATCTCTTTCTATAAATCTACTTATCTCCTACTGGTTCTGTTTCTCTGGAGACCCTTGACTAATACACCTGACAAGTGAAAGCTTTGTTCCCACCCACAGAGGTATCAAGGCCCATTTTGCACAGAATTCCTAATGCTTGCATAGTGGTCAATAGAAAGTGAACAATAAACATGGGCTTAATTTATCAGTGTAGAAACTGTAATGCTGCTAACAGTTTAAAAATTGACCTAAATTCAATAACCAACTTTTCCTGGCCCAACAATAAAAAACTATGATATGTGTTTATACCTATAGATGATTGCTAAGAACTATAGTGGCCAATTTTCCACTATGAATGGTCTTCAGGAGCTTCATACCTTCTCAATTACAAATTCTCTTGAGACTTTCTTGAAGGCTAGTTAATTTCATATATTACATGTATATATATGATATATGTACCATATATCATATATATGTAATATATATATAGTATATTAAAATAAAAGGCTTGTAAAATTCTCAAATAACAAGAGGGTTAAGTTCTAATAGTCATTTATAGAGGTAGACTTTTAGGTCTCAGAATGTATTAGTTGTTAGGTTCTAAGTCAACTGTCAGTTATACCAATCCATGACGTCCTGGGATAAGGTAATCACACTGAACTAGTTAGAGGAACTAATCACACATCTCAGTATTTTTCTTGTCCATTCTTCCTGTGCCCACCTCTCCCCATCTAGCCTTAGCTGATGCCCCTCCCCTGAGTCCAGAACCAGCACTTACAAAGGAGTTCTGTGCTGGGGTACAAATTCGGTTACAAAGCACCCCATTCGGTCCATTCTTCACTGACTATACTTCACATCCATACCTCTGAGCCACCACCCCTCCTCTCCCAAGTCAACAACTTTTGCTAGCTTCAGGGAACAGCAGGCAGTGGTCTTCCCAGGAGACTGGGAGGAGGAGCCTAGTTCCAGACCCTCTGCAGCTCTATTAGTTCTGGTGCTTTTGTGGGACTGAACTCCTTGTGGTACATGGGAAGTTTTTCAATGTACTAGTAGTTCTATGTCATTTGTGCTTATATATTTTTTTAAAAAATCAGTCTATCATTTTTCTGTATTTGGAACAGAAAAGATGCATCAAGGTGCTCTTCATTTCCTATGGGAAGGTGAATTCATCTCCTCTTTCAACTTGAATGTCAGGACACATCTGTCTTCAGGAGCAAACACAAGTAGTGGAAAGGACCTATGCCTGAGTTTGAATCATGGATCTGGCACTTATCAGCTGTGTGACCTCAGCAATGATATTTAAGTGCCACTCAAGGTATTTGGCTTCTAGTTGGTCCCTTTTTTCTCCCTATCCTAGTTTCATTTCTTCCTGGACCTCCTCTTAATTCTGAAATGCTCAGCAATAGAAAGAAGTCATTCCTTACATCCAAGCTTTTGGGAGATGGAGGCTTGCCACAGTTGTAAACATTGTGAGATGTTATGGCTTATGTCTGTGCCCTGATTAGTTTATAACTTTACTCTAAGACATCATGGTTGGTACTAGACTAAAAATTAATTGAGAATCTAACCACTAACTTGTGAGAGAAGTGGGTGCTGAAAGGAATAATGGGGTTCCAGTATGGACTCCAACAGATATTAGGGTGGGGAATACAAAGTAATGGAACATGTGGGAGGCTGAGTCTGCCACCTCTCCTCCCTCCCAAGACAACAGCTTCCTATCAAGCTACAGAGAATAAGTGGGCAGTGGTTTTCATTTGGCTTGGTGAACTGGTGGAATGAGCCCCATTCCAACCTGAATCCATGTAATAAGCAATTAGACTGGCCCCAAGACCAAAGGAGATTCAAGAATACAATGGGAACAGGAACAGCGGCATTCCGAGCTTTTCTGTCATTCTTGTTTTCTAATGGAATCCTCACTCTATGAGTCATGAGATTCCTTATTTCACTTCCCAGCATTGGCCTCTGTTGTGGCTAAGATCAACAATGTGACATAATTCTAACCAGTCTTACCAAAGAGCAGGGGAATAGAATTTCCCATGGCCATTCTCAAGTGCCTGTCCTCCTATACATGGGGTTGGGCAAAGCTAAATCGGTACTTCACATAAGCAGTAGGTATAGAGTTAAGATCTGGAACACTTGGGTTTAAATCTAGACTTTATTGCTTTCTTGTTGTGGTTGTAAACTTGGGAAAGTGTCTTGAACTCCCCAAATTTCTTAACATCCTATACTTCCTCCACTGGAGCACTTAGCAGACTGCATTCTAACTGTATGGCTACTTTGCCTGGTTTCTCTGTTAGACTAAAAACATCTTGAAAGAAGGTTCTGTGTCTACAGCAAATGACACTGTCTTGGAACATTATAGACATGGAAGAAGTAATTCAAATAAATTAACAAATGAGATGAGATCAGTTCCTATGTCTTTTATATTATTTTTACTTCTGATAAAGTAACTGGTGATTGTGGTATGCTATTCAATGGTGAAATCAAGTGCTCTTCATTAATAAGGAGAGTATAAAGTTGACAGAAGATTCTGACACATATACTAAGCACTTCATTGAGGTGGGTAAAAAGATGATAGCAACATGCTTCAAACCAAATCATGAGAAGTAGGAGGGATTTAGGGAATTCATAGTAGGTCTGCAGGTATTCATCAACCTCTAGAAACCTCTCCTATTTACTTATGGAAATTTCACCTGTATTATTTTGTTAACCAGTGCCACTCCAATAAACTCAATAAAGAAAGGAAAAAAAAACAACATGCCAATTTTCAAAAGAGCATACCATCCATCGCAACTTACTGAACAACAAGGACTTTCCTTGAACAGCTTGCATTGCCATTCTTTGCCTTCATGCTGCAGAGAACTCTGATCAAGGCCATGACAACTAGATGCTGATGATCAACTGATAATGTTATTTAGTGAATGCAAATTCCCCTTCCAGCATTCTTAGGAAAGTCCTTTGGTGGGTCAGTGCTGTGACAAGGCATATTTGAAAAAGGAGGGCTAACCATGGATATTACAGTACACAAGGCTTAATATTTAATGCTTTTTCTGAAAAATAAGTTGGTAGCCATATAAAATCTGCTATTAATATTTGGTGCAGGGAAGTACTGCTATCCAATCTGAAATAATTGGAGATTTTTGTGCTTTCCATGGCTATTGGAAAGTAATTATTGCAGAACTGACATTCAGGAGATGTAGTAGTAGAGACTCAGCAAT
The DNA here is from genome assembly GCF_000412655.1 of Myotis brandtii. Classification (NCBI taxonomy): domain Eukaryota; kingdom Metazoa; phylum Chordata; class Mammalia; order Chiroptera; family Vespertilionidae; genus Myotis; species Myotis brandtii. The sequence goes on from NW_005369217.1 coordinate 5,391,031, forward strand.
AACAGCTAGGTGAGCTTGGTCCATTCTTCACTGACTATACAGCAAACACTGTTAAAGGCAGGGGAAGCCTTTTATTCACAAATATATATTTGATACATATAAATGCTTTGTGCCATGAATATTTATCTCTTTCATGCATTGCAACTGTTGTGTATTGAAAACTATTAACAGGTTGGAAACCATCCTTTAGAAACCTGTGTCTGTCATTTGTGTGCAAAACCATCTCTGGAAATTTATTTTTTCCCCTTCTATTGTGGGATAGATAGAACACTCCTGGGGCTTAATAGAGAAAAGAATTTGGGCAAACCTATTTTTGCGCATATATATATATATTTTTTTCTAACTTAAATTGTTTATGTAATTTTAGAACCAAGGCAGTGTTCTTTTTGCCAACCAGTATTAAAACTTTGATGAGCCCTAGCTGGTTTGGCACAGTGGATAGAGCGTCGGCTTGCGGACTATAGGGTTCCAGGTTTGATTCTGGTCAAGGGCACATGCCCAGGTTGTGGGCTCGATCCCCAGTAGGGGGCGTGTAGGAGGCAGCCTATCAATGATTCTCTCTCATCATTGATGTCCCTATCCCTCTCTCCCTCTCCCTTCCTCTCTGAAATCAATAAAAATATATATAAAAAAACTTTGATGAATGTTCCATTGTTAACAGAGGTAAAAATAACAAACATTAATAGTATACAATTATGGGTGTAATAAATATCATATGATTTTGATTGACAAAGAAGGATTCTTAGGCATATAGATAATCTAGTTTTTTTAGGATGGAATGGGTTATTTTTCAGACTTCAATCTTATACCCTCTCATGTGTCATAATATAACCACTCTTAACTTTTCTATGTTCCTCAAACAAGCCATGCCTTCTCCTGCCTCAGGGCATCTGTTAATTCCACTTCTAATATCTGAAATATTTTTCTCTCCAATAATTCTGAGTACCCCTCCAGGTTTCCTCTTAACCTCTTTCTCTTCAAGAACCAACTCAAATGTTTATATGTTGTGAGGTCTTCAATGACCTACCCCAGTCTTTAGGCAACATCTCTATCTTTTGACTAATCCTTAAGTAGACCTCACCTTTAAAAAAAATAGTATACCACTTAAATGAATATCACATATTAAGTATGCAGCTTTTATAGTAATCTAGTATATTATCCAGGTAACACTGGTTTGCATCCCAGGAACATGGTCTGTGTCAATGTTTGATTTTGTTTAAAATGTGTTCAGTGTTAGCATGCTGCTTGGGAAAACATTTTTATTGACCAGTGGTTTAGATTGCTAACATGTTCTGGGTTTTACTTCCCATTATTCAGGGTAAAGCTAAAGCTCTTTTGGAGAACTCATTTGTACTAGGTTAATCCCATACTAGTTTGGGGCTTACAGATTACATTAGGTCTAGGCTAACATCTTTCCTTAGCTATTTATATTTAACCTCAAAATTTCTTTACTTAGTTCCTCAGTCAAAGTTATTGCCCTTGTCCAGATTTTATCCAAGATCCCTGCACTTGAATTAAAAATTTCAAGTGAAATTTTAAAAGCCTAATGCCACCCAATCAACTTTAATCAATGAAATCAAAAACATTATCCACTTCTCCTATTAATTATAATAAGAGTTACTAACAATATTTTTCAGATATTTGTGTCAATGTATATAGGTCTAGATAAAGTTCTAAAGGGTGTCCCAAAATTCACGCAAGAAGTAATTTTGATAGAAAACACAGGTTTATAATTAAAACTTGTAAATTTTTTATTGATTCATAAAGTATACAGTAGAAGGTTATGTAT
>NW_005369217.1:5393152-5395970 GCF_000412655.1 Myotis brandtii
GATGCATTTGTTTCTCAACAATCACTTGTGGATTTTCTGAACCCCAAATGCGACAATTTTGTTGATTAACCAAGCCATCAAGATGAAAATGAGCCTCATCGCTGAAGATGATTTTTTTCGAAAAATCAGCATCCACTTATTTTTGTTCCATAATCCATTCAACGAACTCTAGCGGCCAAACCTTCATTATTTTTAAAACATTGCTCAACAATGAAAACGCATTGTTCTTTTGTGTAGTGCTCCATTTTTAATAACCCAGAACTGTCATCTGTCACACTATCTTTTTTTTCTGTTAGTAGCACTTTATGGCACAAATGGCATAAAATTCAAATCTTGCGTGAATTTTGGGACACCCTTGAACATAGACATGTCGTATATATCTCTGTATAACTATACATATATTTGTATATTGGCATGTTGTTGACATCCATCTCTGTCATCACCATAATAACCACTAATGTCATAATCATCTTCTGTCTTAGTCTATTCAGGCTGCTATAACAAAATACCATAGTTTGGGACACAGTCTGGACCAGGGATGGGCAAACTTTTTGACTCGAGGGCCACAATGGGTTCTTAAACTGGACCGGAGGGCCGGAACAAAAGCATGGATGGAGTGTTTGTGTGAACTAATATAAATTCAAAGTAAACATCATTACATAAAAGGGTACAGTCTTTTTTTTTTTTTAGTTTTATTCATTTCAAACGGGCCGGATCCAGCCCGCGGGCCGTAGTTTGCCCACGGCTGGTCTGGACTGTGCTCTTAAGCAGACACTTGCAGGAACCCACACCCCTGCAGCTGACACCTGTGGGACTTCTGTGCACCTGGCATGCACCCAGCCTGACCCCACGCTCCAGATGGGGACCCAGCCTGGACCCCTGTGCCACAGCCATGCAACCACCACTGACCCAGCAGGACTCTCATCCCTGCTGTGTACTCACCCACTGCCACCACTACTGTGCTGCCACCACCACCCTAGAGCTCAGCTGCTTGGCTCGACTGCAAGGCCAGGGTGCAGGAACTGCGCTGAAGGCCAGAAGGTGGATGTATCCTCTCCTGACCTGGACTTATTAGAACAGTGGATCTGAGGAGACTGAAGAGGTTGTTGAATGTGCGAATGTGTGCTGTTTTGTTTTCTGGTGTGTGTGTGAGTGGCTTTTTTTTATTGTGGTTATTTTTTCTCCTTTTATTTCTTTTTTCTTACATATCTCTAATTTCTCTTTCCTTTGATTCTATTCTCCTTTTGTCTATTCTTATTATTATTATTTATTTTCTTTTTTATTTTACTTTTCCTATCTATATCTTAATATATCAATTATTACTACATTTTAAATTCATTATTATTATTTCATTTATTTTCTGTTTCCTTTTCTTTTTTCTTTCTATACTAGTTCTTTTAACTTCCTCCTTGCTTTCATATAGCCATTTTTTTTCCTTCTTCTTTCTACCTTTTTCTTTATATCCTCTCTAAGTCTTTGGTGTAGTGTCTTTTAGTATTCTTTTTATTTTTGCTTCACTTTGTTTTCTCTTCTTTTTCCTTCTTACCTGTTCAAAGAAATAATGCCAGAAAACTTCCTCAACCTGGTGAAGGAAAAAGTCACACAAGTTCAGGAGGCACAGAGAGTTCCAATAAAGATGAACTCAAAGAGAACCACACCTAGACACATCATAATTAAAATGGCAAACATTAAAACCAAAGAAAGAATCTTAAAGGCAGCAAGAGATAGACAGATTACCTACAAAGGAGTTTCCATTAGAATGTCAGCTGATTTCACAATAGAAACACTTCAGGCCAGAAGGGAGTGGAATAAAGTATTCAAAGTAATGAGAAACAAGGGCCTAACTCCAAGATTACTGTATCCAGCAAGGCTATCATTTAAAACTGAAGGTGAAATAAAAAGCTTTCCAGACAATAAAAGGTTAAGGGAGAACATTACCACCAAAGCAGCAATGCAAGAAATATTAAAGGATTGCGTCAAGAAGAAGAAAAAAAGGTGAGGGAGAGGATCATAGGCATAAAGAAAATAAAAGTGGCAATAAGTAAATACCTATCAATAATAAACTTAATAATAACCTTAAATGTAAATGGATTAAATTCTCCAGTCAAAAGACATAGGGTGACTGAGTGGATAAGAAAATATATATGTCCTATATAATAAAGTGGTAATATGCAAATTGACTGTCACACCCTCACACAAGATAGCCACCCCCATATGGTCAAAGATGGCTGCCTCATGTTGTCAAAAGATAGCCACCACAAGATGGCCAGCAGGGGAGGGCAGTTGTGGGGGACCAGCCCTGCAGGGGAGGGTAGTTGGGGTGAACCAGGCCTGCAGGGGAGGGCAGTTGGGGGGGATAGGCCTGCAGGGGAGGGCAGTTGTGGGCAACCAGGCCTGCAGGGGAGAGCAGTTGGGGGAAACCAGGCCTGCAGGGGAGGGCAGTTAGGGTCAACCAGGCCAGCTGGGGAGGGCAGTTAGGGGTAACCAGGCTGGCAGGGGAGGGGGGAGCCCGCAGTAGCATCCTGGGTTCTGACCAGGGCTTATGCACTCATGCTTTATCTCAGCAGATGAGATTCCTAGAAGAAGACTCTTGGATGTATCTTGAACATTTCTATCAATTTTGCCAAATCCTCCAAAAATGTAGAACCACTTTAAACTCCCACCAGCAACCGTGCATGTTCCCTCTGTCCTACTTTGATGCCAATATCATTGATTTCCCTCTAGAAGCTTCCCTCTCCTCAGCCAGGACTGCTTGGCACTTGAGCCAATCTCACTGTTCAGCCCGGGACTTGATTTCCTGAGATAGAATTATGGAGGA
>NW_005369217.1:5397204-5397970 GCF_000412655.1 Myotis brandtii
CAGCAGGGGAGGGCAGTTAGGGGCAATTGGGCCAGCAGGGGATCAGTTAGGCATCAATCAGGCTGGCAGGGGAGTGGTTAGGGCCAATCAGGCTGGCAGGCAGGTGAGTGGTTGGGAGCCAGCAGTCCTGGATTGGAGAGGGTGCAGGCTGGACTGAGGGACACACCCCCCATGCACGAACTTTGTGCACTGGGCCTCTAGTATACCATAAAAAACCCAAAACACCAATCAGAAAGAATATATGGACCCCTATGCTCATAGCAGCGTTATTTACAATAGCTAAGATTTGGTAACAGTCCAAGTGCCCATTAGTGGATAAATAGATAAAAAACAAACAAACTGTGGGACATTTACACAATGAAATGCTATGCAGCTATAAAAAAAGAGGTATCTTTTACCCTTTGGAACAGCATGGATGGACCTGGAGACTAATATACTAAGTGAAATAAGCCAATATGAGAAAGACATGTCACATGATCTCACCTTTTTGTGGAATCTAATGAATAAAATGAATTAACCCACAAAATAAGACCCAAAGCATAGAGGCATGGATGGAACAAACTGACATACCTTGATGTGGGGTTGGGGAAATGAGAAAAGATAAACCAAAGAACTTATATAATTATATGCATAGCACATGAACACAGGAAATAGGGTGGTGAAGACCTGTGGGTAGAGGCTAGGCCAGCCGTGGGCAAACTACGGCCCGCGGGCCGGATCCGGCCCATTTGAAATGAATAAAACTAAAAAAAAAAAGACCGTACCC
>NW_005369217.1:5398204-5401314 GCF_000412655.1 Myotis brandtii
AATCGCCCCTACCTTGCCCCCCTGCTGGCCTGATTGCCCCTAACTTGCTCCCCTGATGGCCTGATCAACCCTAACTTGCTCCCCTGCTGGCCTAATTGCCCCTAACAGCCTCTGCCTTGCCCCCCTGCCTAAGCTGCAGTCTAGCCTCCTTCTGTGGGAGGCAACATGGTGATCGGGGAAGGCACCACCCCCATTACCCTGCTGCTGCTGCCACTGCCGGCCTGAGCCTGGGCCCTTTGCAGCCGTGCCTCGGCCCTTCGCAGCCATTGCAGCTTTGTCTGGAAGGACGTCCAGAAGGTTGTCTGGAAGAGGTTCAGTCTGATTAGCATATTACCTTTTTATTAGTATAGCTGCCACCTTGCCTAAAAATGCAGGTTGTTAGCAGGTTTTCTTATCATGGAAGGGGAGCCCGCAGTAGCATCCTGGGTTCTGACCAGGGCTTATGCACTCATGCTTTATCTCAGCAGATGAGATTCCTAGAAGAAGACTCTTGGATGTATCTTGAACATTTCTATCAATTTTGCCAAATCCTCCAAAAATGTAGAACCACTTTAAACTCCCACCAGCAACCGTGCATGTTCCCTCTGTCCTACTTTGATGCCAATATCAGTGATTTCCCTCTAGAAGCTTCCCTCTCCTCAGCCAGGACTGCTTGGCACTTGAGCCAACCTCACTGTTCAGCCCGGGACTTGATTTCCTGAGATAGAATTATGGAGGAAGAAAAATAGTTTTCCTCTACCCTTCTGAGTTCTTAGCAGAGGCCCTTATAATGAAAGACAGATTACCAAGAGAAAAACAAAAGTTCATTAACATGTGTACCTCATGTATATCTGAGAGATCCCAGGGAAAAATGAATAACTCCCAAGGTGGCTTAGAATCTAGATTTAAATACCTTCTTCCTAGGGAGAGGGGACAGGAAATGTAGGCCTCTTAGAGGAGACTCCATGATTTTTAGGAAACATAAATGGGAGTAGGGGGAGATAATTTGTAACAAAGTTTGGGTGTGATGTCAACTTCTAGTCTCCTCCAGGACCCCTCGGGACTGCTGGCTCCTAACTGCTCATCTGCCTGCTGACCTGATTCCCATACCTGCTCTCCCCTGCCAGCCTGATCCTCCTAACTGCTCTCCCCTGCCTGCCTGATCACCTCTAACCGCCTCTGCCTCAGCCCCGCCACCATGGCTTTGTCAGGAAGGTCGCCTGGAAGATGTTCAGTCTAATTAGCATATTACCCTTTTATTAGTATAGATGCCACCTTGTCCTAAAAATGCAGGTCGTTAGCAGGTTTTCCTATCATGGAAGGGGAGCCCACAGTAGCATCCTGGGTTCTGACCAGGGCTTATGCACTCGTGCTTTATCTCAGCAGATGAGATTCCTAGAAGAAGACTCTTGGATGTATCTTGAACATTTCTATCGATTTTGCCAAATCATCCTCCAAAAATGTTGAACCACTTTAAACTCCCACCAGCAACCGTGCGTGTTCCCTCTGTCCTACTTTGATGCCAATATCAGTGATTTCCCTCTAGAAGCTTCCCTCTCCTCAGCCAGGACTGCTTGGCACTTGAGCCAACCTCACTGTTCAGCCCGGGACTTGATTTCCTGAGATAGAATTATGGAGGAAGAAAAATAGTTTTCCTCTCCCCTTCTGAGTTCTTAGCAGAGGCCCTTATAATGAAAGACAGATTACCAAGAGAAAAACAAAAGTTCATTAACATGTGTACCTCATGTATATCTGAGAGATCCCAGGGAAAAATGAATAACTCCCAAGGTGGCTTAGAATCTAGATTTAAATACCTTCTTCCTAGGGATATGTAGACAGGATATGTAGGCCTCTTAGAGGAGAGTACATGATTTTTAGAAATGATGAATGGGAGTGGGGGGAGATAGTTTGTAACAATTTGGATGTGATGTCAACTTCTAGTCTCCTGTCCTGTGACAGGAGTCAGTCTTCACTGGCTGATGACACTTTTCCCATCGAGGGGACCTTTTGGGGGGTCCGATTTTAGGCAGATCAGGATACGTCAGTGAAAGCCTCTCCTTGCATTTGCTGTTTTTCAAGCATTTGCAGCTCAAGATCATCAATATAACAACATGGCATATGTTGGGGTGGCATGTTCTCTGACCTTCAGAATAAACCCAACAAAAGCTTGTTTCCTCTCTTAGATGATTTGCCACAGTAGCATTATTCCCTGGAGACAGTATTCTGACCAGACCTTCCTGGGAGTGGTCATAACATACCCTGTGCTTGTAGAAAGGTGTGGGCCATATCACTAAATAAATCAGGGTCAGTTTTCTTGTCTTGTGGAAAGGGAGATAAAGTTATAATAGTTTATCTACATTTCCACAGGTTTCCTGCTGGTTTGTGTCTCCACTGCAGCCCCAGCGGCCCCAGCGCCATCTTGGCCTTGGGCTTGGGGCTGCTGGGTGCCCGGCCCCCCCTGTGGGCTGTGTCTCTGCTCCTCCAGCCCCCGCAGCAGTGGCGACGAAGCAGGCACAGAGGCCCAGCCTCCATCTTTGTCACGGAGTGATAGTCAATTTGCATATTCCCTCCATATTGGTTGTGGGTGCCTCCATATTTGTTGCGGAGTGATGGATAATTTGCATATTACTCTTTTATTAGATAGGACTAGAGGCCCAGTGCACAAAAATTTGTGCACTCGGGGGGCGGGGGGAGGGGGGTCCCCCAGCCCGGCCTGTGCCCTCTCGCAGTCTGGGACCCCTCGGGAGATAACGACCTGCTGGCTTAGGCCTGCTCCCGGGTGGCAGAGGGCAGGCCCAATCCCTAAGTGCAGCCCCTGGTCAGGCTCAGAGCAGGGCCGATTGGGGAGTTGGGGCGCCGCCCCGTCATGCACAGAGCAGGGCGGATCGGGAGGTTGCAATGCCACCCTCAGTCACGCTCAGGGTAGGGCCGATTGGGGGGTTGGGGCACCGCCCCCTGTCACACACAGAGCAGGGCCCATCAGGGGGTTGAGGAGCTCCCCCCTGTCACTCACAGAGTAGGGCCGATAGGGGAGCTGGGGCACCGCCCCCTGTCACACACAGAGCAGGGCGGATCAGGGGGTTGGGGCGCTGCACCCTGTCACACACAGAGCAGGGCCGACCAGGGGGTTG
>NW_005369217.1:5401558-5408871 GCF_000412655.1 Myotis brandtii
GAGGGCCAGACCATTATAAATAGGGAAGCAAGTTGTTTACCATGACAGTAGAAGTGATTTTTTTCTGAAGATATGGGTAAACAACGCGACTTAACAACCTTTGAAAGTGGGATATATATATATAGTATACACACACACACACACACACACACACACATATTACAAAACTAAAATAAAACCAGTTTCTGGACAGTGGAAAAATATTTCCATAGACTGGGTAGCTTATAAACAACATATATTTCTTAGTTTTAGTGGCTGGAAAGCCTAAAATCATGGGGCCAGCAGATTTAATGTCTGATAAAGGTCTGTCTTTTGGTTCATTGAAAACACCTTCTCACTGTGTTCTCACAAGACAGACAGGGGAGGGAATTCTCTGGGGTCTCTTTTTATAAGGACACTGATTCCATTCATGAGTGCAGAGCTCTCATTACCTAATCACTTCCAAAAGATTCAGCTCCCTAATAGTGTTAGCTTGGGCATTAAATTTTCAACATGTGAATTTTGGAAGAAACCAGACTTTCAGCCTACAGCATCCTCTCTCTCTCTCTCTCTCTCTCTCTCTCTCTCTCTCTCTCTCTCCCTCTTCAGGTTATATGTACATTTAAATGACTTTATGACCAGTGATATTAAGAAGAAATGAAAGAAGCCAGACAGTTCTTTACTTTTAGATCAATTATCAATTCATTTTATTTCTCTAGCTTTTTCTCTCTTGTTTTATTTAAAAATATATTTTTATTGATTTCAGAGAGGAAGGGAGAAGGAAAAAGAGATAGAAACATCAATGATGAGAGAATCATTGATCGGCTGCCTCCTGCATGCCCCACACTGGGGATTGTACCCACAACCCGGGCACGTGCCCTTGACTGGAAATTGAACCTGGACCCTTCAGTACACAGGTTCTTGCTCTATCCACTGAGCAAAACAGGCTAGGGCTAGCTTTTTCTCTTTTATGTCTAGATTTTAGCTATTTCACTGTTGATTAAAATGTCCTCCAGCCCTAACTGGTTTGGCTCAGTGGATAGAGCATTGGCCTGCGGACTCAAAGGTCCCAGGTTCGATTCTGGTCAAGGGCATGTACCTTGGTTGTGGGCACATACCCAGTAGAGAGTGTGCAGGAGGCAGTTGATCGATGTTTCTCTCTCATTGATGTTTCTAACTCTCTAACCCTCTCCCTCCTTCTCTGTAAAAAATCAATAAATATATTTTTTTAAAAAGTTAAAAAAAAAGTCCTCCAGAGGAAAGAAGATGAGCTCTTAGTATCTAGTGCAATGTATAGGGCTCAAGGGACACTCATTAAGTGTCTGTTAACAATGCTAATGATGATGACAAAAATTCAAATCAGTTAATCAATTCTGTACCTTTTAGTAATCTCAATGAAACTTGGATATAGGTTAAAACAATTGAAGAATTTTCATAGAGACACTCCTCTTACAGAGAGGATTACCCATGAGGAGGGCTTCTGTGTCAATCTCTCTCAGCTTGGAATGAGTAATAGAGTGGGGTTAGACAGGGTAAAAGCTGGGTAGGCAAATGTGAGGTACAGTGGCAACAGTGGGGTTATGAGAAGCTGTAACTGCCCAGAATTTTCCTACACCTAACATTTATCTCTGGGTTAAGCCATCTTTTCTAGTCTTTTCTGTTTGTGTAAACATAGAAAATTATAGAAACAGAGATGCTTCTGTAACTAAGAGAAGAAACATTTCAGCTAATTCTTGAAGGACCTATAGAAGTAAGCCAGGTGGATTGGAGTGTTTGGTAAAAGCAGGTAGGAATGCTTTCTTCTCTTGTCTCAGCCAAGCAAGGCCAAGTTCAAAGTCCTGAAAGGGCAGCAGGAGATTTATGAGTGCCTAAGGAGAGGAACCCAGAGGAAGTGGAGTGACAAACTTCACCCACTTCACACTTTCCTCTGGGGTGACTGTGTAGCCAGAGAAGCACTCTTTACTTTCATATTTCAGAGTTTACCTCTTTGTTTCTCAGCAATTTTTATTGTTTCTGCATTAACTTGCCATAAGAATTTTTGATATTTATTGATGTTAATGGCAAATACAAGCATAAATAGAAATTCAGTCCTTGGGGTACATACACTTCCCTTGTTGAATATTTTCCATTATGTTATTGAATAAATCCAATTTGGTCTGGGAATACAGGAAAACCTACCAATTCGTTTGCAAAATACTACTACTACTACTACTAATATTGCCCCTTTTATTTAAAAGTTAAATCTCATGAAATTCAAACCAATTTTCTAAATCTGAGATCAATTTTACAAAAAAATATATGAGATTTTTATGGAAAATGTAGCCAAGAGAATGCTGTGTATGTTATACTGCCCACAGATTACATGTTAATATATGTCTGATTCAAATGTCCTTTCTACATAAGTCTATTCCCAGCAGTCATGTCTCCCTGCCCTACCTGCTTCAGTTTGTTCTCATTGCTCACAGTCCTCTTTTTTCCCCCTGAGAATATTGCGTCCTCTAAATTTAAAGAAGTCTTGTGCCTTTTAAATTCTACAAGATCTCCAAAATGCTAACTGCACCCCAAATTCCTACTTTTACTTCCTTTGCCTAAAATTAAAGAGAAAAGTTAAGAAATGAACAAAACATATACACATTCAACACATAAAAAAGAATTCCACACGTTTTCATGAAAGAAAAGAGCTGAAGAGGAGAAGAGGGAAAAGGGGTTTCTGTGGCAACTTTAGCGTCAATTAATAACATTCCTCTCTTCCCTGCCGAAGTCTGGAACCAACTAAGGAATGAGAGTCAGGATGATCGTCAAAGTATCAGCTTAATTTCAGACAAAGCCTCACTGGAGGCCTTGGCTTACATGTGTGGCAAGTGGACTTGCCAATTCTATACCCCAGAAAGGGACAGATTTCTCAGTTTGGTCTCCGGGCAGAGGTAGCAAATCATGCTGTTCCTGACATGGAAACTGTGGCAGGAGGCTTGTGTGCTGCTATAAATTTTATAGCAACAAAAACACAGATTGTTTCTTTCTTGAGAGTTGACTGGATTCCAAAGAGAGTTGAGGAGGGAGCTAAGAAGCGTACTGTCCATTCCTTCTTTCAATTTGCCCATCTCATAAAGAGGAATGAGGGAGGGCATTGGCAAGAGACAGGACCATTTCACTAGTAGTGGTCCCACCACAGAGAGATGTTAAGACAGGGACGAGGGAGAGTCCACAGGTAACACTTAAGGACTTCACTCAGCCCCTGTCTAAATTTAATTAAGCTGCTTTGATTTTTTTTAGGCCTTTGGCAAGCTTCATGGACCCTGAACTATTCTTGGTTTGCTTATGCCTTTCAAAATTACCCTTAGGATAGCACCGAGGGCCTGGCTCTTGGGAAAGAGTACACATTGTTCCAAATTTGTTCTTAGTGAAACCAGAATGGGAGCCAGATCAGGGTGCTTTCAAACAGAACCTCTATATTAGTCAAAAAATGAGTGGCAACAAAACCTATCGGCTCATCTGTTCCCTTCTTATGGCCAGACCAGGGAATATGGGCTGCTCAGCCTCTTGAGTTTATACTGCTTATCAGAAAGGCAACTAAATCAAGGCTCCTCAGAAACAGATACAGAGGACTCATTATATATCAGTGCATACACATCCAGAAATGTCTCCAGAATGTGTGAAGAATGTTCTCTGACAAAAGAAATCTCTACTGAGAGTTTTTTCCCCATTAAGCCAGTTTAATGTCTTAATCAATTTCCTACCTAGCACTCAATTCATACCAAATTTTTAATAAATGTTTATTTCTATTCTGTTAAAGATATGCTCATAGGGATCATATTCCATCTAAAATTCTCAATGGGAATGAGTTTTTGTTAATCAAGTTTTTATTCATATCAATAATTATAGCATCTACAATTAAAATTTTTGTTTTATGGACATTATGTCTACCAAGTCCATTTATTTTAAACCAAATTTTGAAGAGATAAATTTTATGCAAAAGTTTTGTTTCTGTGAAGTTGTAGTCAATAACAAATTTTACTATGTGCAATTTCTGTTTGATTTTGTATGATTATCTGTATCATTAATATTAATTATAAATTGATAGAAGAAAATAGTTTGTTTTTAATTTTTAGATGATTCTTGAAATAGTAAAAAATTCACCTTCCCTGTTTCAGGATGACTTTATTAGAGAGGATTGGACTACTATGTTGCTACCCCAGTTCTGTATGTTTTCCCATCACTTTGACAATTGCATTTTAAAGGGCTCTTTCTTCTAGTGGATCAAAGAGCAAATCGTCAGTCCAATTTTCATCTTTTGATTTACATTCATCAATATTTAGGAGGAAAAAAGATAAGAGTGCTAAAACAAACAAAAAAAAACCCGTTGTTCTCTTTTCTAACTTTTCCCCTGTTTGTGTTCTCTCTCCTCTAAACTTTTCAGCCTTATCAAAGTTTCTCTGACCCTTTTATTCTTAGCTCACCATTCTACTCTCACTGTCTCTTGTTCCAGCGCTATTTTGCCTGCTGTTGTCTTTACTGTCTCCTTCCTGTTGCTTCTGAATCTCACTCATTCCTTTAAGTCTTTCCTCTAAGCATTTACTCTTCCCCCTCCATTGTCCTGCTACCCATCTCTTATCAGAGTGCTCAATGTCATGATTAAAAAGGCTCAGAAGAAACTCTTGCCCCTGTCACTCAGCATTTCACCGGGATCAAGCAACCATAACCAAAAGAGGTTGTGAAACCGTGTTTTTTGTAGGCTCTGAAAGTAGCACTGAAAATGGCCCCCTAATCTGGACTGTTTTACGGTGCAGAGGGATGAATGCTAGGACCTCAGGAGGACTTGCCAGATCAAGGAACTTGGAATCATCACTTGAAGTTTACTGGACACTCTTTGGGTGCTTGGACCTGTACTAGATGGTTTCTCCCTTCATGCCCTGAAGTAAAGTTTCTGCTTTTTTTTTGCAGCTGTTTAAAATAGTGTAGTAATTGGCCATATTTTTAAAAAGTTTGTTATGGTTTCTGTCATTATTTACTAAGAACTAGTTCTCCCTAGGTGGATGAAAAACACAAGACACAAGGAGACAAAGGGGGAAAGAACTGCTGTTCTATGGTCTTGGTTTATTGACCAAATAGAATTCAGTGTCCATAGGGTGAGGGAGGAGGCACCATGCTTGGGTTTTGAAGAGAAGAGAAATTTTACAATATAGCCTTTGAGGGAAAAGTGAAAGGGAACTGGTGATGAACACAGGAAATACAGCCTAGCTGTATTTATCTAAAATATCTTTGGTTATGTGCTTTTACTTTAGCAGCTCTCAGAATCAAGAATTCCTCCTGTATGTTGTGGATATTTATATGATATTATTTTTTTAATTTCTGTGATATATATAAATATCATATCATTAGATAGGAGTTTTTTCAAAATTATAATAAATGCCAATTTTGATTAGACCAAAGTCACTGCTAGAAAGGTTTATCATGAACCCCACGTATGAAACAATCATGAAATATGTCATCTAAGAAATTCTGCAAATTGCACTGTTGAAACAGATGGCACAGCTCTGCAATATAAGCAGCAATGCCCTCAGCAGCTATTAATTTTGTTTGCAAATTGTAAATCACTGTATGATGGCTGCTGGTGCTGATGAGAAGTATATCTAAAATAATCCTACAAGTTCCACAAATGGTTAAATGTCCTAGGTTTAGAAGAGAATGGAGTTAAAAACTACCTTATTATTGTACATGTCTGAGCCACAGAGACTTTTAGAACATATAACACTTATGTTTGGATGTTCATCAAAGTAAAAAAAAAAAATCCACCTGTAACACAGAGGAAGCAGTCTGACTGTATAAATATCCCTATTTTCCCATAAAACCTCTCTCTTTGCTTTGGCATCTATGATATTTTACTGCCCTGGATGCTCTAGTACTTTTTCCTTCTTTGTTGTTTTTTCCCCCCCATTATCTCTGAAATTTAGAGGATGTTCAAAGTCCTTGGTCTTCCTTTTGTATATTCTTTTAAAGGCCTAATCTTGCTCTTGCTTTCCCTTCAACTATTGCCATTATTTGTCATCCATGGAGAGGGGCCATAAAAGATTAAGAATATAGATCTTAAATTTAGGAAGTTATAAACACACATAGAGTTAAGGACCTACCATGTAGGCAGAAGACATGACTTTCCTTCTCTTCCATTTGACACACTCTTGTAAATCCATGTAGATCCAGCTCTAATATGAGTAAAATTATAATAATACAAAATAATACATGAGTTTTTCTATATGACAAACAATGTTCTGAGTATGTTACTTTTTTATTTCACATTAAAGTATATTATTTTATTTTTTGTTGTTGTATTGAGATGCAATTGATATACAGCACAGTACAGTTTAAGATGTGCAGACTAATGAGGTGACTTATATATATTATGAAATAATTATTATTTTTCCCTGGTAGTGGAAGTTTATGTGAATTATGGAATTGAATAATGTTAGACCTAGGATCTGCTCTTTGGGTGAGTGTAGACTTTTCATCTATGCCTTCAAATATGTCTATGTTTCTTTGCGCAGTAAAATATATAGATCAACATTAAAGACCTCACAAAAAATAATTTTCTATTTCTTTCCTGTTATATAGAGATGTGTTTGATTCCCAGAAAACATAATTTTTAACATAACTCAAGTAGCCTAGAAACTCCTTAGGAAGCTATAAATCACTATTTTACTGACATTGTCATTCTTGGTAGTAGCAGGAAACATCTAAAATTCATTTCATGTACTTCATTATGAGAATTATTTCTCACTCTGTCCAAAAAGTTTCAGGGGATGGTCTGATATGTTGGAGTTTGTTTTTTTCTTATCTTGGGTGATCAATATCAGTAAAGTCCTTCACCTTTGCTAGGTATCAGAAAAGGCAGAGCAGGAAGTTGAGAAGAGAATTTAACAGTCAGAATCGTAGAATCATGACAGACAAGTTGTCTCCAGTTCAGATTCTAGGAATGCCACCTTGCTCATCAGCCTATGGTGCCTCTCTAAGTAAAATGATAATCCTATCTAATGATAGACAAACATGGTAATTGACCGTACCTTCACTATGTCTCCCATTGGCTAATGAGCGTGATATGCAAATTAACCACCAACAAAGATGGTGGCTAATTTGCATTCTGCAGGCAGATCCTGCTGAGCCGCCCCGCCTGGGGCTGGTGGCAGCACGATCCCCAGCCACTGCCTGCCCCAGCGGGAGATCCTGGCCTTCCATGTGCAGGGCGGGGCAGGTGGTAGCGCAATCCCAAGCCTCTGCCAGCCCCAGCGCAGGATCTGGGCCTGTAGTGTGTGGGGCGAGGTGGGTGGGGCGGGCGGCAGCGC
>NW_005369217.1:5408892-5419451 GCF_000412655.1 Myotis brandtii
GGGATCCTGGCCTGCCTTGTGTGGGGCGGGGTGGGCAGGGTGGGCAGGGTGGGTGGCAGCACGATCCGAGCAGCTGCCTGACCCAGCGCGGGATCTGGGCCTGCCATCTGCGACCGGGGGAGATGAGGCAGACACCGCGGGATTGGGCGTGCCATCTGCCACCAGGGGAGCAGGCCTAAGCCAGCAGGTGGTTATCTCCCGAGGGGTTCCAAACTGTGAGAGGGCCCAGGTTGGGCTGAGGGAACCGCCCCCCCCCCCACCAGTGCACAAATTATTGTGCACCAGGCTTCTAGTATATTCATATCCTGGGTGACAGTATGGCCTTACTGGGGGAAACTAGAAATTATGTTGTCAGAATGCCATTAAAACTCTTTCAAAATAAAAAGCTTTTGCTCTTTTTTAATGAGAATTTTGTATGATTTTTTGGCAAAACTTAGATTTTTGGGGGGGGAGGAAGTAATTTCAAATGTATTTTGCTATGTACTAATCAGCATAGACTTGTTTGATTGCTTTTCAGGAAAAAAAAAAACACAAACTATTTTATAGTTGCAAATAATGTGTCTTCACAAATTTACTTTGTCAGTTTGAACAATAAATAATTCTTAGATTTCTTACATCTTTCACTGTATGATTTTGTAACAGCCAAACAAAAAGTAAGTCAGTTTGTCTCACTTAGTTGAATATCTTAATTTCTCCATTTTAACCAATGTAGACTTTTGTGATTATTCCTAGTATAAGTGTATTGTCATTCATAAACAGAAATTTAGCCTTTTTGGTAAATTGAATAATTTCCACAAATTAGTTAGAGTATATGTTTCCATTTAAAGTGTTCCCTATTAAAGTGCAAGTTGTTTTAGGGTGACTTTTACATATATAACCTATTGCTTCAATAGATACAAAGATTATCACATAATGGTGCCAGAATGGTAAATGATAGGAGAAGAAAACCAGATTGGAACCTAAGAGATATATCTTTTAATTTAGTTGGAACTAAATTTCCATATATAAATGAAAATAATAGCAGCATTCAGAGAACATCCCTTGCCTTTGCGATTCATCAACTTTCACTCTGGAATTTTTGTAGTTATCAGGTAGTAAAACTATAAATACACAGCAAAGGCAAATAGATCAGCCACACAGGTCAAATGCTATGGACAGAATGCCTGTGAGTTCATTGCTTACGTAAAGGCTAATGTTCTAGAAACTAAATTAGAGAATGTTTGGCTAGAAACATTTTCCTACCCAGAATCAATTACCCTGCTCAGTACAATTGTTGAAGGAACCTCTTGGAAAGCCACTAGACAACAAGCATGTGAGGAGGTAGCTAACTTAATTAGTAATCAGGTTACTATAAATCATGACATCAAGGAAATGGCATTTTATACCCATTTGATTGAAACATTTAAAAGTTTGATAATACAGATTGTTGGCAAGATGTAGATCAATAGTGTGCCACACATTGTTGGTAAAAGAATAAAATGGTACAACCACGTTGGAAAACAATTGGCATTATTTTGTAAAAATAAACATTCACAAATCATATGACTCATCAATCAGTCCCTTTCCTATATAAAAATTCAAGTGACACACACGTGCAACAGGAGACATTTATAAAAATGTTTATAGCAGCACTGTTCATAATAGCAAACGGAAAAGAAAATAATTTGTATAAAATATGAGTAACCATCAAAAGGAGAATATATATTACCCAGGTGTAAAAATGAATGAACCACCACTATATATAACATAGATTAATCACACCTATTATTGAGTGACAAGAAAATCTCAGAAGTTGTATATAACGTGATAGCCTTTTTTTTTTAAAGTAACATAGTTCAACATCAAGAGCATTGCTTAAGCATATGCTATATAGAATAAAACTATTATTCTATAAACAAGGGAATAAAAATACAAAAGGCTGAAAATTATTATTCTACAAACAAGGGAATAAAAATGCAAAAGGCTCAATGATGTATAACTTGGGTTTGATCCGTAAGCAGGCGCACCAGATAAGGAGGAGCACAGAGATATGTGTAAGCCATTTTAATTGTCCTAGGTTTTGTCTTGGATGTTGGGTTCACAGATGTTATTAGTTATTTATTTATTTTTTCTTTTTTAATTTTTTTATTGCTTAAAGTATTACAAAGGGTATTACATATGTGTCCTTTTTTTCCCCGCCCTTGACAATCCCCTGGCCTCCCCTCCCCCCCAGTGTCTTATGTCCATTGGTTATGCTTATATGCATGCATACAAGTCCTTCAGTTGATCTCTTACCCCCTTCCCTCCTGCCCCCCAACCCTCCCCGGCCTTCCCGCTGCAGTTTGACAATCTGTTTGAGGCAGCTCTGCCTCTGTATCTATTATTGTTCAAAAGTTTATAATGGTCTCTATTATCCATGAATGTGTGAGATCATGTGGTATTTTTCCTTCATTGACTGGCTTATTTCACTTAGCATAATGCTCTCCAGTTCCATCCATGCCATTGCAAATGGTAAGAGTTCCTTCTTTTTTACAGCAGCATAGTATTCCATCGTGTAGATGTACCACAGTTTTCTAATCCATTCATCTACTGATGGGCACTTAGGCTGTTTCCAGATCTTAGCTATGGTGAATTGTGCTGCTATGAACATATGGGTGCACATATCCTTTCTGATTGGTGTTTCTGGTTTCTTGGGATATATTCCTAGAAGTGGGATCACAGGGTCAAATGGGAGTTCCATGTTTTGTTTTTTGAGGAAACTCCATACTGTCTTCCATAGTGGCTGCACCAGTCTGCATTCCCACCAGCAGTGCACGAGTGTTCCTTTTTCTCCACATCCTCTCCAGCACTTGTCGTTTGTTGATTTGTTGATGATAGCCAGTCTGACAGGTGTGAGATGGTACCTCATTGTTGTTTTGATTTGCATCTCTCGGATGATTAGTGACTTTGAGCATGTTTTCATATGTCTCTTGGCTTTCTGAATGTCCTCTTTTGAAAGGTGTCTATTTAGGTCCTTTGCCCATTTTTTGATTGGATTGTTTATCTTCCTTTTGTTAAGTTGTATGAGTTCCCTATAAATTTTGGAGATTAGGCCCTTATCAGATATGACATTGGCAAATATGTTTTCCCACGCAGTGGGTTTTCTCATTGTTTTGTTGATGGTTTCTTTTGCTGTGCAGAAGCTTTTTATTTTGATGTAGTCCCATTTGTTCATTTTCTCTTTAGTTTCAACTGCCCTAGGAGCTGTATCAGTGAAGAAATTGCTTCGGCATATGTCTGAGATTTTGTTGCCTTTGAATTCTTCTAGAATTTTTATGGTTTCCTGTCGTACATTTAAGTCCTTTATCCATTTTGAGTTTATTTTTGTGTATGGTGTAAGTTGGTGGTCTAGTTTCATTTTCTTGCATATATCTGTCCAATTTTCCCAACACCATTTATTGAAGAGACTATCTTGGCTCCATTGAATGTTCTTTCCTCCTTTGTCAAATATTAATTGAGCATATTGGTTCGGGCTAATTTCTGGACTCTCTATTCTATTCCACTGATCTATATGTCTGTTCTTGTGCCAGTACCAGGCAGTTTTGAGAACAGTGGCTTTGTAATACAGCTTGATATCTGGCATTGAGATCCCACCTACTTTGTTCTTTCTCAGGATCGCTGCAGCTATTCGGGGTCTTTTTTTATTCCAGATGAATTTTTGGAGAGTTCGTTCTAGATCTTTGAAGTAGGCCATTGGTATTTTAATGGGAAGTGCGTTGAATTTATAGATTGCTTTGGGTAGTATGGACATTTTAATGATGTTGATTCTACCAATCCAAGAACATGGTATGTTCTTCCATCTCTTTATGTCTTCCTCTATCTCTTTTTTCAACGTCCTGTAGTTTTCTGAGTAGAGGTCTTTTACCTCTTTAGTTAAGTTTATTCCTAGGTAGCTTAATTTTTTTGGTGCGATGGTAAATGGGATTGTTTTTATAATCTCTCTTTCTGAAAGTTCACTATTGGTGTATAGAAATGCCTCAGATTTCTTGGGGTTAATTTTGTATCCTGCTACATTGCCAAATTCATGTATTAAGTCTAGTAGCTTTTTGATGGAGTCTCTAGGGTTTTGTATGTATAATATCATGTCATCTGCAAATAAGGACAGTTTTACTTCCTCTTTTCCAATTTGGATGCCTTTTATTTCTTCTTCTTGCCTAATTGCAATGGCTAATACTTCCAGGACTATGTTAAAGAGGAGTGGCGAGAGTGGGCATCCCTGTCTTGTTCCTGTTCTTAGGGGAAATGGTGTTAGTTTTTGTCCATTGAGTATGATGTTGGCTGTGGGCCTGTCATATATGGCTTTTATTATGTTGAGGTATGATCCTTCTATTCCCACCTTGCTGAGAGTTTTTATCAAAAATGGGTGTTGGATTTTGTCGAATGCTTTTTCTGCATCAATTGATATGACCATGTGGTTTTTTTCTTTCAATTTGTTTATGTGATGTATTACGTTTATTGATTTACGGATGTTGTACCATCCTTGCATCCCTGGGATAAATCCTACTTGGTCATGGTGTATGATCTTTCTGATGTACTGCTGGATCCGATTTGCTAAGATTTTGTTGAGGATTTTGGCATCTATGTTCATGAGGGATATTGGCCTGTAATTCTCTTTCATTGTGTTGTCTTTACCTGGTTTTGGTATTAGGGTGATGCTGGCTTCATAGAATGAGCTTGGAAGTGTTCCTTCCTCCTGAATTTTTTGTAGTAGTCTGAGGAGGATAGGTTTTAGTTCTTCCTTGAAAGTTTGGTAAAACTCCCCTGAGAAGCCATCTGGTCCTGGGCTTTTGTTTGCTGGAAGCTTTTTGATGACTGCTTCAATTTCTTCCATAGTTATTGGCCTATTGAGATTTTTAGATTCTTCCTGATTAAGTTTTGGAATGTTGTATTTTCCTAGGAATTTGTCCATTTCCTCCAGGTTGTCTAGTTTGTTGGAGTAGAGCTGTCCATAGTATTGTTTAACAATCATTTGTATTTCTGTGGGGTCTGTTGTTATTTCGCCTCTATCGTTTCTGATTTGGTTTATTTGGGTCCTCTCTCTTTGCTTCTTGGTGAGCCTGGCTAGAGGTTTGTCAATCTTGTTTATCCTTTCAAAGAACCAGCTCTTGGTTTCATTGATTTTCTGTATTGTTTTTTTGGTCTCTATGTCATTTATTTCTGCTCTAATCTTTATTATCTCCTTCCTTCTGCTCACTCTGGGGTTTTCTTGTTGCTCTCTTTCTAATTCTTTGAGCTGTAGATTTAGATGATTTACTACCATTTTTTCTTGTTTGTTGAGGTAGGCCTGTAGAGCTATAAACTTCCCTCTCAGGACTGCTTTCATTGTGTCCCAAAGGTTTTGGATTGTTGTGTTTTCATTGTCATTAGTTTCCAGGATGTTTTTAATTTCTTCTTTGATCTCATTGGTAACCCAATCAATATTTAATAACATGCTATTCAGCTTCCAAGTGTTTGAGTATTTTGGGTTGTTTTTATTGTAGTTTATTTCTAACATTATGCCATCGTGGTCTGAGAAGAAGCTTTTTATGATTTCAATCTTCTTGAATTTGTGGAGACTTTGCTTGTGACCCAATATGTGGTCTATTTTTGAATATGTCCCATGAGCACCTGAGAGGAATGTATATTCCATGGCTTTGGGGTGAAGTGTTCTGAAGATGTCAATTAAGTCCATCTGATCTAGTGAGTCATTTAGGATTGCTGTTTCTTTGCTGATTGTTTGTCTAGAGGACTTATCCAGTGATGTCAGTGGTGTATTAAAGTCCCCTACTATGATTGTATTGTTGTCGATCTCTCCTTTGATATCTTCCAGGAGTTTTTTTATGAATTTGGGTGCTCCTGCATTGGGTGCATATATGTTTACCAGGGTTATATCTTCTTGTTGTATTGATCCCTTTAGTATTATGAAGTGGCCTTCCTTATCTCTGGTTATGGCCTTCACTTTGAGATGTATTTTGTCCGATATAAGTATTGCTACCCCAGCTTTCTTTTCCTTTCCATTTGCGTGAAAGATATTTTTCCATCCCTTCACTTTCAGTCTGTGTGAGTCCCTTCTAATGAGGTGGGTCTCTTGTAGACAGCAGATGTATGGGTCATGTTTTTTTATCCATTCAGCCACTCGATGTCTTTTGGTTGGAGCATTTAGTCCGTTTACATTTAAAGTTATTATTGAAAGGTACTTGTTTGTAGCCATTTCTTTTTTTGTGTGTGGCTGTTTTCTTTCTGAGCTTGTTATTTCTTCTTTTTACACCAGTCCCTTTAGCATTTCTTGCATGGCTGGCTTGGTGGTGATAAACTCCCTTAGCCTTTTTTTGTCTGTGAAGCTTCTTATTTCCCCTTCAATTTTGAATGAAAGCCTTGCTGGATAGAGTATTCTTGGATTCAGTCCTTTGCTTTGCATCACTTTGTAAATTTCCGTCCATTCTTTTCTGGCCTGATGTGTTTCTGTTGAGAAATCATTTGATAATCTAATGGGAGATCCCTTGTATGTAACTTTCCGTCTCTCTACTCTCTCTGTGCTGAAGAGAGGGCGAAGGGGCGGACGAGTGGAATCTGGGGAGAGGCTGAGGAGAGAGGGGGAACTGGGGGAGGTGGCAACGAATTGAGTGCTGAGACACCCTTGGGCCCAGGACTGTGTTATTTAAATGAATGAATGAATAACTAATAATATAAAAGAGGGCCATGCATGGATTGGTGTTGCTAGTGTGTCATGACCCATGAATTAATTCGAATCTGTATACCACAGGATGTTTTAAATCAAGCAAGAGAGCAAAATAAAAATTTAAAAAGCTATTGTTAATTCTATTTGTTTAATTTTTTAAGTGAAGAAATTAAGGGCACAATGAATTTGCATATGTTTATGATCTACAAAAGTGAGCATTTGAATGAGTATTTGTGTTGGAGGATTTACAACCTAATGTCATTAGGATAAGTACTAAAAAAAATCACAGGCTGTGTGGCACACAGCTAGGCCCCTGACTCTTCTAAATCTAGATTTTATTATGATTTTGTTTTGGATGAGAGGATGGCCAGCAATGTTTCCTCTGAGAGATGACATATCTTTAACATAACGTATGGATCATTCTCTCAGCAGGGATTGATTCTGCCATGTGATACAATTAGGCTTTTATTTTTTTAATGATGCTTTGTTCTGTATAACTATGCCAGCTCCACTACAATTCTTTCTATCCTATATAGAGTTTTTTCTTTCAGCCTTTAATAGAATTACTTCAACCTGTGTGAAGGTGACATTATAACTAGTACCAATAATAAACAATCAGAATTTGTGGCTACATGGACTAAATGAAATAGAAAAACTGGTCAGTCATTCACTTTGTGTGATTTATATCTTCTTGATCTGGACAATTTAAATTTTTAAACTCTAAGCTTAGAGCCATATTTTAATAAGTAGTTGTGTCTTTCATAAACAAAGGCCAGACCCTCTAGTCTTCCATATTGAATGGTGGAAAAGTCGAGAGCAGTAAAAAGTTATGGTTGGAACAGACTTCAAATGAGGTGTCACAAGTTTTAGGGTCTGGTGTGTATGTGTGTGTGTGTGTGTGTGTGTGTGTGTGTGTGTGTGTGTGTTAGAATTTTGTGGGGAGGAACACTCTATAGATATAGCTCAGAATAGAGATATATTTGCACACATTGCATTGCCCAAGTAACTGTATCAATAGAAACAAAAAAGCAATTTTTAAAAATTTCTTTCAGGCCCTAATTAACTAATTGTTGGATTTTTATTTTTTTTTTTAAAAAAAACTCTTTATATTCGTTTTTTGTTAGTATTCTTTATACAAGTATTGGAACCCCAGGGCAGAGGTGATGGCTCACTACTGCTTCACATTAATTTTAGTGCCAGCTCCAAGGCCAGCCACAGTAAATATTTGTTGAATGATTGACTAGGCTCCCATTAGGCAATGAGGCTGCATTAGCAATCAGTCTTCTTAAATGGCACTATTTACTTGTTGAAAACGTGCTTTCCACATTAGCTTAGATCTCTAATTTACATAGGCCCGTTGCCACTGTACTGTGACACAGATCGCTTTCTGAACACTCTGTAGCTTTTCTGACCTCATTCTCACATCAAGACATGTTGAAAATTGCATCCATTTTCATTCAGCAGACTGCCTTGCCCTACCCCTACTTCTAAATTGCAGTTCTTTGATTCTTTACTATAGATCTAACGTGCCCCAGCCTGGTCTGTAATTCCATAAAGTCCTGAGCTTTAGATTATAAATAGGGCTGCACTCAAGTGGAGTCTTGTCTGCTTGTTTACTAGACTGCTTTCAAGACTGTTAAAACCCAAATAGCCAAGGGAGAGATGGAAACTTAATTTATTTCAGGCTTCAATGCCTGGAGGCAAGGCAGACTCTCAGTTTCCCATGAGCAGACTACTAAATGTTTTCAACTTTATTGAGCAGAAAAGATTTTGTACACAGGCCATACAGA
This sequence comes from Myotis brandtii, assembly GCF_000412655.1. Classification (NCBI taxonomy): domain Eukaryota; kingdom Metazoa; phylum Chordata; class Mammalia; order Chiroptera; family Vespertilionidae; genus Myotis; species Myotis brandtii. The sequence continues at coordinate 5,417,359 of NW_005369217.1, forward strand.
GATTTTCCTTGTACAGATCATACTCAAATAACAGAGTTACCCATCAAATACTGAATGAGACCCACCTACACAGGGAGTTGAGCAATTCTTTGCTTGTTCAATACTTTAATCCTTAATGCAGCTAAACAGAGGTCCTGGCATACATAACAGAAAGTACAGCAAACACTTCATGTGCCAAACATGATGGGGCGTTAGCCTGCCCTCCTCTGCCCTCACCTTCACCAATCCCTATTGGAATAACAAGTTTGAAAGTTATTTCCGTTGCCCTGGAAGCTGTTACTGTTGAGACAAAAAGCTACAATCAGGGTCAATGGAATTATTATGCAAGACTGAAACCAGCTGTTTGGATGAATACATTCAGGCAAGAATTAAGCTTGAAATTTTAATGTGTTAAGTGACTTAATACAAAATAATTACTGTTTTGTTAACCATGTAGAGGAAAGATGGTAAACTGAGTATATCACAAACCAATTTAATTAACTCCAGGAATTATTTATGAACACCAATCATAAAGGCTTGAACTAGACTGTATGCTTGACGTTGAACAAGAAAAGAATAGGCTCTTGTCTTTAAGAATTCTATAATTTGACTGATTCACATAGGCCAGTGATTAATACAGAGACCAGCATATAATAGGTATTTAATAAACCTTGTGCTATTGTATTATTATTAACTAGAGGCCTGGTGCATGACATTCGTGCACTGGGGTGGGGGGTGGCATCCCTCAGCCTGGCCTGCATCCTCTCACAGTCTGGGAGCCCTTGGGAGATGTCCAACTGATGGCTTAGGCTCGCTTCCTACGGGGAGTGGGTCTAAGCTGTCAGTCAGACATCCTTAGCACTCCCGCCACCGCCTCTACGCTTGCCACCATGAGCCCAGCTTCTGGCTGAGCGGCGCTCCCACTGTGGGAGCGCACTGACCACCAGGGGGCAGCTCCTGTATTGAGCATCTGCCCCCCAATGGTCAATGCGCATCATAAGAATCAGTTGTTCCACCATTTGGTTGATTTGCATATTAGCCTTTTATTATATAGGATGTGACAAGTATCATATTACTGATATGTGTCAAGTATTAGAGGAGAGCCTTAATATTTTTATTATGCCTAAGGGAGCCTTACTAGAGAAAGCAATATATGGGCTGATTCTTGAATAGTGATCTTGCCAGTAGGAAGCAGGGAAGGACATTTAGACAGAGGGAATGGCAAATACACAGCATCCACAGCATAAAATAACCAATTCAGGGTAAGAAGTGTCCAGATCCTTCTTGGTTGGCCAGGGCATATTTGGCAAGGGAACTGTCCACAGTAGTCCAGACCAGACCTAGTTGTCCTGTCCAGGTCTAAACCAGACCAGGATAGCTTGAGGCAGTGTAGCCAGAGGGAGGATTTGAAATAAAATAAAAGAATGCCGCTAAAGTAAGCAGAAAGCAATGCCAATGGTCAAGTTTGAAGAGGCAGCTGAAGCTGTGGGTGGGGATAAGTAATGCAGTAAAAAAATAATAGAGCGTATAAGCAGGTTGAAATGCAGATGCAGAAATAGTTCGGAATGAAGGGCGTTTTATTTGGATCATTATTATTGGCAGCAATGAAAATGGATGAGAGACAAGAAGGAAAAGTAGTGTGAAGAAGCATTGCAAAATCCAAGTAAATGCTAAAGACTTGAAATCAGGTAGTGGTACTGGAGTCAAGTGTGAGAAACTTTTAGGAGGCAAAATGAGTCACAACGGAATATGAGATTGAGAAGATAGTTATATAGTTATAGAAAATGTTTCAGTGGTCCTCATGGACAGCACTTTGCAGAGTGTGGGATGTACATTGAACCTGTGACTGATACAATGTTGAGCTGATAGCTAGAACATATGAGTCTGGGAACCAAAAAGTAGAAATAGCATTACCCTTCTCATCATTATTTTTAATGACTGACCCATTTGAGCATTGGTATTTCTCATCATCTCAACCTTAGGTTCTGCCAAATTAGAGGTCCAAATTCCCAATAGGGAATCTTTCCACTCGTGGACATATAAGAGATCCCCAGAACTTGAAGCTATGACTTGAAGCTACTACATAACTTTGCAATCCTCTTGCTAGTTAGTCT
>NW_005369217.1:5419466-5432494 GCF_000412655.1 Myotis brandtii
CAGGTGACAATGACCCTGATAATAAATAAAGGTGGAAGTGATTAGTTCCAAAAGAGAAAAAATACAAAAGAATGTCATAGATATCTGGAAGGTTGAGAAATTTGGTAAGATTTAGAAATGCAAAGAAAAAATGATTAAAAAATACAAGTATTGCCTTTCAGAAACTGGAATCTTTGTTCCAATGATAGTACTATAGTTGCAAAAAAGTAATTCTGTCAATAAAATACAGTGTAGCCCAAGAATTTAAATTCAATGAATTTTCATTCACCAACTGAATTCAAGTTGTCATCTTCCTTCAATAGTAACTATTTTATAATTAAAAATATATTATTAAGTTTTGCTATGTGGATAGTTTTTAAGCCCTTAGCTTTTAGAAATTAATTTTAATTATTTATGTATAAAATAAGGCAATGTTCACAATCTGCTTCAAAATATTTCAAAAAGAAAGAAGAATATATGGGAAAATAGATTAAATAAATGTGGTCAGGTGCATTATATAATGATCCAAACAACACAACATATTTTGCATACTATATTTATTTACATAATATAACTTTATATTTAAATAAGATAGGTAAATAGATACAGAGAAAACTCAATTATAAATAATAGCTAAAATTATAGGGTATAATTACAGATCATTTTTATCCTCTTTGAGTTCTTTTTGCATTTTATAGAACAAATATTTGTGACTAGTATAAACAGAAAAGCACTATAAACAAAAGTTTTCAAAATTTTAAGTATTTAGAGACATTAAGAATTAGAGACATAGCCCTGGCCAGTGCTCCCAGTGGTTCGATTCCTGGTCAAGGGCACATACCTAGGTTGCATGTTCAATCCCCTGGCTCCAGTCAGGGTAAGTGCAGAAGGCAACCAGTCTATGTATCTCTTTCACATGTCTCTCTCTCTCTCTCTCTCTCTCTCTCTCTCTCTCTCTCTCTCTCTTTCTCCCTCCCTTCCTCCCTCTCTTCCATTCTCTCTAAAAAAATCAGTGGAAAAACATCCTCAGGTGAGGATTAAAAAATAAAAATAAAAATTAGAGACAAAATATTTGAAGAGATTAAGAATTGGAAGACATTATAAAGATGAATGTATGTATACAAAGCTACATCCATTTCCTTCTGATATGTTGTAGATTGTAGCCATATCAAACCACGACTGGTATTTAATGAGGGGTTAGATATTTCATATGCAAACTACAAGCAGATTTCTTCTTTTTCCCAGTTTCTATATTTATGCCTTAAGGTCTTCTTAGAATAGTGGTTTTCAAACAAGGAAGAGCCCTCCCAACCAAGGGATTTGGTGTGTTTGGCACCATATTTAGCTGTCATAACTTGGGGAAAGGGTGCTACTGGCATCTAGTAGATGGAGGCCAGGAATGCTTCAAAACCTCCAGGAGGTGCAGATCAATGTCTGCCCAGGACCATCTGGCATAAACTACAAAGCTGTCTGCAGATGGCCTCTACTTGTGCTGGGCATGGAGGTACCCAGGAGAGACCATGCTGTGAGCCAAAGATAGCTGCTACGTAGTGACATGGATGGAGCACATCGAGGCCAGATGATGCTTATTTGAGAGATTTTAGGAAAGTCAGGAGCCTGAACCAAGATAAATCATTCATATGAAAAGCCACTGGAAACAGCTTGGGTGGGACTGCAAGTTGGTGGGGCAAGGTCTCAGGGAATTGCCAGAGCAGGCGAACAGTGTGAGCCAGGTTGATGGAGACACAGATATGGCACCTGCCTGCCCTCTCTTTTGGGTGAGGGCCCAATAAGGGAATGATTGCCTCTGTTAGCACTTCTGTATGGGAGAAATTTGTCCCTCCCTGTATGTTCCTGATGCCTTTCAAGCTGCTGCCCCAGTGCTGAGCTCAGAGGGAGTGAATGCAAGTAAGTCTGTGCATGGACCCTGTAAGAGTAACTGCCTGGGACTCCAGCAGCCCTCCATCCCACTCAGCCACAATCCTTGCTGGTGTTCACAGCCAGAAGTTATGGTGGCTTCTCTTCCTGACACTGGAGCCCTGAGTTGTGTAGCCTGTTGTGGGGCTGAGACCCCTCTCTTCTCAGGGGTGGGGGGGACCTCCACAGTCAAGCTATCCCTCTCAATTTTCATTCGCCACATGGGGGTGTTTAACCAAACCATTCCATGTCTCCACCCCTCTACCAGTCTTGATGTGACTTCTTCTTTATATCCTTAGTTGTAGGACTTCTGTTCAGCTAGATTTCAGGTGATTTTAAATGATGGTTGTTCTGTAGTTTAGTTGTAATGTTCATGTGGTTGTGGGAGGATACAAGTGCTGGATTTATTTATGCCACCATCTTAACTGAAGTCGTGGCAATATTTTTCATATTCTAGTTAATCGGCACAATTGTTTCTTTGGCAGAATGAGAGGTATATTTTAAGTAAAGGTTTATTCTAGGCTTGTTTATCCTCTTGGTAGCCTCCCGGTCAGACAAACTTTGGAAGTGTTTCTTGGTTGAGTGTGTAAAAAAAAAAAGTGTGTGTGTGTGTGTGTTAATATGATTTTGAGAAAGATGGGAAGAAACTCTAAGAGGACATTATGGAGCAAATGCTAATGTATTTCTTTGCACACTGACAGAAATACTCTGGGGTCCATTGATAGCTGTTATATTAACTATCATTTAGGCTGCAGTAAAGCTAGGGATCTTAATTAAATGCAGCCCAGTACAGAAACTAGAAGACCATGGCCTGAGTCCTCCAAAGTCAATCCTCTAGATCAATTTGAATTTGAATTTTCTATTTTATAAACCTAGAAATCATAATAAATGAACTGTCAAGCCCCTAAGAATCCTCCTGACTATACAGTTATATAAAATGGAAACTGTAACGTCAATAGCTTCCTCAGAAAGTAAATGTTTACATAAATATTGCAGTTAAAGTATGCTGAATTTAAAATGCTTGGAGAAAAAATAAGCACACTCTGTCCCCTTCTATGAAATACTTGCAATACTCTTTTTCAAAGAATTAAATTTATAAATATTTATTCATTCAAAAATGTTACTGAGAGCCTGTAACAGACAATCTACTCTACTATTTATTAGGTTAAGAATGAGAAGAGGAGGTGAGAAGAGAAAAAAAGCACATGTAATTTGTCTTAAAAGAGTTCACAATCCATAGATGAAAAAAATTCAAGTGACCTACTTTAAAAATAAATTTGAATTTGACAAAGTAAATACATTATGAAATAATTATTTAAAGAGTAATAAAAAAATGAGAGCTGGTTCATGTGGCTAAGTGTTTTAATGTCAACCTATGAACCAGGAGGTTACTATTCAATTCCAGGTCAGGGCATATCCCTGGATTGTAGACACTATTCCCAGTGTGGGGCATGTGCAGGAGTCAGCTAATGAATGATTATCCCTCATCATTGATGTTTCTATCTCTCTCTTCTTTTCCCTTCCTCTCTGAAATCAATAAAAAGTATATATTTTTAAAAGTGGGGATCATGCCACCAGTATAATACAAGCCAATTACATGCATAGACATACAAACACACATAATCATTTGAATCTGAGTTCTTAACAGTAACAGTTATATTAACTGAGATAGTTACTTTAGATGCATTATCTCACTTAAACATTATAATAATACTATGAGAAAAGCATTATGGTTATCTTTATTTTACATCTGAGTAATTGAAGGCACTCAAAGCCCAGGTAATTTGCTCAAAGGAAAAAGCCAGAAAGGACGAGATTGGAATTTACGTTTTTAGCTTGAGCTCTTAACCATTCAACTATATATGATTTTACTCTTGGCACACTTCCTGGTTGAACTGTTGCAATGCTCAGGTCAAGGACCACTGTTCTAGAGGCAGGTTTTCGTCAGAGAAGATGACATTTTTTACCTACTTTCTTTAGTCCCAGGGTAGTAAGTAGCAAGGCACTGAGTATTTCCATTCCTTTAAAAATTTTTGTGAAGAAAGTACTAAATGTAAGAAGATTTACAATTCATCCAGGCTAGCAATAAATTATTAATGATAATTATTTTTTATTCTGGTAAAAACACATGAAATCTACCCTCTTAAATTTTTAAGTGTACAATGAAATAGTACCGAAGATCTCTAGAAAATGTTCCTCTTGCTTGACTGAAACTCTATACCCATTTAAACAGTAATTCCCCATTTTTTTCCTCCCCAGGCCCTGGCAACCACCAATCTGTTTTCATGATTTTGATTACTATAGATTTCTCAAATAAATGAACTCATTCAGTGTTTGTCCTTCTGTGACTAGCTTATATCACTTCACTTAACATAATGCCCTCAAGTTTCATCATGCAGCCTAAGCCAAGAGTTCTTTTTTTTTTTTTTTAAAGCTGAGTAATATTCCATGGTAGGTATATACTACCTCGTCTTTATCCATTCATCAGTGGACATTCAAATTATCTCCACTTCTTGGCTTTTGAATGGGCGCTGCAAGGAATACTGGAGTGCAAATATCTCTTGGAGATTTTGTTTCCATTTTAAAAATAAATATCCAGAAGTGGGATGACTGGATCATATGATAGTTTTATTTTTAATTTTTAAGGAACCTCCATGCTGTTTACTATAGTGGTTTCCCCATTTTTCATTTTTACAAACAGTGCAAAAAGATTCCAATTTCTCCACATCCTTGCAAACACTTTTTGTTCTTCTTTTCTTTTTTTCCTTTTTTAAATAATAACCATCCTAACAGGTGTGAGGTGATTTCATTGTGGTTTTCATTTGCATTTCCCTGATGATTAGTGATGTTGAAAATCTTTTTATATAATCTCTGGCCACTTGTATATCTTCTTGGAGAACTGTCTATATTAAGATTATCTTCTTTGCCTTTTGAAGCAAAGTTTATTTCCTTTTCACAAATAAAAAAATAATTTAATTCTCTGCAAAGAGCATTTAGTGAACATATGCTGCAGAAGGTATGCTGAGCCCACAAGGATTCACATCCCACCTTCTTAAAAAGCAGTTTGCATCATAGAGGAGTAGAAAGTTATGCATATTCAAACTCTACTACAAGGCAAAGTTCAAAATGTGTTAATGAAGGTACTGGTTATAATAGGAATATGGTGAGGGAAGGAGACCAAGATTTCTTAACCAACTACCATCACATACAAATCTGATTGGCTGACAGTGATGGCGAACCTATGACATGCGTGTCAGAGGTGACACGCAAACTCATTTTTTTGGTTGATTTTTCTTTGTTAAATGGCATTTAAATATATAAAATAAATATCAAAAATATAAGTCTTTGTTTTACTATGGTTGCAAATATCAAAAAATTTCTATATGTGACACGGCACCAGAGTTAATTTAGGGTTTTTCAAAATGCTGGCACGCCGAGCTCAAAAGGTTCACCATCACTGCTGTAGAACATCATCACAGCTATCTGAGGCTCAGAGAAGTTAAATCATTTTCCCAGAGTCACCAGCAAGTAGATAGATATAAGGGGGAAAAAATTTAAACAAAAGATATTTAAAATGTATTATGAAGGTATATCTTACTAGTTTATAGTACTAGTACATAAATAGGTTGATATCCATATAATAGAGTCCAGAAATAGACTCAACTACATATGAACATTTAGTACATTGTGAATATAGTTTTTAACATCAGCCAAAATGAGGACAACTAACTTGCTGAAGAAGGGAAGAAGCAAAAGAGGGTAATTGTCTTTAAACCAAATTTCAGATCAAAGATAGAGAATTAGAAACTAAAACTGTACAAGAACTAGAAAAAAAAGGAATGGGATAATATAACTTTGGGATAGAAAAGCTCTTTTCAAGCATTTCAAAGAAAAAAGATATATCATAAAGTAAAATTCAGCTCATTTGACTACTTTGAAATTTACAATCTTCAATCAGGAAAAAACACACATTATTATCAAAGTCAAAAGATGAACAACAAAGTGAGGGGAATGTCACTTACAAGATAGATAAAGTGAGACTATTCTTTTTAGGAAAAAAAATAAGTCCACCCAAGGCAAAAGACGCACAAATAACACATCACAGGCAAAGTGACTAATCAATATAAAGAGGAGTCTGACCTCACTGACATGTACAGAAATTCAGTTTAAAAAAAAAAGTAAAATGTCATTTTTTGGATATCAGGTTGATAAATTCTTTGAAAGTAAAATATCCAGTGTTGGGAACATTGTAAAGAAACAGCCGCCCTCATTTACTTTTGGAAGAACTCCATGGAGATAATTTGTCAATTTCTACCCAATTATAAAGTGTTTATATCCTTTGATCTAGTACATACATTTCTAAGAATGTGTCCCTAGAAACACAGCACAAGTCCACCAAAAGCATATGGACCAGAAAATAAAAGCAAAGCATTGTTCAAAATAATGAAAAACTGAAACAACCCTAATGCTCATTAAGAACAGATTATTTAAATCAATTATGGTTAATGCATCCACTCAACAAAACACTATATGGCTTTTAAAAGAGTTACATGTCCTTGAATGAAATGATGAATTGAAAATGTATTTTATATGAAAACAATGAGACAATAGCATGTATAATTTAGCCTTATTTATTTATTATATAAAAGGTTTATCTGTTCATTGAAACTATCTGGAAGAACATTCCCCAACTTTTAACTGCCTTCATGGGAGGCACCAGAACTATGGAGGACCCTCACATTCTATTTTATTATTTATTCTTTTATTCTTTGGATATTTTCCAATGGAATGTATTATTTTTGTAACCAATAAAAATTTTTGAAGAAAAAAAAAAAAGAAATGAAGCCATATGCTCTGAGCTAACCTGGGACGCTGGGACGTGAAGAGAAAAGGGAGGACGGTTCTCTGAAGTATGTATTAAAAGCCCCTTTCACCCCAGGGCACTGTTTGGTTTATGAGGGCCTCGTCATTTCAGAGATTGAGGTTTCTAATTAGTCAATTAAACATAACCTTTCTTCTGGTGGTTCAGACCTGTTCCCATTGCCTAGGGACCTCAGACCATCACTTCCACCCAGAGTAATTGCCCTAAAAAGTGAGCTTCTCGTAACAATGATTTTTTTCTCTCTTAGGCATCAGCTGTTTGATAAATGTAAAATGTAAATGATAATGCTTTGATTCTGAGGGTGATTCTTGGAACTGTACTGTTTTAGGCAAATCAGGATTCTGGCCCAAAGGCGAGATCTTTAATGTCACCAAAGGCTCAGGGATATGTTGTAAGCAAGATTTGGGAGCTCTGCAGAGACACTGAACTTCGCCAAGGGAGGCTGGCCTTGGGTGGTGGAGGAGCTCTGTGAACCCTTGTGGGATCCCAAGTGTTTATTTCCACCTGGAGTTGTTAGTAGATGTGTGTTTCTCATTAGAGTCAACTGTGGGGATTCAGGAGTTTCATAATGTCTCCATTTATTCATTTCTAGCCAAAAAAAAAAACATAGTTAGAGGCTGCAGAACATTACAAGGGTCAGCATAAAGTTATAATTTGCTTAGTTATAATCAAAAGGAAGAGGAGATCAGTATTGTGTGGGTACTCTTAGGCTCTCTGCCAGGCCACCTAGTTTTATAGAGAGGCTTCCGGAGAGCTGAGCTAAGGATAGCTCATCTCCTTATCTGAAATATAGGGGAAAGATGAAGCCACGTGGATGCTACTGTAGAAATGCTCAATTGTGGTTACTACCTGTTTACTGTCATCCTATATAATAAAAGCCTAATATGCTAAGTGTCCAGTCAGCCAGACAGTCATTCAATCAATTTATTCATTTCTAGCCAAAAAAAAAACATAGTTAGAGGCTGCAGAACATTACAAGGGTCAGCATAAAGTTATAATTTGCTTAGTTATAATCAAAAGGAAGAGGAGATCAGTATTGTGTGGGTACTCTTAGGCTCTCTGCCAGGCCACCTAGTTTTATAGAGAGGCTTCCGGAGAGCTGAGCTAAGGATAGCTCATCTCCTTATCTGAAATATAGGGGAAAGATGAAGCCACGTGGATGCTACTGTAGAAATGCTCAATTGTGGTTACTACCTGTTTACTGTCATCCTATATAATAAAAGCCTAATATGCTAAGTGTCCAGTCAGCCAGACAGTCATTCAATCAATGAAAATGTAATATGCTAATGATATGCTAAGGATGCTCAACCGCTTGCTATGATGTGTACTGACCACCAGGGGGAAGATGCTCTGACTGGTAGGTTAGCTTGCTGCTGGGGTCTGGCCGATTAGGACTGAGCAAGATGGGCTGGACATACCCTGGAGCCCTCTGCGGACCCTTCCCAGTTGGCCAACCTCCTGGGTCCCTCCCTGGCTCCAATCGTGCACTGGTGGGTCCTTTGGCCTGGCCTACGCCCTCTCACAATCCAGGATCCCCCCAGGGGATGTCGAAGAGCTGGTTTGGGCCCGAAGGTGGAACAACCCATTGCTATGACATGCACTGACCACGAGGGAGCAGATGCTCAATGCAGGAGCTGCCCCCTGGTGGTAGTGAGCTCCCACAGGGAGAGCGCTGCTCAGCCAGAAGCCGGGCTCACAGCTGGTGAGGCAGCGGTGGTGGCAGGAGCCTCTCCTGCCTCTCCGACAGTGCTAAGGATGTCCGATTGCCAGACTATGAGAGGGGACAGGCTGGGCTGAGGGCCCCCGCCCCCATGCATGAATTTCATACACCGGGCCTCTAGTATGCTAATAATATGTTAAGGCCACTCAACTGCTTGCTATGACGTGCGCTGACCACCAGGGGGAAGACACTCCAATTGATAGGTTAGCTTGCTGCTGAATCTGGCCAATCAGGACTGAGCAAGATGGGCCAGACATGCCCTGGAGCCCTCCCGCGGTTCCTCCCCTGCTGGCTAACCTCCAATATCCCTCCCAGGCCTGGATAGTGCACCAGTGGGGTCCCTCAGCCTGGCCTGCATCCTCTCGCAATCCGGGACCCCTTGGGGGATGTCGGAGAGCCAGTTTTGGCCCCATCCTGCAGGCCAGGCAGAGGCACTCGACTGGTGCACGAATTCATGCACCAGGCCTCTAGTCTTTCCACAACCTGAATGTTAAATTGACAGGTTGTCACCGCATATCATATAATGAGCTGTTCTTAGAGAAGTACTATTGTATGGTGGGGAGGTCCAAACAGGAGACAGGAAGACATTGTTCTAAATCCTGACTATCACTGGTTGTGTGATTTGGGGCAGGTACTTTACCCCTTGAGTTTTAGTTTCTCCATCTGTAACATGGGCATATTAATACAATGGTTTTGCAAGCAGTAAATTAAATACATTTTGTGACTGTTTCTATTGCGTTGACACTTGATATGTGCCTAGTGAGTAGCATTTTCCTTTTCCACAATGTTTAAGAACAAAGGAAATTTGGGGTAGTATTTATATATTGCAGTATAAATTAAAGAATTCTCCCCAACTGAGGAAAAACCAATACATACTTATGCAATGTTGAAAAATGGATGATGACATTGGGATTATTGTCAGCAAATAATGTAACAGAGTGAATTGCTCAGCCTCTCAGATTCCAAGACTATTTTGTTCCTGTGGTCTGCAGGTTAATAGCTTCTGCTAAGTCTTGCATATAGACATGCTAATTATTAGAGGAATTCTGCTGCAGCTTGAGTTTTACAAAACAATTCCTTTTCACAAAGAAGTGCCTTTCCCAAGGTGATAAGGGAAGTATATACAAAAATAATAATTGTTTATTCAAAGATTTGCAGGAACCTTGTGGCCAGACTCACATCGACTAGGGTCAATAGACTGAAAACAGAAGTTTCACAATCTTCCTCAGACCCCTGCTGGCATTCAGATGTCTGTGGTTGTCAATCACCTCTTGCCCCTCCTCTTTCCCAATTCCCTCAATATAAAAGAAGCCTGAATTCTGTACTTTCTCAAGATGGTTCTTTAGAACACTAGTCTGCCATCTTCTCGGCTTGCTGGTCTTCCAAATAAAGTCATTTTTTCTTGCCTCAAAACTTTGTCAGTTGATTTACTGACTGTCTTGTGGGGAGCGGTATGAGTTTGACCTAGGTTCCAATAATAATCTACATATTTGGAAAGGAAGTGAATTTTACTAGTAAAAATTTACCAATGCATTCATTCAGTAAAATTTCTTAGAATTCATTTTATGTTTATATAATTAAATTGAACTAGAAACTAGGTGGTGAGGATGATTAAGGTAATATAAGAAGATGACTAAAGTAATACAACATGACCTAAGAGAAATATGCAAACAAAATAAAAATGGTAGTTTTAAGGAAAAAAATATTTGCAGAATTAAATAGACTTTATGGAGGATGAAATAGTTTCCAAGCTGGACTTTAAAGCACAAATTGAGTTTCAAAGGACAGAAATTAGGGATACAGCATTCTGAGGAGGATCTGAGAAAGATAGGAGAGTACGGGCATGCCAAGGGCTTTTTGACTGGAGCCAGGCCAGGTCCATGAACATGTGACTTGTGCAGTTCCACAGGGCTTGCTTTGTTGCTCTGTTGCTGCCATGTTTAAATCCTAATAATTCTTGAACAAGAAACCCTATGTTTTATTTTGTACTGTGCCTCTGAAATTATGTAGCCAGTTCTAACTGGAAATGACTAAAATAAACATCCTGAAATATTGCAGAATCTTAAATGTCAGTGTAAAGAACCTAGATTTCATTGTGTCAGAGAATGAGGAAACTTTGAGCAAGGGAGTGATGTGACTAGAGTTAAGTATTAACCATGCAAGCTGTATGCACTCTGGGTAGGAGTGGGGAGATGCAGAGGCAGGGACAGAAGCAGTTTTTGCTGGGACCCCCATACATTCCTGTTTGCTGAGGGCTGCCCTAGTTTACTGCAGCTATCCCAGTGTAATTATGAATATTGACCTCTTTCAGTCTAGAAAAATCCTAGTCTGGATGATAAATTATATGATCACTTAGTTATTTTGACTGTCAAGGTAAATTAAGCCCTGGATTTGAATGGGAGCCAGAGGTTTTGGGAATAGATTATAGAGAACTAAGAAGAAGCATATATGGCAAGAATTACCAAACTTTGAGTCTGAATTTCCTTTTAGCATCAGTAATTCTTCAAATACCTATATACTAGTAGTTGAATTGTTTGTATCTGTTGCTTGAAAAAATCCATGATGTCATAAAATTACTCTGACTTTAAAGTTCCTTTAGATAAATAGATATTGTATTAATCACTAGACACTTGAAGATTTGTCTGACAAATTTGAAAAATAATATTATTTATCCTGTCTAAAGTCACTGCTTGCTGTGCTTCTAGATTGGCAGACCTCTTGCAAAATTCCAGTCCTCACTTCATATCAAAGGATCCATAGCCCAGAAGGGCAGAATCACTGATTTGTAGGTAAAGCTCAAATTATTTTTCATTACATTCAAGGGATTTAACAATTTGAGAGAATTTACCAGTGTTACAGAATTTACCAGGAGACTGAAAAATACACTTGGGAGTTCCAGAATAAACCCACTTATTTTCAGATATTGCACATGTTCTAGTACAGTGACTCAGGGAGTCAATTCTCCAAATCCTGAGTAAACCAATATGGAGGAAACTTGCTCTTTAAACCCTTCGGTTTCTTTGTTTTCTATCTGTTTCCCATCTGCCAGGCTTTTGTGGTGGGCTTCCACAGCCCCTCCTGAGTCAGTTAGAATGGGGAAGTGAGATTGTATCTAACTGCCTGGTCTGGGTGGTGCCGGTGACCTCCCCTCTAGCTAAGCTGTTACATTCTCTGTTTATGGCCCCTTTGTAAATTGGGAGTAATTGGGAAAACAGGTCTTGCTAGACCAGACTGTGGAGAAAGGGGCAGTGACTTAATTATAGGCTCTCAAGAATGTACATTAGGTTACAGGCACACATTCAGATTGCCAGCCCCCCCCCCCCCAAATGTCTTATTTTCCCCATCACCAGCAGACAGCTGAGTGTCCCCTCTAAGCATAGGTAAGAATGTGTGTGTGTGAGGGGATGGGAGTGGGAGTGGAGTGAAGTGAATATGGCTTTGTAAATTCCATATAGCGTCATTTATGTAAAATAAAAATCTGATTTTATCTAATGTATTCATTAGGCCTTCATATGATATTTCCTTTGAGACATTTTTGAAATCTCTGAATGCGGTAGAAATAACATTGTAAAATTTCAGGTTTAGGTCCTGCCTCTACACTTTACAAGTACATGAACTTAGCAAGTCCGTGATGTTTTCTGAGCCTCCCTTTCTTCATTTATAAAATCGGGTTAATGGTGCCACTCTGTAAGCTGTCATGAGAAGTAAAGTAGATGTAGCATGTGAAATGCTTTAAAAACTCTAAATCAGTGGTTCTCAAATGTTAGCATAGATTAGAATCACTTAGTAGGCTTGTTAAAGCATAGATTATTGGGTCCTACCACAGTGTTTCTGATTTGGTATAATTTTCACTTTAGCAAGACTCCATTGTTATGGACTGAATGTTTGTGTCTCACAATCTCCCCCTGTTCAAATTTATATGCTTACATCCTAAACCCAATATGATGGTGTCAGGAGGTGGGGTCTATGGGAAGTATTAGGTCATGAGAGTGGAGCCCTCACGAGTGGGATTAGTGCTCTTATAAAAGAATCCCAGAGCTCTCTTATGGCTGTTTGAGGATAAAACATGAAGTCAGTAGTCTGCAACCTAGCATAGGGTTCTCACCCAGAACCCAACTTTTCTGATACTCTGATCTTAGACTTCCAGCCTCCAGAATTATGTTAAATAAACTTATGTTGTTTATATGCCACCCAATCCTTGGTATTTTGTTATAACCATCTGAATTGACTAAGACCCCATGGGATTTTAATGCTGCACCTCGGAGGACCACATTTTGAGAACCACTGCTTTTAGCAAATTTAAATCTTAGCAAAATTAAAACAATTAATCCCCATCTACTTACTTCTGGCCCTTTAAATACAGTTCCTCATGTTGTGACCCAACCATAAAATTATTTTCGTTGCTACTTCACAACTGTAATGTTGCTACTGTTATGAATTGTAATGTAAATATCTGATATGCAGGATGGTCTTAGGCGACCGCTGTGAAAGGGTTGTTCGACTGCCAAAGGGGTCGCGACCCACAGGTTG
>NW_005369217.1:5433199-5455056 GCF_000412655.1 Myotis brandtii
TATAAAGGTTTTTCCATTTTTTTTTAATCACTGAAATTCAATTTTAAGAAAGGGAAATAATGCTATACCTCAATCATTTGAAAATATAAAAATTACCTTAATATGTAGCAACTTTAGTTCTCTGCACTCTTTGAACATGCTGTGTTTATTCAGGGCAAAGATTTTATTTTATGGTTTCCCTTTTTGTTTTCTTTAATTCTTCTCCTCCCCTCTGTTCTTCTTTTTACCACTATTTCTTTATAATCTAGACTCAGGTCACCCAAAAGTTTCTTAAAATTGGCCTGAGCACTGCTGTCTTATTTACTAACTGATTTCTGGGCAAACTGTGTCGGATTATAGAGAACCTTGACTTTAGCAGAAATAAGGCTCCATTTGCGAGTGTTGGAGAAAGGACTTGTAGCATCATGCAATATCAGGGCTGAAGGTGATCTTAGAGGAGCTCTCCTTCCAATTCTCTATCAAATGTGGTTCTCTCTTACCTATGCTCCTTGTGTTCTCACTATTGAAACGAATAGAGTCATTTAAAAAAAATCATAGTCAAGCATTAAGATTTTGCTGGAAGGGCGCTCAGTGTTAGCAGTGAGCTTTTCTTGTTTTGCAGCTGATCCTTTCTGAAGAGTGCAAGGATCTAGCACATTCCTTTTAGGATAGAACTTTGATTGCAAAGTGCTGAGGCAGAATGAAATCGAACCCTTAGAAAAAGTAGACAAGGAAAAAAAGGAGACTATGGGACTCCAGGCATCCAACCGCAGACTGACTCCCTGTGGCCTGAAAAGCAACCTATATGGTCATGTTGAGGATCAAGATTGATTTCTTTCAGATAACGGACAGAATCTCACCACCCTTCTCGCCATTGGTAGTATAATGGCTATATTTTATCAAATATGATAGAACTCAAAATCATACTGTGTACATTTCTAAACCGGTTGTCACAGAACCAACTTTCCCTTTTTGGTGAGGATTCCCAGTGGAAAGAGAAACATAACAACTGAAGTTCTTCCATAAGAATTTACTATCAAATAAATGCCCCTCCTTCCCTCCCCACCTAAGCCCCTTGGCGATTTATCCCCGCAGGCCTTTAGCTGCCCTCTCCAACAATCTCAAAACTTGGGGAAAATCATCAGCCTTCCAGTTAGAAAGGTTGCCTAGTCATCTAGAAAACAGCTGATCTGATTGAGGGCGAATCTCTTCATTAACCAGGACAAAGGTACACTCAGTCTTCATTGAAGCCTTTTGGTGATAGAGCTCTGTGTTTCATTTTTTCAACAGTTTTATTGTTGAGATAGTCTTTCAAGTAAAAAATCGTATCTCTGAGAAAGTGCAATTCATTCAGTCTCAGGGGTAAGGGACTTTTCTAAATGCTTTTTATACTTATCCTGTATTGTAGCTAATGTTCCTCAGTACTTATTGTTCAAGAACTTTGCACTGAACCTTCACAGCAATGCTAGGTATTACTTTTATACCCACTTTATAGGTGAGGAAACCCAATATACTTTAATGTCCAAGGTCACTTGGAATTTAAATAGAAGAAGTGGTATTTGCTACCAGGTGATCTTATTGCTGGAGCCCATGGCCTTAACCACAAAGCAAAGGACCTTTGATCTACTGGTGAAAAGTGCTTCCTGTGCCTTCTTTATCCTATGGATATTTCTACTTTTCTAATAGAAAAGTGGGCTGGCTCGCCAATTAGACTCAGGACCTTTGACGCATACAAACAGACAATCTTAATATTTAGGCATCTTTCTTAATGTCATTCAATACATTAGTTTAATACAACTATACGCACTTCCTAATGGGGGATAAACTTGGTAGAACAGGCAGTTTTAAAGCTTACGAGTGATGCATTAACAGGTGTTTATTCAGTGCAATTATAAGAAATGGATCTCAGGTGCTAGAGAATGGAAACCTCATGCACATCCATACCAAGCATGTTTTTCACAGTTCTTTCCGGCTGGCTTCCCATTTACTGTCAGAGAAATAAGAAAACATGTAAATGGGAAGAAATATTGTAATTCAAAATGCATCCGAACTCAACTGAGGGAAACAGATATTTTTTAAAACTTTTAACCTGTGCTTTCTGGGTGATCTAATGATAAACTGAAAAGGGCAAAGACTGCGGAAAGCCTGTTTTTTGTGGAGAGTTTCTCTCTCTCTCTCTCTCTGTCATATAATCCATTAATATAACGTATGCCTGTTTCTAAGAGTCTTAAAATTATAAAGTGGTTTATAATTTAAAAGAAGCAATTAGTACACTACATTAAAAATACAATGAAAATGGCCCTAGCCGGTTGCTCCATGGTTAGAGAATCGGCCTGCAGATTGAAAAGATCTCGGGTTTGATAGTGGTCAAGGGCACGGACCAATTGGAGGCTCAATCCCCAGCCCTGGTTGAGGCACATACGGGTGGTGGCCAATTGATGTGTCTCTCTCACATTGACTCTCCCCCTCCCTTCCACTCTTTCTAAAAATCAATGGGAAAAATATTCTCAGGTGAGGATTAACAACAACAACAACAAAAATACAATGAAAACAAAGGCATCAATCAGGTGAAACAAGCCAGGTGTTCAATACTTTAAAAAATAATAGCGATTTTTATTCAAAGCTAAAGGATCACAATGATAAAAGTAATTTCAGAATACTGAAGGTATTTCTTCAAGCCCAACTAGTTATGAATATTTCTAGTAAACATGTGTATTAAACTCAAGAGTTTGTTAAGAAACTAAGCAATAAACAGAAGTAAAATGTAGTTTTCTTTCCTTACATATTTACCAGAAGCGCACTGGTTAAGAGGTAAAAATATAGAGTGTGTTGTGTATTAACTAGTATGTGTGGAATTTCCCTTGTGAAGTGTTGTTAGTTTAGATGGTACAGGCAACATTACTGCTGGACCTGGTAAAATGTTTAAGAATTACTCTACATTTTCTGTACAGTGTTGGAATATCTCTAAGGCAAAAGTCTCTCTCTCTCTCTCTCTCTCTCTCTCTCTCACACACACACACACACACACACACACACACATCTAAGACAAAAATCTCTAAGACAAAATAATACCTTTAAATGTATAATCAAAAAATGGATTATTCCAATATTAAAAACAAAAGTATACCTTAGAGTTTAATTGTGTACTATCTAGTAACCTTAGCCATAAATTCTAGTGGGGATAAAGTATGCTGAGTTGGTATGGCTGTGTTTGACTCATTATGATTAATTAACTAGTCATTTGAAGTTAGAGATTGATAAGTAATGTCACCACTGGATGTAAACATAAAATCAGATACGTTAATACTATATTTTTGTATAATATATTTTCTAGAGGGTGAGTGGAATAAATGAGAGCCCACAACATGAAATTGGGAAGACATCTGTCACAGTGGCCAAACCTCCAGTAGGCCGGATAATGATTATGAATCCATGATTGTATGAATCTATTACTGTTGATATATTACATAAAGCAGTGGGAATAGAAAGCTTTTCAAATTACACAGAGAGTAATCAACAGCCACAACAATAGCCCCACGCTCTCACACCTGCTGCATGTGTCCAGTGGGAATATGCATCTCCAAGCCTGGAATTATTGGCAAGACAGAGGAGTTTTCTTTCACCTTTAGTTAGGCTTTCCAATGGTAAAATAAACCATTGGTTAATCAATGCCACAACAGGGGTGACAGGACCTGTGCTGTCAAAGCACTGTTAATAGAGGCACCCTCTGCCTCCTTTCCTCAACATCTCAAGCCCAATTACTACAGCTTGCTCTGTTGTGATCTCTTTCTCTCTTTGGTCTCTACCACATAAAGCACATATTTTAAAGCAATTCTAAAATCTCACAATTTACCTCAAGGAAATGGAGAAGCAGGGGAAGAGGGGGAGAGAGAGGGAAGAAGAGGAATAGAGTGAGAATGAAATAAATGTAGGAGGTTTCTTTAGAATTTTGAATAAAATTTTAAGACAGGAACTTCTCTTTATTATGAGGATAGAAATGTAGCTCTTGTGAATCAGATTGTAACCTAAATCATAAGCTACCAAGTGCTGGTTACTATAGCTAGACAGATAGATACCTTGGTGGTCTGCATCAATTGTGGTCAAAAGATGTCCCATTTCATGCCCACAAATCTGTTGTCCATTCTTGAAAAAGCATCGTTGTTAACATTGATCAGAGGTTAAAGTAACCTTTATAACCTTTCATCTCATTTGCATCCTATCTATACAACAGTGATAGTTGGTACCACTTTAGCCTATAGAACAACTTAATGTGAATTTGAAAAAGGCACACCTTCCTCAAGATATGTTCTTATGCCCTGGCCAGTTTTGCTTAGTGGTTGGAGCATCAGTCCTTGGACTGAAGGGTCATGGGTTCGATTCCAGTCAGGAGCACATACCTTGGTTGCAGGCTCAACCCCCGGCCCCAGTCAGGGTGGGTGTAAGAGGCAGCCAATTGATGTCTCTCTCTCACATCCATGTTTCTCTTTCTCTGTCTCTCCCCTCCCTTCTACTCTCTCTAAAAAAAAAGAAAGTCAGTGGAAAAAATATCCTCAGGTGAGGATTAACAACAACAACAAAAAGATATGTTATTATTATCTGCCATAAATTTGTAATTAATATACAAATATATTCCAACTAACGTGTGAAGTGCCCCCTAGACTTGTACAGTACATCACTCGTACAACCAAATGCAAATTTTTGACAAATTGTATGTGACTGCTTCCCCATAATTCCAATTGATTGGTTCTTGGCCATCCCACACTCTACTGTATTCACCTAGGTACATTATGATCTTGTATCGTTATCCTGCCTGACGTCTTCTGACATACCAGTTTGCACATTAGATGACAACTTATATACCGGTAGTAATTGGGGCAGACATCCTGGGCCATGTTTACTTATACTTGCACTTGAGTTCTGATCCTGTCAACTTCCTGACTCTTGATTAGATCTCATATTTAAACCTTTGTTTACAGCATGGCTTTTATAGTAATCAAGCTGTATTTCATCTCTCTCTCTCTCTCACACACACACACACAAAAAGGGTCCCTTTTTGATGTAAAACTAGAATAAAAAAATAAGAAGATCCCTCTGAAAAAATTATATATGTCAAGAGACATTTATTTGCATATTGAGAAGCCTAGGAAATACTCCAATAGGATTGCAATGGTATCCTTAGGTCTGAACTGTAACTAAAGCAATTGCTACTCAGAGAAAGCAGAATGCATGCAAAAAGAACAAGAATTTTCAGTGTTTATCTTATACTACCTAAAGGAGACTACTCCCTTGTTATAGAGGTCTGTCCTACTTATTTAGATAGAAATGTCCTTTCGTTGGAGAAAGGGCAATTCACCTACCAATGATTATCTGATGTGATTGTGCCTGTTTTTATCAAGCAGCTGATCTGTAATTTGGTATCCTGAGAGGTCTTACATCAGGATCAGTCATGATTTTTAATTCAGGCCTGTTTTGCACTGTATTCAATTGAGGTTAAGGTTTTGTTGTTGTTATTTTAGTTCTCTCCCATGTGTTCGTTTTAGGTTAATTCCCTAGAACCTGAAATGCTGTTTAGAAACAATTCTATTGTGTTGTTCAATTTGGACTTTTAATTAATGAAATGCTTTCTCTTGAGTTATTTCTTATCTGCTTTATCCTTTGGCTTCAGAGGGGAAAAAAACTGATAAAAAATATGTTCTTTGAAGATAATTCTGTAGTATGTAGTTAAATGTCAATGTTTGTTTAATAAGTAAAAGGGATACAAAGATGAATATATTTTAAGCATTATTATTACTCAGGTAATTGAATTATTAAGATTGACATAATCCCACTAGGGATGATTATACATACCTTCACCCTGATCATTCTCTAAAGAGATGGTTCTTTGATGTCCATGGACATTTGCTGCAACTGGCCCACTGAGTATTTGAAGCTTATGTAAAAGGTCACATTCTGGGGCAAGACTTTAGTCATAAGGCCCAGATGGGATAAAATACAAAGGAATGTAAATACTTCAAACTTTGAGCTGTTAATACAAGGATTGCTGGACTGATTTTCTCAGATGTTGCTTTAACTTTAGAAAGTTCCATTTGGAATTGGAAACGTCATGAATAAGTCTCAAGAGGAACTAGGGTGGACCAGGACTGCCACTACCACCAACGACACACAATAAAAACCTGGCATAAACAAATATCCATGAAAAGCTTTTTCCTGAACTGTTGGAAATGGTATTCCTAGAAACTATTGAAAATGTCACTGAAATCAACATTACCCTTCCTGATTCATTAAGAGAGCTGAGAAAGTCAAGCTAGTAAACCAAACCTGTGTACTACAACATGATATCAATAGATTTTACCCCTCATAAATTGCCACTATGAACTCTTTTGGACATTTTCTAGTTTAGGAGTTTTTAAGATTTAATCTGATGCTTTTCTACCTTAATGCCTTCTTTATTTCTTATCCTAGAAATCTCAACTATATCAGATAAAACATATTTTTATAACAAACTAGAGGCCTGGTGCACAAAATTCCTGCACTTGGGTGGTGGTGGGGGCGTCCCTTAGCCCAGCCTGCACCTCTAGCAGTCTGGGAACCCTCAGTGGATGTCCAACACAGGGGGAGCGCTGCTCAGCAAGATGCAGGGCTCATGGCTGGCGAATGCAGCGTTGGTGGTGGGAGCCTCTCCCACCTCCACAGCAGCTCTAAGGATGTCCCACTGCAGGCTGTCAGTCAGACATCCCTTGAGAGCTCCCAGACTGTGAGAGGGCACAGGCCGGGCTGAAAGACACCCCCGAGTACACGAATTTCATGCACTGGTCCTCTAGTTCTATAATAAGACAAATCAAATAGACCAGTTCATATAGGTTCATAATATAATATAATATAATATAATATAATATAATAAAGAAAAACTTTTGGTTTCTGCTAAATTAAAGCATATAGTTTTTTATCTCTGAGAATTTTAATATGGTAACATTTATAGACTTTATTTGGAAAAATTAGTTTATCAATGGTCTTGGAATTACTTGAAATTGACATAAAAATAAGTAGCAAAAATATTTTACTTCTAAACTTCAACCAAATGAGCTTAATTTGCATGAAACCAAAGTAGGGAAGACTGTGCATTGAATGCAGCAGCTTTGCCTGACATCAAAGACACTCTAGAGATCAAAACAAAATCAAGCTCTGAGGAAGCAATTCTCTTAGTCTCCTTGTTAATATGCATGTTTTTGTTTTCTCTGTTGGTGTGGGTCAGTTCAAGGCAATATCAAAGTCTGTGGAGAGCATCGACATTATAATGATTCTGTCTTAACCTCAGAGGTGAGATGGTGGTTAATGAAAATGTGGAAAGGCTGACATCTGAGGAACAGTCTGTGATTGGAATCTGAAAACCCAAAGCTGTGCTGAGAATGAAGGACCTTTCTACTCTTTCAGGCTCCCTTTCGCAGACAAGGGCAATTGCTGTCACAGGATTGGATTTATGTTGTGACATTTCCCCTTTCTTCCTTTCTTTTCTTATTTTTTTGGCCTGGAATCAACATGAAGATCATTGATTGTCCTTGTTAAGCCTGCCTGAGCCAAAGGACAATGACTTCTTCCATGTTCTGTCATCTGTTGAGTGGGTTTGTCCCAGTCTTCTTGCTTTGTTTTTCTCAGGGAAGAAAAATTCAGAACCAATCAAACTATAAGATCCTGACTGTGTTAAAATCAGGCCAGAGTTGCTTAAGCAGTGCTAATACCTTTACAGATCATTTTTGTGACAAAGATTGAAAGGAGTATAGAAAATAGCACAACGGGATTGAATTCACGTGACAAAAGGAAATTGTACAAAGTTTAATCCATTCCCATTACAGTCTCAAGATTGTAATCTCCTTGGATGCTGAGCCTAGGAAAGATTTTTTTCCCTACACTATGCATAATCAAGTTGCTTTAGAAGTGGTGCTGTGGGCTGGAAGGAGGCGGCACAAGTTATATAACATGCAATTTAAGATAATGGCCTTTGAAAAGGAGAAATTAATATAAGCAGACGAGGCCAACAAAGCTTCAGTCATCAAGAAGGTAGTTTCAATCACCACTGACATTAAACAATATTACCCCCACTGAGTCTACACTATGTTTATTATCATTTAATTTCTCACCCAAGTCAGCTCATTCTTATCATGATGTCTCAGAAATTGCAAGCTCTGTTGTGAATACACATGGTAGAAAAATGCATTCATCTAAATGAGTTACAAGATACAGAAATACAGCTCTCTATCTTAACCTTTGTGGCTTTTAATATTCTACTAACAACATTAGCAAAGATGGAAGCTATAGCGTTTCCATAATTATTACAGCACCGTCTTTGTTCTGATAATGATAGAATCCATACTTTCAATTTGAAGTGCTTAATAATAGCAGCTGTCTTGTCTGTGGGGTTTTAGGGTTTCCATAATTATTCATTTTCACTGACTTGATAGTGGGTGTTTCCTTGAAATATTTCAGGCCACATCAGAGGATAGAACTTTAAAATCCTTTTAAGTGTTCTGCTATACATAACAATATTGAATTATGCATTAAAAACCAAATTTAATTGACTTGGAGGTGCATAAGCCCTAATTAACACTCTGCCTCCATACTAAAAACTGATTGCCACAAACCATCACACACACACACACACACACACACACACACACACACACACACACAAATGCAGGCATAGTGACTGCACCATTATGTATGAAGGGCTTCTGTCCCTTGGTCCCTAAAACCACATGCTTTGCTTTTTTCTCCCTTTATCTTTTCTTTCTCCTATTCCTGCTCTGGCTTTCCTTCTCTTCAATCCTTATTTTAAAAATCAGTTTATTTTGGAATAATTTTATATTTACAGAAGGGTTGCATAGATTGTATACGGACTCAGCCTTTTACTCAGGCCTCCTCTTATATTTTACTAAAACTTGTTAATGGATAGCTGAAAGATACAGGGAAAACAGAAGTCTCTCCTTAGAATATGCAAATGGCACTCCATCTTTCTGATATGCATCAAGCTAATTACAATAATAAATAAAATATGAATATTGGGAATAAACTGGGTAAATCATTTTCCATTATTAAGTCTGAAAGAATGGGCTGTTTCATAGTGAGAGATTATAATGTACGTGGAAAATGTACTGCTAACATAACAGTGTGCTTTTTGATGATGGGTGAAAATTATGCTTCTGACGAGAAAGGTAGTTTTATGGGCAAGGCTGTGGAGATGCTAGAGAGGATAATTGAGAGAGGGAGGTCTTTATGATGCAACAGAGTACAGACGGTGTGTGTGTGTGTGTGTGTGTGTGTGTGTGTGTGTGGGGTGGGGGCAGGGAAGGTGTGTGGGGATGGGTCAGCAGTTATAGGGTGCTCTCAGAACATTTATGCTGGAATTCATATACTCTTTAATGCTCTGTATGTAAAAGCACATGTTTCAGGGATAATGCAGAGGCAAAGCCTCATATTGTGCATGACATCCTAAATTTAATCTAAAAAATTCATCCTAATTTGAAAAACAACAATAAAGTATTATATATGTTATACAGTTATAAAAATATTGCAAAATTTAATGTTATAATTGAAAATGAATAAAATATAGCTTATTAAGTTTTTATAAGTTCATTCCATTACATAACATTTAAAACATTCATGATAGCACTGAGAAGAAATGACCTATCCTAGAGAGCCACTGTGAACAGTTTTATGCATTCTATTTTTAATTTACCAGTATTTCCTTCATTTTTTTCTAAATTGTACCATACAATTGTTTTAAATAGGTTTTTTTTTGTTATTTTCTTTTAATTCATTTTCATTTTCACATCAAATTGGGGCTCCAGATAGCCCACAGACAATACCATCTATTTCTCTAAACCATATACTAGTAAAAATATTATAGAAAATTTCTCTCACCATGCAAAGACATGTAGATATAACCTCTAGAAAGCATTAATGAGGCAGTTCCAAGGACAAAAGGTTTCTACTGACTCCCAAATACATGCTCTGCTTTGTCCCTCACTGAAGGACAGGAACTGTTTTATAATTGCAATCTAAGAACTCTTGGTGCCAAATGTAACTCTCTTCTCATCCATGCCATTTTCACTTACAGCTATTGCTTTTCATTTTTCGCAATAGCTATAGTCATACTTCTTAGAGATTATCAACATTAACTCTACACATGCAACACCTCACACTGTGCCTAGTAAAAATATTTATTGACTATATAAATTAGTTTATCTTGTGAGGAGGGTGTATTAGTCAGTGTTCTTCAGAGACACACAACCAATAGGAGGTAGATACAGATAGATGATAGATAGGTAGATAGATAGGTAAATGATAGATAGATAGATAGATAGATAGATAGATAGATAGATAGATAGATAGATAGATGATAGATATAATAGTTAAGGGGGAAATACATTATGCGGGATTGGTTCACATGGTTTTAGAGGGGGAAAAGTCCCATGATCTGCCTTCTTCAAGGTGTAGACTCAGGATGACCAGTGGTGCAGTTCTAGTCCAAGTCCAACGATTGTGAGCCAGGGGAGTCAATGGTGTGAGTCCAAGTCTGGGTCAGAGGATCCAAGATCCAGAAGTGCTGGAGTTCAAGGGCAAGAGAAGATGGTTTTCCGTGGCTCAAGTAAAGAAAGCACATTCACCTTTCCTCAACTTGTATATTCTATTCGGGCCCTCAATACCTTGAATGATGGCCACCCACCTTGGTCAGGGTGATCTTCTTTACTCAGTCTACCAACTCACAAGCTAATCTAGTCTGCAAACACCATCACAATCTCATTCAGAAAGAGTGTTTTACCAGCCTCTGGGGATCTGTTAGCCCAATCAAAGTGACACATAAAATTAACCAGCACAGAGGTTCAGTATTAAACATTGTCCAGAGAAACCGAAGCACTGTTATAGACTGTTCAATGATGCCAGAGTTAACAAACTATTCCAAGAGCAAAGTTGGGTCAGGATGTCACCCATGATCCCACTCTGAAGTCATGCTATTAACACATTTAAGAAACATTAGTTCATCTACTTATGCTTCAAGCTTCTTGGATCTATGTCTTCAGAGAGTCACCTAGGATATAACAAAACTATTTTTTCTGGGTTTTAAGAACCGGCCTCAAGTCTACTAGATGCTTGGAAGGAAGCCTTACAGTGGACATCTCAGTAGTCTGATAACGGCTATAGTGCACAGAGTGAAATAAACATCGTGTGGCCTTTTTAGGGAGAAAAGAGCTTGTCATGGAATCACACCCACTACAACAGAGTGTGTCACTCCCAAAGTCTGGAGACCTCTAGCTCTAGCTGATTAACTATACTATGACTTCACTATAGGAACAGATTAAACTTCAATTAAACTAAATGAGATAAAGTAAAACAAAAAGATAAAAGTAAATAGAATAATGCAATTTATATATCCTAATGTAACTTATTCAGGTAAAAAACACAATAATTTACTGAGAATCTGTGACTCTCTTAGTCTAAAAGCCCAGGAACATTTCTCTAAACAGTGGTTCAAGATATTCATTTAAATTTATGAAATATCTATTTAGTACTTTTGATGTGCCAAGAACCATATGATATACTAGAATTAAAATATTTAGAAGACAATGGGTTTATGGGGCTTTTCTTCCCACAGAGAACCAAGATCATCAAACATACAGTTATAAAGAAAGATGACTGTAGCTATGACAGATTAAGTGGAGAAACATCACAGTTGTGTGTAATTGGGATATTAGGGTAAACTTCCCAAGCAAAGTGAGAGGTAAGCTGTGACCTAGAGTATAGGCAACTTTTCACTTATTAAAGCTAGAGAGGGAAGAAAAAAATCTAGGTAAAAAGAACAGCATGTGTAAAAGCTGTGGAGATTGAGAGATATGTCTTTGACCTATATTTTCAGATACATAATGGTGAGGGATGAGACTGGACAGCTAATCGGACCTTATTTTCCATGTAATCTGTGAGAAGTTAATAGATGTTATAAAAATAGTCAAATAAATTTAGAAAATGTGGGTCATCCCATAGGACTTCTCAGAGCCTTTCCTATGATAATATGCACCATAAATCTCCAATGTTTAGAGTTCTTTAATTGAATTGCTGTCGTACTATTGTTGTATGTATTAGTTGTCCCAAAGAAGTTGGAACTGTCACCACTTTCCTCTTTCTCTTTAAGGAGAAAAAAAAATGTAAGGGAAAGAGACTACATATGATTTAGGTAGCAGTATATGATTTCTTGGTATATGTCCACTTAGTTTCACAAGTGGCAAATCCAAAAGGAGGTCTGGGCAGGCCTCAGGCCTATAGCAGTAAAGACTCCTCACAACAGAGTGCCTATCTATAGTGTATCTTGCCCACTGTGGCACCCTGACTCGATTCCAAAACCACCTTTTTCCCCCCAGTAAGTTATTGGTATCCATGTTCAATTCCATGCAAAGTTCACAGTAGACAGGAACCATAATGATTGTTACCACATTCCTAAAGGAATGCTTTCTATATTGGGTGCACATTTTAAAGTCTTTTAAAATAAGCTCTCCAGAGCTTATTTTATTTGGCAGCCAAAGCTACCCTACTGCAAAATGAATGAATGAGTAAGCAAATATATAAATAAATAAGAATACAGGCAACATACTCCAACATACATCTTCTTGACAGAAAATCAATTTACAGTAGGTCTGGAAATTTTTGTTTACCTTCCAGATCATTCCAGTTTCTGTTGTAATCAGGATGGTGAAGAGAGCTGTCCTACTTTCCCATCTCATAAAACCCTTATGGGTCATGACAAGCTATTTACAATTAAATTCATTCAAATTCTAATTCTGCCCCAATGCAGTTGGCAGGCTGTAGACAGCTAAGTGATGGAAATGGTACAAATACATTCAGTATATGATAATTATTTATTGATCTGCAAAGTGCATTCTATTTAGATTATCATGAAAACTCATAATAATCATACTGAGAACAATGTGGACAAGAACATCTTCCTAGCATGTGTCAGAGTTTAAATGTCATTGCTAGAAGAGCAAGACTTCCTTTTGTTTCAGTTTATTTTAATACATGGATGCTTAAAAGTTAGCAGTTTCTATTTTTACACCCAAATACAGATTCAAGAATCTCCTTTAAAATTATTTATTACCACCTCAGCTACTAAACCACTACCTCATTATTGGTATTTAAAATTTATAAATTCAGATTAAAAATGTATAGCCATTTTAAAATGTTTTGTTTTTGTTGTTGTTTTAAGTTTAAATCAGTAAAATGCTGTGACAGTGAAAATCCCTTCAATAAGACTTACATTAGTAAAACAGGATAGAAAATATTGAAGCCTGAGTTCTAGAGAGTTAAAAATGTGTTTAGAAAATTGAGTACATAGCTGAAAAGGTCTCCAAGAGCATGTGGTTGGTGGTTATATACTTATCAAAAGACTTATAGATTTAACCCAAATAACTGTTAACTCTTGCAGGGTTGAGGTTAGTGTTTTGTATGCCATATAACACTGTGAATTAGGAAAATATCTGGTATGTCTACAACATATCCAAAGAAGAGGAAGAAGGGTTTTTTTTGTTTGTTTGTTTGTTTGTGTGTGTGTGTGTGTGTGTGTGTGTGTGTGTAATCACTGCTGTACAGGAGTAGAATAGAGATTAGGTAGACAGTTTAAAAATTGTCTTAAATACAAAACAATAGTTAAACTGCCTGTTAAAGATCAGTCAAAAAATTGATTGAAAAAATACCTATAGAAGAGATCCAAGATAGCGACAGAGTAGATGGATCTTACACTCACCTCTTCCCAGCACCAAAGAGGAATGACAACTAAAATATAGAGCAAACAACCTTAGTAACCAATTGAAGACTGGCTGAAGAGAAGTCTTTTCACCAAGGATTTACAGATTCACATTTAGATAGGTACAAATGGCAAAGATTCAAAAGGGCTGGCCCTGCTTCTATGGGCAGTGGCTAAAATTCCTGTGGAACATCTCAGCTGTAGGGGTTCCCCCTGAGAAGCATGGGGCTCTCAAGCCCAAGCTGGACTCCCCAGGGCAGAGCACCAGAGCTGGGGAGAGGTGGTCACATTAACATATAGCTGTGAAAATCAGCAAGGATTCTGTCTGCCAGAGAGAGCAGGTAGTCCACTAGAGATACAGGCATCCTCTAAAAGGCCAGTGCACAAAATTTTGTTTGCAGTCACTCACCCTGGACATCAGAGGAGGGAAGGCAGAACAGACTAGAGTCTCATAAAGAGAGACTAGGGTTTGTGGCTCTGGGAGGAGAGGTGAAGGGATAGCCTCCAAGATCCCTGTGCTGAGTTACTCTCCAATACCACAGACACCATCTTACTTGGGTAAAGCACTCTCCTCCATAGGGCATCAGCCTAAAGGAAACCAATTGCCCCACCCTCTGGACTCCTTTGCCCCAACCTGTGGAGCTTGCACCCTGCTGAGGAGTCAGTTGCCTGGGTCTGGGCAAACTCAGACATGTCAGCAACTGAGTCGTGTGGCTTTGGGGCAGAAGCTATTACCCCCACTTTCCTGTGAACCTAACTGGTGCTTTCTCCTCCACGTAGATCCTCTAGCCCCACTCTGTGGGCTCCCAGTGGCTCTACCCTGCTAAGGTCTGGACAGAATCCAGGATAGACTAATTTGTGTGGCTCTGGGGTGGGGGCCACTACAGCCAACTCTCCCAAGACTGATGGGTCCCTCACCAGAGATCCACTAGCCCCACCCCCTGACTCCAGACAGCCCTACCCTGCTGAGATCAGGCTCCTGACAGCATCTGGGAAAGACTGAGATGTGTGGCTCTAGGATGGGGGCATTTACCTTGCACACCTGACTGGTGCAGAGCCCTCTCTTCACACTTCCAAATCTTGGTCTGCTTGGGCCTGATAAACATTGCTGGCCTCACCCTGACATATCCCTGAGACCCCTGCCCCACCATAGAGGTCTGCAAGCAACTGGTGGGTAGTGGCTAGACTTAGTATATCATGGGACTTTTGCTGAGAGGCCTTAGACCAAGCACGGGCACAGAGTTTGAACCTGTATCAATCTGGTGCACATTAGTCACCCCTACCTGGTATCTCACTGAGAACCTATCTCATGCAACTCAAGTACTGCCAGAGACTGTTTCAGTGGCTGAGCCTAATAGGCAGCTGGCAGGCAGAGGCAGGTGAAGGTGGATCTCAGGTACCTTGGGACTTTAGCTGACCTGTCCCTTGGCCCAGTGCTGGTAAAAGCCAGTGTGGGAACCCTAATTAGTCAGTGTATTCTGGATGTTCAAGGTCACTCTAAGCATGGCAATCCTAATCAGGATGTTCAAGGCTAAGTTGCCATACACAGTGCAAGGACACAGCAGTTTCACTGTATGCACTGCACAAGTGTGCCCTTCTATAACCCAAAAGATTGAGATCACTATTTGGCATAAAGTCTCTTTTGTCTAAGTGGGTATAAAGCATGTTACTGATGAGCCAGTAAGAGGCTGCTATTATGTGAGGCTGCTTAGTCTCACTGGCTTCTGTATAGCTCCTATGTTGGAGGCTGCGTTGTAGGGAAGATGTGTCACTGATCAGCCAGCGCGGGCTGTTTTTGCTAGGATGCCTCTTGTGTTTGATACTATATTAGCAAGGACTTCTTTACTGGAATGCTTTGTCCAATGGCTCCTTTGTAGCAATGACTACTTGGACTGCAATAAAAGCTCTCTTGTATACCCACAACTTATCATGTCTTCTCCATCTTCTAAAACCCAGCATCCAAGGAAGTCCAGCCCTTGGCAGAGGGACTCGGACCCAACAGTTGGCATAATAGAGTAGGATTCAAGGAGTGAGTACTCTACATTTACTGCAGTGAGCAGAGTCAAGGAGACTTACTCCCCAGCAGCCAGCCTTGGTGTATAGCTTGGGCCTTCCCTCAAACATCCAGACCCACCCAAGGTAGCCAAAAATTGTGTATCACTTTGTAGATATAAACAGGTTGCCCAGGGCCAGTCACAGGCAGCATCTGACACTGGTCTGCACCAGAGTCCCATCCAAGAGGCTCCAGAGCAGACACACTCAGGGGTCAGCTTCAGAGGACATCAGTGCAGGATCCAATTAGTGTCACAAGGGGCATATCCAAAAGGAGATCTGGGCAGGGCCAGAACCTGCTTAGGTGAGTTCTGCTTTGTGTGCTCAGCATCTGCACAGCAGCTTGTGCACTGTGGTCAAAATTGAACCTCACAGACAACCAGCCTGTGTCGACACCATGTACAAACAGGCCAATAGTAATCAATACTCAATTACAATAGTAGGGCCCACATAACCCACAGAAAGGACATTCTTGGAGAACCCAGCTCAGCTGTTCAAAGAGATGGTGCCACTGGGTCCCACAGGGCACCCTACTACAAAAGGCCACACTACCAAGACTGGGAATCATATTAGATCTACCTAATGCATAGAAACAAACAGAAACGTACAGCCAAATAGGGAGACAAATGAAAGAACTTAAGAAATCTCCAGAAAAAAAGAGCTAAATGAAATGGAGGCAAGTAATTTATCAGATATAGAGTCCAAAAAATGGTTGTAAGGATAACCATTTAGTGATAACTACAGCATGAAAAAGAACATAGAGACCATAAAAGAGAACAAGTCAGAAATGAAGAATGCAATATCTAAAATGAAAAATACACTAGAAGGAATAAACAGTAGGTTAGATGAAGAGGATCAAATCATCAATTTGGAAGACAAGATAGAAAAAAACACCCAATCAGAGCAACACCACCACCAACAAAAAAAGAATTAAAAAAAAAAAAAAGATAGGGATAGTTCAAGTGACCTTTGGGATACTATGAAGCGTAATAGCATCCATATCATAGGGCACGAGAAAGAGAACAAGTAATTCAGAACCTATTTGAAAATATGACTGAAGACTTCCCTAACCTGGTGAAGGAAAGACACACAAGTCCAGGCCTCACCCTGACATATCCCTGAGACCCCTGCCCCACCATAGAGGTCTGCAAGCAACTGGTGGGTAGTGGCTAGACTTAGTATATCATGGGACTTTTGCTGAGAGGCCTTAGACCAAGCACGGGCACAGAGTTTGAACCTGTATCAATCTGGTGCACATTAGTCACCCCTACCTGGTATCTCACTGAGAACCTATCTCATGCAACTCAAGTACTGCCAGAGACTGTTTCAGTGGCTGAGCCTAATAGGCAGCTGGCAGGCAGAGGCAGGTGAAGGTGGATCTCAGGTACCTTGGGACTTTAGCTGACCTGTCCCTTGGCCCAGTGCTGGTAAAAGCCAGTGTGGGAACCCTAATTAGTCAGTGTATTCTGGATGTTCAAGGTCACTCTAAGCATGGCAATCCTAATCAGGATGTTCAAGGCTAAGTTGCCATACACAGTGCAAGGACACAGCAGTTTCACTGTATGCACTGCACAAGTGTGCCCTTCTATAACCCAAAAGATTGAGATCACTATTTGGCATAAAGTCTCTTTTGTCTAAGTGGGTATAAAGCATGTTACTGATGAGCCAGTAAGAGGCTGCTATTATGTGAGGCTGCTTAGTCTCACTGGCTCCTGTATAGCTCTTATGTTGGAGGCTGCATTGTGGGGAAGATGTGTTACTGATCAGCCAGAGCTGGCTGTTTTTGCTAGGATGCCTCTTGTGTTTGCTACTATATTAGCAAGGACTTCTTTACTGGAATGCTTTGTCCAATGGCTCCTTTGTAGCAATGACTACTTGGACTGCAATAAAAGCTCTCTTGTATACCCACAACTTATCATGTCTTCTCCATCTTCTAAAACCCAGCATCCAAGGAAGTCCAGCCCTTGGCAGAGGGACTTGGACCCAACAGTTGGCGTAGTAAAGTAGGATTCAAGGAGTGAGTACTCTACATTTACTGCAGTGAGCAGAGTCAAGGAGACTTACTCCCCAGCAGCCAGCCTTGGTGTATAGCTTGGGCCTTCCCTCAAACATCCAGACCCACCCAAGGTAGCCAAAGATTAGGTAGACAGTTTAAAAATTGTCTTAAATACAAAACAATAGTTAAACTGCCTGTTAAAGATCAGTCAAAAAATTGATTGAAAAAATACCTATAGAAGAGATCCAAGATAGTGACAGAGTAGATGGATCTTACATTCACCTCTTCCCAGGACCAAACAGGAATGACAACTAAAATATAGATCAAGCAACCTTAGTAACCAACTGAAGACTGGCTGAAGAGAAGTCTTTTCACCAAGGATTTACAGATTCACATTTAGATAGGTACAAATGACAAAGATTCAAAAGGGCTGGCCCTGCTTCTACGGGCAGTGGCTAAAATTCCTGTGGAACATCTCAGCTGTAGGGGTTCCCCCTGAGAAGCATGGGGCTCTCAAGCCCAAGCTGGACTCCCCAGGGCAGAGCACCAGAGCTGGGGAGAGGTGGTCACATTAACATATAGCTGTGAAAATCAGCAAGGATTCTGTCTGCCAGAGAGAGCAGGTAGTCCACTAGAGATACAGGCATCCTCTAAAAGGCCAGTGCACAAAATTTTGTTTGCAGTCACTCACCCTGGACATCAGAGGAGGGAAGGCAGAACAGACTAGAGTCTCATAAAGAGAGACTAGGGTTTGTGGCTCTGGGAGGAGAGGTAAAGGGATAGCCTCCAGGTGCTGAGTTACTCTCCAATACCACAGACACCATCTTACTTGGGTAAAGCACTCTCCTCCATAGGGCATCAGCCTAAAGGAAACCAATTGCCCCACCCTCTGGACTCCTTTGCCCCAACCTGTGGAGCTTGCACCCTGCTGAGGAGTCAGTTATCAGAGCAACACCACCAACAACAAAAAAAGAATTAAAAAGAAATAGGGATAGTTCAAGTGACCTTTGGGATACTATGAAGCGTAATAGCATCCATATCATAGGGCACGAGAAAGAGAACAAGTAATTCAGAACCTATTTGAAAATATGACTGAAGACTTCCCTAACCTGGTGAAGGAAAGACACACAAGTCCAGGAAGTGCAGAATCCCAAACAAGATGGACCTAAAGAAGCCTACACCAAGACACATCTTAATTAAAATGGCAAGGGTTAAAAGGAAAGAGAGAGTCTTAAAAGCAGCAAAAGAAAAACAGTTAATTACCTACAAGGGAGTTCTCATGAGATTGTCAGCTGATTTCTCAACAGAAACATGTCAGGCTAGAAGGGATTGGCATGAAATATTCAGTGATGAAAACCAAGGACATATAACTAAGACTATTTTATCCAGCAAGGCTATCATTTAAAATGGAAGGGAGAAATTTCTCCTGAGTGTTCTCAGTCCACAGCAGAAAGAATTTCCTGGAATTGAGCCGGGAGACCAAGATGGCGGCATAGGTAAACACCGCAAAAAAAAGAGCTTCCCAGGAAGGAAAAGGCTAAAGAAATTTGTTACCACTAAACCAATATTACAAGAAATGCTAAAGGGCCTGCTTTAAGAATAATAATAAGAAAAAACAAAAACAGAGGCACATAGTTAAAAGAATAAAATGGCAATAAATACATACCTGTCAATAATAATTTTAAATATAAATGACTTAAAGCTCCAATCAAAAGACAGGGTAGCAGAATGGATAAGAAAACAAGGCCCCTATGTATATGCTATTTATAATAGACTTATTTCAGAGCAAAAGATACACAGAGACTAAAAATAAACCTGTATAGCTCTTATGTTGGAGGCTGCATTGTGGGGAAGATGTGTTACTGATCAGCCAGAGCTGGCTGTTTTTGCTAGGATGCCTCTTGTGTTTGCTACTATATTAGCAAGGACTTCTTTACTGGAATGCTTTGTCCAATGGCTCCTTACTAGCAATGACTACTTGGGCTACAATAAAAGCTCTCTTGTATACCCATGACTTCTCATGTCTTCTCCATCTTCTAATACCCAGCATCCAAGGAAGTCCAGCCCTTGGCAGAGGGACTCGGACCCAACAGTTGGCATAATAGAGTAGGATTCAAGGAGTGAGTACTCTACATTTACTGCAGTGAGCAGAGTCAAGGAGACTTACTCCCCAGCAGCCAGCCTTGGTGTATAGCTTGGGCCTTCCCTCAAACATCCAGACCCACCCAAGGTAGCCAAAAATTGTGTATCACTTTGTAGATATAAACAGGTTGCCCAGGGCCAGTCACAGGCAGCATCTGACACTGGTCTGCACCAGAGTCCCATCCAAGAGGCTCCAGAGCAGACACACTCAGGGGTCAGCTTCAGAGGACATCAGTGCAGGATCCAATTAGTGTCACAAGGGGCATATCCAAAAGGAGATCTGGGCAGGGCCAGAACCTGCTTAGGTGAGTTCTGCTTTGTGTGCTCAGCATCTGCACAGCAGCTTGTGCACTGTGGTCAAAATTGAACCTCACAGACAACCAGCCTGTGTCAACACCATGCACAAACAGGCCAATAGTAATCAATACTCAATTACAATAGTAGAGCCCACATAACCCACAGAAAGGACATTCTTGGAGAACCCAGCTCAGCTGTTCAAAGAGATGGTGCCACTGGGTCCCACAGGGCACCCTACTACAAAAGGCCACACTACCAAGACTGGGAATCATATTAGATCTACCTAATGCATAGAAACAAACAGAAACGTACAGCCTAGGGAGACAAATGAAAGAACAGAAGAAATCTCCAGAAAAAAAGAGCTAAATGAAATGGAGGCAAGTAATTTATCAGATATAGAGTCCAAAAAATAGTTATAAGGATAACCATTTAGTGATAACTACAGCAGCATGAAAAAGAACATAGAGACCATAAAAGAGAACAAGTCAGAAATGAAGAATGCAATATCTAAAATGAAAAATACACTAGAAGGAATAAACAGTAGGTTAGATGAAGAGGATCAAATAATCGATTTGGAAGACAAGATAGAAAAAACACCCAATCAGAGCAACACCACCAACAACAAAAAAAGAATTAAAAAGAAATAGGGATAGTTCAAGTGACCTTTGGGATGATATGAAGCATAATAGCATCCATATCATAGGGCATGAGAAAGAGAACAAGTAATAGAGAACCTATTTGAAAATATGACTGAAAACTTCCCTAACCTGGTGAAGGAAAGACACACAAGTCCAGGAAGTGCAGAATCCCAAACAAGATGGACCTAAAGAAGCCTACACCAAGACACATCTTAATTAAAATGGCAAGGGTTAAAAGGAAAGAGAGAATCTTAAAAGCAGCAAAAGAAAGACAGTTAGTTACCTACAAGGGAGCTCTCATAAGATTGTCAGCTGATTTCTCAACAGAAACATGTCAGGCTAGAAGGGATTGGCATGAAATATTCAGTGATGAAAACCAAGGACCTATAACCAAGACTATTTTATCCAGCAAGGCTATCATTTAAAATGGAAGGAAAGAAAATGCTAAAGGAGTCCATTACCACCAAACTAGTGTTACAAGTAATGCTAAAGGGACTTCTTTAAAAAAAGAGGAACATAAGAATAATAATAAGAAAAAACAAAAACAGAGGCACATATTTAAAAGAATAAAATGGCAATAAATACATACCTGTCAATAATAATTTTAAATATAAATGACTTAAAGCTCCAATCAAAAGACAGGGTAGCAGAATGGATAAGAAAACAAGGCCCCTATGTATATGCTATTTATAATAGACTTATTTCAGAGCAAAAGATACACAGAGACTAAAAATAAAGGGGAAAAAAGATATTTTATGTAAATGGAAAGAGGAAAAAGCTGGGGTAGCAATTCTTACATCTGACAAAATAAAATTAAAAATAAAGGTTATAGCTCAGCCAGTGTGTCTCAGTGATTGAACATCAACCTATGAACCAGGAGGTTACAGTTTAGTTCCCATTTAGGACACATGCCTGGGTTGCAGGCTTGATCCCCAGTAGGGGGCTTGCAAGAGGCAGCCAATCAATG
>NW_005369217.1:5455071-5455667 GCF_000412655.1 Myotis brandtii
ATATATATATATATATTCCCCACACAGGTTATAGTAAGAGACAAAGAAGGAGATTACATAATTATAAAGAGAACAATCCACCAAGCAGATATAAGCCTTGTAAGCATTCATGCACCCAACATAGTAACAAGGCTGTGGAGAAAAGGAAACCCTTCTATACTGTTGGCGAGAATGCAGATTGGTGTAGCCACTGTAGAAACAGTATGAAGTTTCCTCAAAAAATAAAAATGGAACGGCCTTATGACTGGGAATCTGTCCGATGAAACTCAAAACACTAATTTGAAAGAATATGTGCATCCCTATATATAGTGTTATTTACAATAGCCAAAATTTTGAAGCAGCCCAAGTGCCCATCTAAATGAGTAGATAAAAAGCAGTGGTACATTTACACATGGAATACTTCTCATCCATAAAAAAAGAAGGAAATCTTGTATTTTGGGACAGCATGGATGGACCTGGAGAGTATTATGCTAAGTGAAATAAGCCAGGCAGAGAAAGACAAATACCACATATTTCACTTATATGTGGCATCTAATGAACAAAATAAACTAACAAACAAAACAGAAATAGACCTATAGATACAAAGAACAGACTGA
>NW_005369217.1:5455700-5470187 GCF_000412655.1 Myotis brandtii
GGGAGTAGGGATTAAGCAAAAAACAATAACAACAACAGAAATACTCATAGACTCAGACAACAGTATGGTGATTACATTAGGGAAAGGAGGCTGAGGGGAAGCTTAAGAGGTAAAGGGGGGTTAAATGGTGATGGAAAGAAATGTGACTGGGGGTAGTGAACATGCAACACAATATACAGATGATGTATTGTAGAATTGTACACCTGAAACATATAATTTTATTAACCAATGTCATCCCAATAAATTCAAAAAAAATTTAAAAAAATTGAAATTAAACAAAAGAATACCTAAAACCCTCAATTTTTTTGAGGAGTATAATAACTAGCAACACACTCAGATTAAATGCAGTGTGATTTTTTAAAATTTTAATGATTAAAATATTTAATATTACAAAAGCAACATATGCTCTTAAATGCAAACAAAATAAAGGGGAAATTGAAAATCTCTTCTCACTTCATGTTTTCTGAGTCTCAAATATTAATATCTTGTTTCTTCATTTATATCCTTCCAACCTTTTGATATACTTATGCAAATATATACTTATAAGCAAGCACTAGCACTTATATTTTATCCACATATTATAAGTACATATTGATCACATCAAGTAAAATGAAAAATAGAAGGTTAGTATTTCTTCACTTTTCTCCCTAGTACCAAACAAAGTGTCTAAAATAACATAGATGTTTAATTGATCACCAGATGAACAAAAGACTCTAAAGTTAACAATATATCTTAGACAGTTCTCCATGTGAGCTTTGCTAGTTTTAATGGCAGTAGAGTATTCCATAATACAAATGTGCTATAGTAGTTCAAATTATTTTCTATTTATGGATACTTAAATTCTTTCTTTTACAAATAATTGAGAAATAAACATTCTTATAT
Organism: Myotis brandtii; assembly: GCF_000412655.1. NCBI lineage: Eukaryota > Metazoa > Chordata > Mammalia > Chiroptera > Vespertilionidae > Myotis > Myotis brandtii. Next base: position 5,456,583 of record NW_005369217.1, read on the forward strand.
GTCAAATTTGTTCACTAGGGTAAATATTTATGTAGGATAGATTCCTGGAAATGGAATGTTTAGCTCATAGTCACTAATGTTTAAAATTTTGATAGACACAAGTAAAATGGTTCTTCACCTTTTGAGGAGAATTCACAGAATTAATTAACTATCTAATTAAAGTCAGTGCACCCACCCCTAGTAAATTACTATATAAATGCCCTAATTACTTCAGAGGTGTCTAGGCATAACTCCTACATGAACAATCCCGGCTTTCAAGTGTTACACTAACTACTGAGGTTGATTTTTGTCATAAATAAGTTAGACTTTCAGTTGCAACACGATCTACCAGCTTTCCTTCAGAACACAGATGGTCTTGAAAGGAGAATTACATCTAATTTGTGTCATGGAAACTTTAAGCTCAGTTTACCCAATGTCAAAGAGAAATAGTTTGGTGCCAATGCTGTAATATGGCCATAAGAACTCCCATACTAAGTCACATTAAAATCCCAAGTTAAGCCATAATTTTCTTATTTCCTTCCTTAAATTTCCCTAACTGCTCTAGTAATATTATCAATTTTTTAAAGAAAAGGAGGACATAGTCTGTTTCTGGTTAGATTGCATCAGATTGGATTAAGTAAGAACTTTAATTTTGCCCAGCCCAAACATGAGGGTTGCACTGAATCATAAATGAGAATTCCAAATGAATTCAGTTACTAATAGCTAGGAGAACTGTTGGTCAATAGACCCATAGAACCTGGTCTCCCAGTGACCAATGGGGGAGCGCAGACCAGCCCACCAAGGGCAATTGGCTCAAAGCAATTACTGTTTTGCAATTCTGAGTCAAAACAAGAACTTGTCAGGTCTGGGATATCATCATCAGTTACTCTTTCCACATACACACCCCAGTTCTTCTGTTCTCTAAGTTAGGTCATTTTTCTTAAAGGAACAAAGAAAAATTAGTTTAATTAGTCCTTTCCTAATTTCAGGTAAAACAAGCCTGAGTTAGAATAAGAGATGTATGTTTCAGCTGCCTTCAGGAGGAAAGATGCTTTTCATTAAAGGACTGTGGCTGTAACATTTTTAAAAAAGTGCTCTTGGTTTACTCAGTTAGGAATGACAGAAGCCTTTTCTCATTTGCTTCTGAAAGAGGAACATTTGGATATTGCAGAGAGCAGACTTTGACATCTTTACGGAGTGGAGCCTCTTGGCTGGACTCATTTCCTGGCTCCTGTGTTTTCATAGCACAGAGTTGCAAAGATGGTGTGAAGCCAACACACTTAAAATTCTTGGTCTCTATCAAAACAAATCTGCCATTTCCTGCTAGTCTTTCAGTGAGGATCATTACCATCCTAAATCTGAACCTTATTAGAGAATAAAACCTACACCTGTCCTTAGATTGTTCCTAAAAGCTAACACTCTCCTATTTTATAGTAAATGTTGTTGTATACAAACTTGAAATCTAATAATTAATTTTATCAAGTAAAAATGTTACCAGATTTGTATTTTATGCTAAAAAGAAAACGTAAGTTCTCTCTTTACTGTCCTTTAAGAAATCAAATTGAAATTCAATTCAGGAGGAAACAGGTCAAGGCCAATAAAATTTTTAAACTGGGCCCTTGTTATGTAAAAAATGTATTTTGCAAAAATAGCATCAACATAATGTGGGAGCTGATTATAACTGCAGAATCTTGAGACCTATCTGTGATCTACCCATTCTTGATAGACATTTTTAGAATAATCCCAGGTAATGTGCAGATACATTAAAGTTGAAGAAACACTGATCTAGGCCACCATTGTGAAGCTACCTAGAAATGCAAAATGTATCATCCCTTAAAAATGCACTATTGTGTGATTAATGCCAGCTACCATGGGTATTAACAGGCCTCTAGATTACAACACTCCATGTTAATTCTCTAAACAGGACAGGTATAGAAGAAATGTCCTTGAGGAAATCTAATCAAACTGTCAAATACACAACCAAGTTCTTTTATTTATTTTAACATACTTTTTAAATCTTTATTGTTGAAAGTATTACATATGTTCCCTTTTTTCCCCATTAAATCTCTCTAGCCCACCCCCACCTGTGCCCATGGGTTTTGCATATATGTTCTTTGCACAACCAAGTTATTCATAGCTGTGCTAAGATATGGGTGCAGTAGACATTGATGCATAATGACCAAATGAGGACAAAAGTATGATTCAACTAAAACCAGAAGTTTTCATTAAAAAAAAAAATTAAGAAATTAAGGGCTCAAAATAATAATAATAAAAAAACAGGTTCACTTTATTTTCACTTTATAATTTATATTGCTAATTTAATTTACTTTTAATTAAAATTAATATTTAATAACTTTTATAAATTTAGTCCCAAAATAATAATACTAATTTTGTTGCTGTTTTTCTTTATAAAAGAGGATCTGAAAAGCAATGCTAAAACTTTATTCACATATTCAATAAATATCATTCAATGTCAGTTAACTGTTTTAGGTATATGAGATATAATCAGCAAGAAAAAATAGTCTATCTTTGTGGAGCTTACATTCTTGCTTGCAAAGATAGGCAATAAACATATAAAAAAGGTAAATTGTATAGTAGGTTGGAAGTGGTAAATGCCATAAAAAGCAGGGTTGGGAGTGAGTAGAGAGCTGCAATTTTAAATAGGACAATCAATTGTGAAGGTAGCATTTGAGCAACACTTGAAGGAAGTGAGAAAAGTAAGAGAAAGTAAAGAAAGGCCCAGTTCTTTTGGCCAGTGGATGACAAATGTCAACTGTTTCCATGTACTTACTATTTTTCTACACTTAAGATAGAGCAGAAGAGGAAAGTGTTCTTTTCCTCACCTGTAATATGATCCATGATCCTCTGTGATAGCAATGGTAGAGAACCTCACTCTATAATTTTATCTATCATTCTTTCTGGTGAGCCATTTATTTAGCCGGGAGTAAACTCAGATTTTATTTTACAGTTGAATCTAATGCACAAAAGTGAGAATCTTCTTTTAAATGTAATTACATCTAGAAATTAAAAACATGACAATGACTTCATTATGTGTTTATAATATGTAAAGCTTTTCTAATCTAGGAAGGAGATAAGAAAACGCAGGTTGTAATGAGTCAACCTCGAGGTCAGAGAGCTGTGCTCATGATTCAGGCCAGAATTAAAGCCAAAGTCACAAGTTTTTCCTAAACCACCCCCTCAATTTGTGCTTTATGCATTGTATTAGACACCTGTAAACTCTAATTTTAATACAACTTTACTTATAGAATGGATTGCACAAATTTCTTACTACAGACTTCATACAGTATCAAGAAACATAGAAAGATACCACACAGACAGCTAAATTAGCATTTTAAGGCAACTCAATACTTAAACCAAAATAAAACTTTAAGGTACTAAAATAATTGTATTTATAATAAAATTTTATCAGTCTTTTTATGTACAACCACTATCATATTCTATACATATAATTGTTTTCATTGATTGAATTCTTCCTATGAGTTAGAGACAGTACTCTATATTCCAAATATATAATTGCATTTCATCTCCATCTTAGAGATGAAAACTGAGGCCTGGAGGGGTTAAGTATGATCTGTGTCCTTAAGTTCCACAAAGAATGGTGTGTCTAACCACTTGTTCAGAGCCCTAGAAACTTCTAAGGAAATTTTTCTGAGGAATGTCTAACCTTTTTAAGGAACTATTTAAGGTACTCAGTGCAAGGAAGTTAAGAAATAGCCAATCAGATCATGGTAAATCGAAGGGGTGGGTAAGAAGTGACTATCTTGGACCATGAGAGCTGAGAAGCCAGGACAATAGCAATACTGACTCTAGAAAGAGGTTTCAGAACACAACCACATTGCATATTAATACAGATCTGCCATTTCTGCCTGCCAAGCCCCAGCAAAGAAGCTGAACTGTCTAGGTGACATCTATACTAATTCTATACTAATAAAAGGGTAATATGCTTATTAGACGGGACATCTTCCGGACATCTTCTGGACGTCCTTCCGGACAAAGCCACGGTGGCGGGGGCTGAGGCAGAGGTGGTTAGGGGCATCAGGCCTTCAGGCAGAGGTGGTTAGGGGCATCAGGCAGGCAAGCAGGTGAGCGGTTAGGAGCCAGCAGTCCTGGATTGTGAGTGGGATGTCCGACTGCTGGTTTATCGGGCCTAAACCAGCAGTTGGACATCCCAAGGGGTCCCAGGTCCCGGATTGGAGAGGGTGCAGGCTGGGCTGAGGGACACCCCCCCTGCCCGCCCCCGCCACCCTGGTGCACTGGGCTTCTAGTATCTATATAAATCCATCCTTGCTGGGAGGTGGGAGCAAAAACTTCCTCTCTCAGGGTCTAAAATGAATCTTTAAAAAAAAAATATATATATATATATGGCGGGGCAAAAGTAGGATCACAGTTGTTCTTATGGAAAATAATACAATAATTAAATAATAATACAAGAGTAAACTCTGTTTACACCCCCTACTGGGGATGTGCCTGCAACCAAGGTACATGCCCTTGACCAGAATCGAACCTGGGACCCTTCAGTCCACAGGCTGATGCTCTATCCACTGAGCCAAACCAGTTAGGGCTGAAATGAATATTAATGCCCCTGGTCATCATAAGCAGCTGGCAAACTGAGATGAAAAGGGAGACTAAAAAACCAAACCGCAGTGTGTAGCTGTAAGTACAATAAGCTATTGATAACAGAGAACCGTAGTCATCCAGAATACATTTAAGGAACCAGAGATGTGTGTGGCATATGAGAAAGCTTTCCATTTAAAATTGTTAAACTGAAAGTCTAGGCACTTGATCTGGCAAATTTTGTGAGCCTTCTTGGAGAATGCATTTTATGTGGAATTCTCATTTCCTGATAACCCTGCATAGATCAGGCATAGCTGTGATAATGTGCGTCTCTGTGAATTATAATGAAGCTGCTATGGTAACTCTAAAAGTCACTTTAAAATTGTGCAATTTTTAAAAGTTCATCTCTTACAAAAAGATTAGCACAGCTGTAAAACTCATGATAATCTAATGAGACTTGAAAAGAACACTTGGGCAAAAAAAAATTATATATAGACTGCTCAGATTTCACAATTGCACAGTCCTTCTGAGAATGACGTGGTCTACCCATGACTTCCCTAACTGATGAAACAAGGGGGAAATTAGGTCAGAAACTTAATTAAATTTTGATATGTACAACCCAGCAGCAGAACTCATTCAGCTCCTACTCAGTTCAGGATGCTTGCTAAGTAAATCACAGAAGCACTTGCGTAGACAATTTTATGCACTTGCCATTTTCTTAATTTAAGGAGTAAGGTATAGTGAGTGTTCCCAGCATTAGTTATTTAGGGAAGGTTGACCCTACCTTTTATGACTGGTCACAGAAATTCAGATGGAAAAGGAAACAAAGGTGACACATGGGAATTGGGTATATTTCCCAAGTAAAACCCTCCATTCTGAGCGCCATCCACCTCTAGCTATTTGAGAGGAAAAAGGCATAAATCAATGCCCAAGGTCTCTGCACCTTGTTATGGAAAATGTTTATCTTTTTTCCTAAAGGAAATTGTAACTTTTTAAAGTTAATTGTTTTTTTGGAGACTAAGTCCTGTGTGGCTGATATGGAGAGACAGCATGCTGAAGAAGCCCTCGCTATCTCGGGACCTCGTGAGCACCAGAAGCACATGCTCCCGGAGGCGTAGTCTGATGACTCCTTGAAGTGGCATGTTTAATTGGAATGTATTTTTCAGCATTATCCTTGAAGACTAACAGTTTAGGATTAAGGCCCTGGCTACAGACTCAAATAAATCTTTGTTAAATTTAATAAATATTTGTTAAATAAGGTTTTTTTTAATGGCCACCTGCTAATAATAATAATAATAATAAAAACATTAATCTACATGTAGCATTCCACATTGTTCAGAAAACTGTCCTACAAAGTTTAGGTAGTTATTAAATTCACAATTGCCTACTAAAGAAACTAAGCTACGTGGTTCAGAAGTCACAGACTTCTATTCCCCCACTTAGCCTTGCTTTCCAAAACTCCCAACAGTGATTTAATCATCAATGTCACCAATTTAAAAAGAAAAGGACAATGAAACTGTTAGATTGATATCCCCATCACCCCCCCCACACACACACACACACACACAAATAATTCCCGCTATAGTCAGTTGAACTAATTGTTTGACATTGTGTGGAAAAACAAATAGAAATATTTTGTCATCTGTTTTGACTTCCTGTCAAACCAGCCTTGCCATCAAAATGTTATTTTGGCCCTCTTAACAATTTTGAGACATGCTGGTGGCAGTGGAATCAGATAGAGGTGGACAAGTTTCCTTGAAGCTGATTATATTGCACATAGTGGAAAAAAAGTTGAAAATCAAATTAGGTCAGTCAGCCTGTTTGATAGATTTACAGACATATTTGCTTGTCAAAGGACCAAGAAATGCTAACTCAGGCTTCTGCCCTGACAGTAAGGGCAGGGTTCATTCTCCTTCACACATGTATAATTGGATTTTTTTGTGGGAATCATGCTAGTTTCTTGGGGTGCTTCATGACTCCCACAACTTGAACATTGAGTGGCTGGAAAGTTCTGTTTAGCAGGTGGGAGCAAGAATCAGTGAAGTCAGAGTCCCTGCCATTGCTATGCCCCCTTTAATCCATAATTTGATACTGGTTGGAGACATTACACCCACTAAGATTTTATAATTAATGACAATTACCTGGCTCTCGATTGTGTGTTAAGCCTTGGGCCACAGGGGTGCAAGAGACAGGCTTCCTACCTTGGGGGAGCTCACCTGCAAGTGAACAGATCACTGTTCCATTAGTAGAAATGAACCCTCTTTCCACTCAGCTGTTCATATTCAACCATCACTGGGCACCTCACTTTCCATTCCATCTAAAGCTTTTCCAATTCCATACTTATTTACCTTCAACCAAACCGTTACTTCCTCAATGTTATCAAGAGTTCTTTTAACTTATTTTATCCACTGAAAAAAATATACATGCAAAATCATGGATTTCCTCAACTTTTGTCTCATCTACCTCAAAATTTATATCTTAGACTAACTTTCCTCAGTCCCTTTCCTTTGATGCTATCCTTATTCCTTGCAAGATTATTACTCATTTTTTCAAATTTTCTCCCTCATGAGTATGCTCCAGACTACTTGGAATCCATGGGCACAGTTGGCTGTTTTATACCCCAGTGCCACTCTGAACTCTCCCACCCAGCCTAGAACATTATTTCACATTTGACCTGAAGGAATACTATTAATTAAATCTTACAACCCATATTCTGCTTCCTTCTACACTCTGTTACCTCTTTTATTTTCTTTCTTATATCTTTGGTTTCTCTTTATCCACTGAGTCTTAGCCTTCAAATTGGTGTAATTCATCCCCATGAAAAAAAATGGGGGGGAAAAATCAATGCTTTTCTTTAATGTTACTCACTCATCAAATTACTACAATCTCCTCTCCCATCCATCTCTTTGAAATGTGGGACTCTTAGCTCCACTTTCTTTAAAAGCATATTACTTAAATATTTTTATCATAAAATGAATATCGAAAATTTTCAAAAATGCTTGAGTTATAAGAAGAGAAATAAACACCACTCATAATCCCACCATCCAAAGAAAAATGCTGAGGCAATATACTATTGGCTCACGTAAGTAGCCTCCAGAGTTAGACTCACAGTTCAAGTGACATTGAACCACAGTTCAAGTGACATTCATATGACATTGGCCAAGTGACTTCATCTCTCTGTGCCTTCATTACATTTTGTGCAACATATATAACAACATCCACTCAGATAATTGCTGTGAAAATTAATGCAAGTACATATAAGACACTTAATAATAAGTAGCACTAGTAAATAAAGCAATAAATGTTAGTGCTTTTATAGTTGATGTGTATATTTTTAGTTTTTTCTTTGCGTATATACTTAACTAGATTTTTATTTGGAATCTTGTTATACAAATTGTTTAATAACTTGTTGTCTCACTTAACAGTATTGTGTGTCTCTGCTTTCTCAGTCTTTACTTACTCTTCATTTATTGCAGCATGGTGTGGGCATGGACGTAAATTCAGACACTTGGTCAAGGGTCAAGGCAGACAATGATCTCTAATGATGCTATGAGTTTATCCCAGTTCTCATCCTTGCTGAAGTTTTTAATACTGCGGACATTCCCTTATTGACATTCCTTTCTTAACTCCACTGACACTATTTTCTTATTGTTCATTTCCACATGTCTTAGTCTCCTATGAGATGCGTGCCTTCTGCTGTGAAACTGCTAAACACTGTTGGTTCTTTTCCAGGCATCAAAGGCTTATTTCCTACTTCATGCTCTATTTCATGCCTTACATACATCACATGCCCTACAAACTTAAGATTTTCAAAACTGATCTTATTTTCTTAAAAAAAAAAATTTCATTGTTAATCCAATCAAAGTTAATGCATGACCACCTAACCAGCCATCTAAGTCATTTTAATCTCTTTCATTTCCCTTGAGGGTAGCCTCACTCAAAGTAGTTCACTTTGGGTAAAACTTATCTATATCCCCACACTTCAGAATGCATGTCTCAAATCTGTTCTTACTCACATGGTTCCTATCTCAACTGCTGATACAGAAATCCCCCTGGCTTCCCCAGCCAGAAATATTGGAGTTGCCCTGATTCCTAACATCTCTTCTACTTTGGCCAACCATGACTTCCTGTCACTGTGACCTCCTTCCTGCCTACTCTTTATCTCATCTGCCCTGCTTTCTCGCAGGTCCTCACTCCCCTGCCTGTGTTATTGCAATGGTCTCCGGTAGTAGATTGAATATTGTTTTGCAAAAATGCATGTCCACTTTAAACCTCAGGATTTGCCTTTATCAAGAAACTAGAGGCCCAGTGCACAAAAATTTGTGCACTGGCTGGGGGGGGGTTGTCCCTCACAGTCTGGGACCCCTCGAGAGATAACGACGTGCTGGCTTAGGCCCGCTCCCGGGTGGCAGAGGGCAGGCCCAATCCCTAGATGCAGCCCCTGGTTGGGCTCAGAGTGGGGCCGATTGGGGGGTTGGGGCACCGCCCCCTGTCATACTCAAGGCAGGGTCGATGGGGAGGTTGCCGCACCACCCCCTGTCACGCACAGAGCAGGGCCGATCAGGGGGTTGGGGCGCTGCCCCCTGTCACTTAAACATTTAGGATAGACTTTTTAGTCTATACATGGAAGAGGACTAGATGGTTCAGAGCCTTCAGATAGTCTCTAGAAATACTAATTTCCTCTAATGAGGTTTTGACCCTCATGGTGCTGCCATAAGTTCGAATGCAGAAATTCTGTGTTGCTGATTAATGCCCAGACCTCGCTCTTTCTCAGTCACTGTAGTGACATCCTGGTGTCAAAGTTGAGGAGCTTAAAGGAGACAAGTTCCTAAATAAAAGATCATTACTTTCAAAATGATGTCACGCAAAAAAGGACCATAGCCAAAGGTCAAATTCATCTCTAAAGCAATTTGGGGTCAGTCCTCACAAAGGTGAATAAGAAGCCATGGCCACAATGATTTCAAAACTATTACATTCAACCTTTCCAGTCATCTGCAAACGGTTCTTAGTTTATTGCTTGTTTCCTTATCTTGTCCTTCATGAACTGGCCCAAGCTGATCACTAGCTCTTTCCCATCTACATCTTTTCTGCACCTGCCTTCTCATCCAATAGGCACAATGTAGGCACTGAGCTAAATGGCAGTATGTCAAACAGTAGTCCCCTGGCTTCATGGAGATTATAATCTAACATGTATTAAAGCTGATTCATAAGGGAGTATGAAAGTGCATTTTAATGGGAGGATTATCTTGTGACCCTATTAGAACACAGGGAGAGGGGGATGGGTAAGTGTGAGGGAGGGAGAGCAGAAGTCTCCAGGAATAACTGGAGATCAAATTTGATGCCCACATTGCAATCCAGGAGCTTTCCAACTCAAGAGAACTGACTTGAGACAGAGCTTCCAAAGGACACCCTCCCAGCGTTACATCCATCCACCACTTGGCATCTTTGCCTTCTGTTCCCACAACCCTTAGCTACAATAATGGTTAACCAACTGAAAGAGACCCTCTGGGAACAGCTGAAGGAGAATCCCTAATGGTGACCTTACTGAATCTTCTAGAGTTGACCATGGCTTTCTTCCATGTTTTTTGAAAAAAACAGCTCTAAGCAAATTCCACCCTCTTAATTTACACTGTTATCCTCTGTATCATTTGTAATATCCACAGCCTCACACTTCAAATTAATCTTGTCAGTGCCTTGAAGCCAGACATGGACCAACAATCCTCCTATGACTCATGCCACAGGGATAAACACCTGACACACTCCTCAAGGCAGGCTGTGTACGGCGAAATCTTAACTGGAGACCAGATGGTCTTGGACACTGACTCAGCTCCCACAAAGCTCCCAGATGCCTGCAGTGGACAGCATTCCCCAGTGGACACTGAGTGCCTATAGGTATGAACCCCAACCCTAGGACATGACCCAGCATCCTCTTTCCTTTCTAATGCTTCTCAATCCCTTTCCCTCCCAAACCAGCCAGAAAAATCTGTTCCAGTCCCAGAGCTAAAAGCTTCACTTTTGCTCATTATGAGTTACGATCTAGCTCAGAGCTATCTACCTGTAGCCATGGTAGAAATGATACATAATTCTGAGCTAGCCAGAGTGTGCAAATGAGGAACTGGCTTTTTAATTGTATTTAATTTTAATTAATTTTAATTTTAATAGGTACATGTCTATGGACTAGGGGCTAACATTGGACAGGACAGGTTTAGCTCTTTTTTTTACTTAATCTTCATCAGAGGATTTTTTCCCATTGATTTTTAGAGAGAGTGAAAGGAAGAGAGGGAGGGGAAGAGAGAGAGAGTGAAACATGGATGTGAGAGAGACACATTGGCTGGCTGCCTCCTGCATGCATCTCCAACCAGGGCCAGGGACCAAACCTGCAAACCAGGTAAATGCCCTTGACCAGAAATCCAATCTGAGACCCTCTGGTGGACGGGCAGATGCTCTAAACACTGAGCACACTGGCCAGGGCAAAAACAGATTTAGCTCTTGATGCTCAAAAACTAACTGATTTCCTCTTATTTTTCCTTCTGATTCCTCCTGACTTTCTTTTGATATCCCTAAGTGTTTCTCTATTATTATATAGGATGTGTCTTTGCAAATATACTTGAATTGAAATGAGGTGATACTACTGGATTAAGGTGGGATGTCCAATCAGAGACAGAAAAAGACACACAGAGATACAAACAGGAATAGTCTATGTGAAAATGGAGGCAGAGACGGGAGTGATGCTGCCACAAGTAAAGAAATACCAGAGGCCACCAGAAGCTGGAAGAAGCAAGAAAGGACCCTGACCCAGAGCCTTTAGAGGGAGTGTGGCCCTGTTGAGACTTTGATTAATTTTCTTAAGCCATAAAGTTTATGGTAACTTGTTAGGGCAGTTCTAAGAAATTAATAGAACTCCCAAGTAGTTTTCTCTCTGCTTTTGCCAGAACTATCAGGCCATATTATGTTTCTTTCAACAAAATACAGACAAGACTCTTCCCAACCTGATTTCTCTTCCTCTACTTGTACTCCTGACCACCTGCAATCCCCGAGCACAAGTTCTGTCCACATCTAAGTGCCTTTCTGAATTCTTCCTCTCTGCTTGGAATTTCCTTACCAGCCTTTCTTCCTCATGCTGTTAGTCATCTATCATGGCCTAGTCCAGGCATCGTCTCCTCTGTGTGGCCCTTCTTGACTCTCCTCTGTCAAGGTCATATCTTGCATTTTATTGTGTTATTATAATTACCATACACTGTAACTATCTGTTTATATTTCTTATTCATCTTTACAGTCTTTTCTTTGGCAGAGTGCCAAATATGTAGTAAGTACTCAACATATGTTTGTTGAATGAAAAAAATCCTTCTCCCTTATAAATTACACATAACTAAATATATATTAATTTTAATTTAGAAACATCATTTTTTTTAGTTTTTCTTCCCAATTTGCTCCACAATCTTGCTTTTTCTGGTTCAGGAGTTCAACCACCTCTCCTGAATGGGTTTCCTGCCTTTAATGCCCTATATTTCTCCTTTTTCCATTAATAAAATCATTCTTAAATGCATCAATGATCATGTAATTTTCTCAGTTGGAAACTTCAACAATTTGCTAGGACTTATAAAGTTGTTCCAATCTCTCTCCATCATAAATGTAGTGCCCTGATTTCTCTGGATTTCCTATAAGTCCTTAAACCCTTACCTATGTTTGTGTTTTCATATATTTGTTCTTCAGCTTACTGCTCCCAGTGGAGTCCTCTTCTTCCTCATTGGGGCTCAAGCATTGCTTCCCCTTTGAATTTCTTCTTAGCCCCTAAAATGGGCATGAGTTGGATCTTTACTCTTTTTCTTATATTCTTGCAGAACTCTATTCCAACCGCTTCATTAAAATTAGTACAGTGTAGCATAGTTGATAGTATGTATTTCTCTCTCTCTCTCTTCTTAACGTATCCCACCCAGATTATGAGAACCTTGAATTTTGGGGCTTTATTCATAGCCCTGATATCTAGCATTATGTCTCATAAGGAACAAGTTTCTCAGTAGTGTTGCTTCACAGTTAACAAACTATTTTTCCATATTAAAGAGTTTTCTAATTAGTTTTCAGCCATACATATAAATATACAAACCTATATACAGTATCCTTGTGATGGTTAATTTTATGTGTCAACTTGGCAAGACCACAGTACCCAGATATCTGTTCAAAATTATTCTAGATGTCTCGGTGAAGATATTTTAAAATGAGATTAATATTTAAATCAGTGAACTTTCAGTAAATCAGGTTATCCTATACTAGAGGCCTGATGCACAAAAATTTGTGCACTCGGGGGGGTCCCTCAGCCTGGCCTGTGCCCTCTCGCAGTCTGGGACCCCTCAGGGGATGACCACCTGCTGGCTTAGGCCCCCTCCCCAGGTGATTGGGCCTAAGCTGGCAGTCAGACATCCCTCTGGCAGCCCGGGAGCCCTTGGGGGATGTCCACTTGCCAGCAGGGAGCAGGCCTAAGCTGCAGTCGAACATCCTTAGCGCTGCTGAGGAGGCAGGAGAGGCTCCCGCCACCACCGCTGTGCTGGCAGCCATCAGCCTGGCTGTGGCTGAGCAGAGCTACCCCTGTGGGAGCACCCTGACCATCAGGGGGCAGCTCCTGCATTGAGTGTCTGCCCCCTGGTGGTCAGTGTGTGTCATAGTGACCAGTCATTCCCAGTCATTCTGCTGTTAGGGTCAATTTGCATATTACCCTTTTATTATATAGGATAGAGGCCTGGCTGGTTTGCCCTGAAGGGTGTCCCGGATCAGGGTGGGGGTCCCACTGGGGTGCCTGGCCAGCCTGGGTGAGGGGCTGATGGCTGTTGGCAGGCTGGTCAAGCCCCCCAGTGGGGACCCTCACCCCATGGGGGTGTGGCCAGCCTGGGTGAGGGTCTGAAGGATGTTTTCAGGCTGGCCACACCCCCTTCAGAATGGGGGTCCCCACTGGGGTGCCTGGCCAGCCTGGGTGAGGAGCTGATGGCCGTTTTCAGGCTGGCCACACCCCCTTGTGACCCAAGCTCCCAGCCTCTCCTTTTTTCTTTTTCTTTTTTT
>NW_005369217.1:5470606-5477932 GCF_000412655.1 Myotis brandtii
GCCAGGGCAGGCAGGAAGCTTGGCTTCCTCCATCACCGGGGGCAACCCAAGCCTCCTGCTCGCTCCAGCTCCGTGGCTGCCGCCATCTTAGTTGGGTTAATTTGCATACTCTCTCCTGATTGGCTGGTGGGTTTAGCGGAGTGATGGTTAATTTGCATCTTTCTCTTTTACTAGTGTAGATAATTAAAGGCTAATATGCAAATTGTTTCCTCGGAAGTTTGACCGACCAGGAGTTCGACTGTTCACTCTGACATGCACTGACCACCAGGGAGTGGCACTGAATGAAGGAAGGCCTGGGCCAGCAGCCAGCAGCTGGGGAAAGGAAGGCCCTGAATGTCCCTGATCACCAGCCAGGCCTAGGGACCCTTCCTGTGCACGAATTTCATGCACTGGGCCTCTAATTCTTTATCATGTGGGTGAGCCTTATTCAATCAGTGAAAGTCTTAGCAGAAAAAGATTGTCCCTGAGGAAGAGGAAATTCTACCAGGATACAGCCTTTGGGCACACACTGAAACTCTCCCTGCACCCCCAGTCTGCTGGCGTACCCTGAAGATTTTGGACTTGGCAGCCTCCACAATTTTATGAGCCAATTCCTTAAAATAAATATTTCTCTATGTATGCAATTCCTATTGGTTCTATTTCTCTGGAGAACCTTGACAAATACAATAGTCAATATATACTTCTCACCTGAAACATTTCTTTGGTTCTCTCCACATAAAAGTTTCTAAAGCAGAATAACACACAAAAAAAGTTATAAATAAAATTCATGAGCTTAGATCTTGAAATGTTTATGAAGGCATATGTGTGTCCAGCAACCCTGGAGTCACCCTGAGTCTGAATTTAAATTCTGGCTCTAGCAGCTGGGTGACTATGGTCAAGCTACTGAGCCTCTTGGCTTTCTGTGATTTTGTTTTAGAATGAAGTTAACCGATAGACCTTATATGATTACTGTTGTGAGAAAGACATTAATAGAAACATGTAATGTGCTTAAAATAGAGCCTGGCAAGAAGTAAGTGCTCAAAGGATGTTCACTGTCATGGTTATGAAGCCTCTTCTGTTTGCCTAATTTCTTCAGTTCACTCACTTCCTCTTGATAATTTACTACTGAGAAAAAAATAAGGATTATGTTTGTCTTCAGCTCTTGCAGCTTAAAAATTGACACAAAATAATGTATTCACTACTATCAAATGCAACTCTTACTTTTCTTGGATGGCTTATGTTGCTTGATGTAGTGATCTGATACATGTATTTCCAGAATGATTTTTTTTTTGGTTACTTATTGTTTAAACAAAACTGTCTGCTTTGATTTTAGGATAAAAGAAATATGGTAAGTTCAAATATACTGGTAAAAGTAAAAGATATTTTCATTTACTAAAGCTATAATCAAGACAGATGCATTAATTAAGTTATTACTTAAGGGAATAAAAATATTTTTGAGTATGCTAACTATTCATCCCTGCCAAGGGGTTGTTAAAATTCTGTGTTGAGGTATAACACATGCAAATGCATACACAATTAGAGCCAACTCTCAGTTTTCTTACTTAAAAAAAGAAAACAGTAATTCAAGAAAATAAATTTCTTTTGGTCTGGAATTTTACCACATATTTTAGGGTTATTTATTTGTATGCATGTACTAGTATGCTTTAACCCTTCATTGAAAACAAGACTAAATTTAATCTTTATTTTTCAGCACATTCCTGCTTATTACTTAAGAAGGTAGTTCAGAATTGTGTTAATAAGATGAAATTATGTTTTAGATAGTAGAGGAGTCAACCAGTGTTAGAGCTATTGGTAATATTCTTAACAGCATTAGCATGTGGAATTGTGATAATGTATGTAAAGTGTCTGGGAAAATGCTTGACCCATAGTAGGCAGTCAAGAAAGGGCAGAATATGCCCAGCTGGTGTGGCTCAGTGATTGAGCATCGACCTATGAACCAGAAGGTCACAGTTCGATTCCAGGTCAGGGCACATGCCCAGGTTGTGGGCTCAATCCCCAAAAGGGGGTATGCAGGAGGCAGCCAATGAGTCTCTCTATCATTGATGTTTCTATCTCTCTCTCCCTCTAAGTCTCTCTATCATTGATGTTTTTATCTCTCTCTCCCTCTCCCTTCCTTTCTGAAATCAATAGAAATATATTTTCAGAAAATAAGATAATGTTGTCAAAGAGGAAAAAAGAAGTGTGTGCGTGTGTATGTGTGTGTGTGTGTGTGTGTGGAAAGAGGAAAAAAGAAGTGTGTGTGTGTGTGTGTGTGTGTGTGTGTGTTTCACACAGGAATCCCATAAGACATTGCTTTTGCCACATTACTTCCTGTTTTTCACTGATGGTATTGAATTCCTCTTGCTCTTTCTTGATATAGCATCATTTCCCTAAGGCATACACTAGTGTTGAAAGAAAACATTTTTCCCCCATTTGAGTATGTGAAAGATTGATGATGGAGATACTTTCCATCTTCTCTCACACAGTTCCCTCTATAGATCATTACTAATAATTTGGCAATCAAATGCACCTGGAAAGATGTAGATGAAACAGTCTTCATTCCTTTTATCAGTGGCAAAATAATTTCTGAATTACAAGTAGATTAGGAAACATAAACACACTTGATTTAAATATATTAGTAACTATATAAAGGACATATAAGTACAAATAATAAAATAAACATAAAGCAATATAAACTAGAAGGGGCCAAATTCCTGAAGTCATTTAAGTCATCTCCTGTCTTCCAATCAGGCTTCATTAAATCACTACAGATTGATGAGTGTTTATTTCTTTCTTGCAAATTTCCAGGAAGAAAGATGCCTCATTTAAGGGGTAACCATTACCTATATATGCACATATATGCTTACATGCTATTTAAGAAAATTCAAATTAAGTTCTAAGTTGATTTGACCTTGTATTACATATTTGCTTCTTTTTGATTTCTCATAGCACAACCTCACTATAGTTCTGTGAATTCAGAATTGTTATCCACATTCTATAGAAAAAGAAAAATGAGGCACAGACTTGCCTATATCCCATAGAGATTTAACAACCAAACAACCACAAAAAGAAGGTTTTTACTTTTTGTTTTATTTAATGTCAGGGTTTTTCTGTCAATTCAAGTTATTTTTTAAGTATAAATTATTTCTTACAAAACTATTATGAACAAAAGAAAATCCTCACATGGCATAATTTTTCTTTCTTACACCTTATCTTTTCCACCAAAAAAACTTCTTTAATTTTTTTTTTTTAAGAACTGGTGCCCTGGACAGTGTGGTTCAGTTTGTTGGAGCATCGTTCTGTGCACCTAAGGGCAGAGGATTCAATTCCAGGTCAGGTCGCATACCCAGGTTGTGGGTTCCATACCCAGTCCCATCACATGCGGGAGCAACTGAGCAACTGATCAATGTTTCTCTCTCACATCAATGTTTCTATCTATCTATCTATCTATCTATCTATCTATCTATCTATCTATCTATCTACCTATCTATCATCTATCTATCTATCTATCATCTAGCTAGCTAGCTATCATTTATCATCTCTATCGGTCTCTTTCTGTCCCTCCCTTCCACTCTCTCTAAAAATCAATGGAAAAATATCCTCAGGTGAGGATTAACAAACAACAACAAAAATAAAATCAGTAAAACATATCCTCAGATGAGGATTAAAAACAAAACAAAACTGATTATAACCTACCAATGCAACATGGTAGCCATTACAGATTAATTTAGGCCTTCATTGTCAGCATTTCTGTATGTAAAAATAGGGTTGGTTTGAAATCTTTGCTCTTGGGTATTTATTAAGCTTGCTAACTACTGTAGATTTATCTGGTGAATTTTCACAGCTTTCAGCAGACTTGAAAACCAAACCCACAAAGCCTTTGACAGTGAGACCACTAGATCCTGAGGTAGCAGTCTGATATCCAGGGTCAGCTTAGTCTGGCCGCTCTCCAGAGCCTGCAATGAGAAACATTCCCTGGTCGTCCCATCAAGCCCTTCTTATAAATGACCTATGTCTTACCTTTAATTGAATTCTTCACCCTTTATGTCCCTGCCTTTTATCTTTACCCTGAGTCTACCCCAACTTTTCTGTTTTTTCTTCTAATACTAATACTAATATGCCGGGGTCTGAAATGGCATACTTTTATCAAACCCATTTCCCTTTGACTGATAAGCAGAATCCTATCTTGTGTCTTAATGCCCACTTTTCAACCAGGCCCTTCCCCTAATCTCTCTTAAGCTCCAATTTCTCCTTCAGCAAAAGGAGTTTCTCTTCATGTGTTCAACAGATGCTCTTTCGCAATGCCAGCTTTTCAGAGTCCTGAAAAATGCTCTATTGTGGAGCCTAGCGTACATGCTTGAATATACAAACACAGCAATGCCTCTTTTCTTTATTGACTTGCACTGAAATCTGTGCCTCTATTAAATAAAACATTCGCCATCCCAGTTTCAGGCCGCCCATGTGCTGAGACATTTGTGTCTCCTTAAAAGCATCAGAAGTTCCCAAGCTTGCCTCCAACAGTGTTTTAACAGATAGATGTTGCCAAGACCCGATCAAACACTTTCCAAATCTTCTCGACAGCATTATTGATGACAGATGGTTAGCCTGCACATTTCACCAAACTGTAGGGCGGTATTAGAAATAACATCGCCTCTATATGAGTACGTAGGAGGACAGCATATGTAATTCCTGTTCAACTCTTGACCCAGGCAAGAACATAAACATTTAGAAGAGTTCCAAAATACCAGAAGAGCTATAATTGCACATGGATTTATGTGAACTGTTTACTTACTGGTCCCTTAGCTGAAGGGGAATTATTTATTTGTTTTTCTTTTCATAGGAATCATAAGTGTCAGTCTACTATATTTATAAGGTCCATTCTCAGAGGTTACCAAGAAAGGCAGCTAATTTTCCATGAGTGAAAATGCTCTGAAAATAGATGTACTCAGTGCTTGAAAAAGCAATTTCTCAGAAGTCTGTTATTGTTTCCAGTGAGAATTTTTTTAACCAGAAATAAAATAATATGTTGTGTTTCCTAATTACTGTTTGGTTCTCTGTGAAAGTTAAGCCTTGATCTGTAAGTATTAAAAAGGCAATTAATATTGCACAAAACATGTTTTCAGTGTAGCTACTTATGTAAAAAATTTAAAATTTGTATGAAAGTTATAAATTGGAGTAAGTCTTTCAGCACCAAAATGTGCTATCATGATATATATCTTCCCATGATGCATGGAATAACTTTCCTGTTAGTAGCTTCCTAAGTACTTCCAAACATTATCTTCCTGGATGATAAACTCCCTGAAAGCAAAGATTATGTCTGTCCTGTCCACTTTTGTATTCCCATTGACAAGGATAGAATCTGTTGCCATAATAGATGTCAGTAAATGTATGAAGACTCTAGATGAATACCTAGATGGATGGATTTATCCCAATGTTCAGCTTTCTTAAAGAATCACATAGTGAAAGTTGCACACATTATGGGTAAAAGTGTGGCTTTAGATCTAATTATAGTTATCAGCTTTAAAAAAGTGGAAGGTCTTTAAAACCTAGTGCCTCAATTTTCTCATGTTTAAAATGGGAGTAGTAATACTTTCTACAATATAAAAATATAGAGGTAGTAGTGTGATGTTGCTAGCACTTTGAGTCTAGGATAGATTTTCTGTATTTGAATCCATGTTCCATATGTAATAGCTATGTGACCTTGTTCAAGGTTTTTGTGAGAATTTGGTAAGTTGATATTCATAAAGCTATAGTACTTAGGACTTAGTAAGCACTTAAAACAAATGCTCGTTATTTTCATTGTATAACACAAATTTTTCTTTCTTGAACCAAATGAATTTTTTTGTTTTAATTAGTTTGAAAAAATCAGTAATTGTCATTTAAGAGTTGTAAAATATGATTTCATTAGCTAAGTTGCAAATCCTATGTAATAAAAGCCTAATGTTCTAGGTGTCCGGTCGTCTGATCGTCCATTCAACCAATCAAAGCATAATATGCTAATGATATGCTAAGGCCACTCAACCATTCACTATGACATGCACTGACCACCAGGGGGCAGACAATCGACTGGTCGACCAGTCACTGACACTCCAACTGGTAGGTTAGCATGCTGCTGGGGTCCGGCTGATCGGAACTGAGTGAGACGGGCTGGACATACCCTGGAGCCCTCCCGCAGTCCCTCCCTGGCTGGCCAACCTCCTGCATCTCTCCCCAGCCCCAATTGTGCACCAGTGGGGTCCTTCGGCCTGGCCTGTGCCCTTGCAATCTGGGACCCTTCAGGAGATGTCAGAGAGCCGGTTTTGGCCTGATCCCACAGGCCCGGCCAAGGGACCCCACTGGTTGCACGAATTCATGCACTTGGCCTCTAGTGACAAATAAAAGGACTTTAGGGCTAGGACTGGTGATGGAAAAATAACCCTTCCATGTAATAGGACTTTACAGAAAAAGGTTATTTTCTCTATTCATCCATTCATCTACTTCACTCATTCATTCATTTATTCAGCAATATGCATTGAACTCTGGCTTTATGATAGGCACTGCTCTAGGTGCTACAACTATAGACAGCAGTTAGCAAATAAACAAAGGTCATACTTCAACAGTGCTCAGAACCATGTATACTTTGTATATTGTTTGTGTGTGTATAGAAAACAATGCTAAGCAAAATAAGTACATATACAGTTGATTAAATTCATTTTGTATTTATGGTAAGGAGAAAATAGCTCAGAGAGAATTTTCAAGTTTGGTACTACAATTTTTCCAGAGTAGACAGGGGGATCTTCAATGAAATGGTGGATTTAGAATAAAGATCTAACAAAGATGAGGGAGTGAATTATGCTGGTGTCTTTGAAAAGGACAGCCAGACAGAGCTGAGAAGTAACTGGAGTAACCTGATGAGGAGCACTAGCTAGTTAGTACATTACAATAGCATCGAGGAGGACAGTTTCTCTGCAAGCAAGCACCTCAGGAGGAGAGTAGTAGGAGATGAAGTCAGAGACGTAGATAAGAAAGAGTAGACTGGATTGTGTAGGGCCCTATAGGTCAATGGAATGATTTTGCTTTCATTGGTAAATCTGAAGGTTTTAAAGAGGGGATGAAATAATGCGATCAATGTTTTAACATGATTATTTTAGCTACTGTTTTGAGAATATACAATAGGGCGGGAAAGATAGAAAAAAAGTCAGGAAACTTTTGCAGTAAATCAATTAAGAGATGATTTATTCTTGGACCAAGGTGTGTTACAGTGAAGATTGTCAAAAGTTGTCAAATCCGGAAGCGTTTTTGAAACTAAAGTCAAGAAAATTTATTGACAAATTAGATTGAGGAAGGAAAATACAGAGAGCCACTTTT
>NW_005369217.1:5478081-5491341 GCF_000412655.1 Myotis brandtii
TCTTTAATCTGGAGCTCCTAGAAAGATAGAGTTGCCATTAACCATTTGGGAAGGCTGAAGAAGGACTGTTTTAGAGTAGTGGGAACATTGAGTAGGCAACTGGATTTACATATCTGAAGTTCAGAGTAGAAGCCTGGATTCACAATTGCAAGTCATCACTGTACTGAGAATTTGAAAATGTACCCTAAAAATAGTTTCAAAAACTATTTTGCATAAAAATTCAATATGCAAAATATAATTATTAATGACAAATTGGAAAACTGTTCAATTTATAACGCAAAAGTAAAAATCTCAAATATATAGTTTTATAAAAATGAGAAGAAAAAATACCAATAACCAACAGATCAACTAAAATAATGTAAGTAGCTCCAAATATATGAGCAGGATGCTGAAATTCACTCACAATGACAGATTTGCAAGTCAAAACCCACAATGAGATAATATCAAATACTTTGGCCATAAATGTTTGGGCAAGGATCTGGGGATACAGGCACTTACATTTATTGGTGGTGAAAATGAAAAATGTGGTTCTGAGGGAATATGAAAATATCTAGGAAAATACATCTTTATTCTTTTATCTAGCAATTTTTTCTAAAAATTTACCTGAGATTCCTTTGCAAAAATACAAATGATGTATGTATAAGGATATTGATTCTGACAATATTTAAGATAACAAAAGCCTAGAAGCAACCTATATGTTCAGCTGCAGTGAATGAGTTCAATAAATTATAATATGTTTACACAATACAGTATCAAACCTCTGTAAAATGTAACAAGGAAGATCTCTGTATACTCACACGAGGTGACTCTGGAGTAGTTAGATAAGTTATAAAAAAATAAAAGAAAAAAGAAGAAAATTCACCCCTCCTTTGCCCCCTTATAAGCAGGGAGAGAAAAGAAAGAGTGCAGGAAATAGGAGGGAAGCAAGACTTTTCTAATATACACTGCATTATGTTTTTATTTTGAAATCATTTAACGTTTTATAAAATTTAAAAATCATTAAAAATGAATATGAATTAAATGAATGATTTTAATTTTATAGAGTGTGTACAATGATCATATAGAAAATAAAATGATTATTTCATGTGATTTTAATTGCAGTATTTTTACTGTATAACTCTAATAAAATTATTCTGAAAATAAACACCTATTTTTAAAATATTTGAATAATTCTCTTTAATTCTACTGTTAATTTGAACACATTGATAGTTTTACAGAAATCAATATTTTTGTACATGAGAAAATTTTATAAGAAAAGAAATTAATTTAAAACCTGTAATTTGAAATGTGATCTGGAAAACACTATGAAATCATTATTAATCCTCATTTTTTGAATATATATACACATGTATACACACATACACAGTCTGTGTTGATTTTGTTTATTTTGTTCTTTAGATTCCACATATAAGTGAAATCATATGGAATTTGTCTTTATCTAACCCTCTAGGTCCATCCAGGTTGTCACAAATGATAAGATTTTTTTTATGGTCTAGAAATATAAACCCAAAACATTAATTTAAAAGAATATATGTACCCCTATGTTCATTACAGCATTATTTACAACTAGAGGTCCGATACATGAAATTCATGCAAGAGTAGGCCTTCCTTCCCCTGGCTGCTGTCACTGGCTTCCCTCTGGCACCCAGGGTCCGGGCTTCCTTCCAGCAGCCCTGGCTTTGTCTGGAAGGTTGTACAGAAGGATGTCTGGTCTAATTTGCATATTATGCTTTTATTATTATAGATAGCCAAGATATAGAAGCAACCCAAGTGCCCATCAGTAGACAAGTAGATTAAATTTTTAAAAAGCTGTGGTACATATATGCAATGTGATCTTCCTTTATAGTTGCAAATGACCCACTGTTATTTAAAAAAATATATTGGAATATCCTATCTAATAATAGACAAACAGGGTAATTGACCGTACCTTCGCTACACCTCCCATTGGCTAATCAGCGTGATATGCAAATTAACCACCAACAAAGATGGCGGTTAATTTGCATATGTAGGCTCCAAGCGGCGGAGCAAAGACTGAAGATGAGCCAGAGCCGCGAAGACGGAAGACAGAAGGCGGCTCCGGCCAGAGAAAAGGCCTGGGTCCCGGGTGCCGGAGAAAAACCGGTGCTGGCAGCCAGGAGAAGGGAAGGCCTATTGCATGAATCTCTTCGTGCAACAGGCCTCTAGTTGAATTATAATGTGCTGTATAGTAAGATAATTTTAGTGAGTGCTCCTTCCTGTTGAAAAATTTCTCTATAGTTTTTTCACATTTTTAACACTATTTTTATTTGCTTTATCTTTATCTTTCCTTTCTTGGTTTCCATATATAAATGAGAGCAAATGTTCCTGGCAGTGAGTATGAGGTGGAATAGAATGGGCAGGATGAGCTTCCCTGATTCACAATTCAAGCTCGTATGGTTTGAGTACTGGTATAGGAGCTGACCAATTGAGAATAGATATCTTAGCCAACCATTAAAGATCTAGAGAAAACAAAACAAAACAAAAAAACACACACAAATATTCAGGAATGAGTTTCTGTTGCAAATGAGCCCTAGGTTCAAACACCTTCCCTTACCGTGTGGCACTTCTATGTAGGCATTCTTCCTTTGCTTCTCGAAACCTAAATTGGCCCTGCAGAGCTTTTTCTTCCAGACCTGCATCTTCTCTGCTTTCCAAAGTAATCCACTTATTTTTAGAAAGTGGATGTTTACTGACACTTTAAAAATATATTCTCCTCTGCTCTTGTCTGGGCAATATCGAAGTCTTCTGTCTTCAGTTCTCATGCCAAACTGTCTTTCAAAGCTGTTCAAAATGGTTAGCCCTTTTGGAGGGTAGTATTGGCTCTTGGTGTTGGGTGGACCTCGGTAGTGTCAGCGCTCCCCGGTCTTCGCTGCCATGGCCTCGTGGCCACTCTGGGCCTTCTTGCCTGGCTCTGCTGGCCTTTGTTATTTTCGGCAGCAGACACACATAATAACGTGAAGTTTGTGGGTTTTTCTTTGTTTCCTATTTTAAATGCAAAAGGGATTTGTGATTTCTGTTCTTTTCATTATCTTGCTGCTCTATTTCTAGAAGAAGCAGGATGATTCAGAATTAATCTGCCGCCATGTTCTTCCAGAATTATAATTAATATAATTATTTCTGTCATTGTAAAAATATGAAAGATGTTCCCACTTAAGCCAGGTAAATAAAGAATGGACTTTTCATGTGGAAATATGAGCCTCTCTAAAATGGATCCCTGAACACATATATTTCCCACTAGTGAGTTTTCAAGATGTGCTCTTGAAAAGAGCTTATTGCGAGAGGGCAGCTCAATAAACTTGTTAGATAAGCAAATCTATGCCGGCAGTCTGTCACTCCCCAAGAAATGAAACTGGGTAGAAGAAAAAGAATCAGATTTACATGTTACAAAAATGCTGTTCTTTATTTTAATCGGCAGAATTGGATTAGACTCCAGCATCAGCATGCATTTCCCATTGTTTTCTTTTTATATTAACTACGGGAGACTCATTAGAATTTCATGGATGTAATTGTTTCTGGGTTACATCCTCAATTAATGACTATAATTGAAAGAGATCGGCTAGGCCTGGGATGACGTGACTGTAATTTAAGTGTAAGCTGTCTGGGCCTCTATTTACAACGCATTTGTTATTTTTTCTTTTACTGCGGAGGAGTATTTACGAGAGGCAGAAATAAATGCATTTCAAACAGCAATGTCTCAATCAAAACAATGTGCATATTGTGTGCTGGGTGTTGTTTTTCTGGGCTGTTTTGTGACTCTGCAGCCCTCAGCAGGCTAGGCATGCATAAAAGAGCTTGTGCTCAGATCTTCTGGGAGGACTTAGGGAAGGAGAACATGTTTCAACAAAGGGGAGGTGGAAGAGAAAGCTGTTTCTGTCCATTTTTATGTTCTGTGTTATAACAACTGTTCAAAATCCAGCATCCCAGCCTACACTTGCCAAGGAGTCCCTAATCGGTTTTAGATTATGTCGTGGGGAGAGAAAAGAGGACCCTCCCATCCCCCTAATTATGGCTTCTCTCTGCTTTCCTCTCCTTATATTTCCCCCCAAAGTAGACATTAACCTTATTAGCTTTTCGGGCAGTGTATCACTGATTATCTCCACACAGCCTTTGAGAGCAGCTGTGAGGGGCAGCTGAACAATTATCTGGGCTTACTGGATTTGCTCCAGACCCTGGGAACATAAGAGTCTGTAGACTGGAGCTCTTGGCTTCAGGGATGTCTGCCATTTCTCCACCTGAGGTTAGATGTGGACTGTGTAGCTAGTTATGTGTCTTTTAAAATATTAATGGCCTTTCTCTTGTGGGTCTGTTAATCTGGAGGGAATGGCAAAGACAGCCACAGGGTTGAAGGTGTAATTATGTATTTCTTTTTATAGCTGACTAGAGGCCCGGTGCACAAAATTCATGCACTCGGTGGGGGGGTCCCTCAGCCCAGATTGCGAGAGGGCACAGGCCAGGCCAAGGGACCCCACTAGTGCATGATTGGAGCCAGGGAGGGATGTAGGAGGTTGGCCAGCCAGGGAGGGACAGCAGGAGGGCTCCAGGGTGTGCCGGGCCCATCTTGCCCAGATCTGATTGGCCGGACCCCAGCAGCAAGCTAACCTACCAGTTGGAGCATCTGCCCCATGGTGTGAGCTCCAAGTCCGTGGTACCGTTTCTTTGTAAGTGGCCAGTGCGCATCATGGCAGCATGTCATAGAGAGTGATTGAGCGGCCTTAGCATATCGTTAACATATTACACTTTGATTGGTTGAATGGCCAACCAGACGACCAGACATTTAGCATATTAGGCTTTTATTATATAGGATACTGCAAGCTGAGGAGTATTTCCTAACATATCAGCTCTGCTTCAGAAACACAAAGGTGCTAGAATGCAGATTATCCAAGCTCACCACAGACCTACAGAAATCAAAGTTTCTGGACATGGTCTAAGGAAACTGCATTTTCCCAAGATCCCCAGTGTTCTGAGAGAGAGAGTTTGAGAACAACTGGGGAGGAGGCAGTGGAATGTAGAGGAATGAAATAGTAATGACACGCCAGAGAAGGTGGCTGGGAGACAGCGGACTGAGATCACATTCAACAGGCAGAACCCACAGGTAAGGGGGCTGTGAAGCAGAGGAGTTCAGTCTCTTTCTATAAGCTATGCATCCAATGAGTGGCAGGGCCATGGTTTATACTTCTAAGTCCAAGGCTCTTTTCTTTGTGCCAAGCTTATGTCAAGAGAGGAAAGTGCTAGGATTTGATGATCACAGGTTGCAGGTAAAAGGCAACATGGCTTGGGATCTAGAAATTGAATTTGTTATATGTTGAGATAAGGGCAACTTTGAGGAAAATGGTGTGTGCAGGCAAAATATGTTCCATTTTTTTATAAACCTCATGTTTTGAACTCATCTTTTATTTGCCTCCTTCATGAATAATCATGAATAATTTTTGTACATAGTTGCATGTTAACTGTAATTATACACTAAACTATTTTTGTTAAATTGACACATCTTTTAAGTTTATAATGGTTATAACTTATTATATCATGAAACTCTCATCTTTATATGTTAAGGCATTCCGGTGCACATTAGCAAATACTCAACTAATATTTTTAAAGAAATCTATCTGTATGCTACTTAAAATTGTCCTGTCAATGGCATTACACATACTGAACTTTGGATATATGCTGTAAACAACTTTATCTTCTGCTCCAGGTTGCCTCTTTGGACTACAATCCTGAACACCATTGTCTAGGACCTGTCTGCATAATCTCAAACCACCCCATTTGCTGGATTGGCTTGTTCAGCATTGCTTTCCTAGTGACACAGACTTGCTCACCCTCTCTCTTCAGTACCCCACTTGTACCTCTCTCCATTTTGCTGCTGAGCTTCTCCTTATTTCTGGCTGAATTTTACCCAGGGAATTCGGAGCTCTTTGCCGTCAGTGGTTCTAACAAGCTCCCTTCCTTTGTCACCTACTGAATGTGAGCACCTTATGAATAGCCTTCAATCATAATTCCCCTTATTGATATGGTGTCAGTAAAATGTTTGATAAATAAATTAATCAATGATTTCAGACCACTGAGCAATATATTTTAGTTGGCTTTTTAAGTGCTCAGATGATAGGTATTAGAAATGAACAAACAAATAATATACGGATACAGATTCCTTCTATGAAGAAAATAAAATAGAATGTCATAGGTTCGCCATCACTGTTCTAGTTAATAGAAAATGTATTAAAATCAGTGTAATAGAGGTATTTTGGATAATTAAAAATTGTTTAATCCAAGTACCACCTTTCTATCCTGAAAATCTAGAGTTCTTGGGAAGTGAATATATATATGGACATAAATATCTCTTAAACTGGATTTCTGTATTTCCTGAGTTTGAATCCATCTGTCAATCCACAAAGGAATATTCCCTTTTCTCTCTTCCAGCCTTCCCCGGCCTCAGCATACACCTGTAACATCAATAGTTTAAGACTGTGGCTGCCAGCCAACCAGAGTCCTAGGGCATCATTGGAGAGAGAGAGAGAGAGAGAGAGAGAGAGAGAGAGAGAGAGAGACTAAATCTATAGGCTGGAGAATCATAGAGTAGCCAATGTTTCAATTCAAGTACAAAGGCCATCTGTTACAGAATTCCCTCTTGTTCTGGGGAGGTCAGTCTTTTCTTCTATTCAGGCTTTCAGTTGATTGAATGAGGTCCACCCACATCAGGGAGGGCAATCTGCTTTATTCAAAGTCCACTGGTTTAAATGTTAATCTCATTCAAAACATCATCACAGAAATATTCAGAATAACATTTGACTACACATCAGAACACCATGACCCAGATGATTTGACACATAAAATTAACCATCACAGTTTTCTTATAAGACATGACAGAAGAAGAAAATAAAGTATCCCACTTTTAGAACTAGTTCTATATTTCATCACCAGTGAATTTGGAGATATGTACTCTTAGTGCTGCCAGTAAATCAGCGACCATAAAATCAACAATGTCCTCCCAATAATGGTCATATTTATTACATCCCTTCCTGAAATAAATGTTAAAAGTGTAGTAATCAGACTGGAAGTGAAGTGAGCAAAAATAGACCAAGGAGAGAAACACAGACTAGGTCAGTATAAAAAGAATAGAAAGGAAAAGACTGATAGGAATTTACTGATGAGATTTCTTAGTAAAAGGGATAGAGACAGCTAGAAGTAACTTAAGCTTTGTTGATGCAGAATGGAATAATGTTTTTTGTTTGTTTGTTTGTTTAGAGAAGCTTTAATTAATCAGCACTTCATGCAAATTATAATGTAGGTGAATCTTACTAGCATGCCGAAAGCTACAGTTATTCAAATGACATGGAGTTATCAAATATATGAAAACTAAAACAATTGAAAGCTAATCATTCCTATTCTGTTCCCGAGCATTCTAGAGTTTTAACCACATTTCTGATAGAACTGCACTTCAACCTTGAAATTAAGCAGAGTACATGGTGTATTAATTTAGTCACACATTCACCATTTAATTGTTTTAAAGGTGATCCAGGCAAATCTACAGCATTGAAGCATGCACATTTTTAGTGTGCAGTCCAATTCTATTCATGTCTTGCATGATGGATTCAGAAGTTCAGATCATTCTAGTTCAGTAATGGCGAACCTTTTGAGCTCGGCGTGTCAGCATTTTGAAAAACCCTAACTTAATTCTGGTGCCATGTCACATATAGAAATTTTTTGATATTTGCAACCATAGTAAAACAAAGATTTATATTTTTGATATTTATTTTATATATTTAAATGTCATTTAACAAAGAAAGATCAACTAAAAAAATGAGTTCGCTTGTCATAGGTTCGCCATCACTGTTCTAGTTAATAGAAAATGTATTAAAATCAGTGTAATAGAGGTATTTTGGATAATTAAAAATTGTTTAATCCAAGTACCACCTTTCTATCCTGAAAATCTAGAGTTCTTGGGAAGTGAATATATATATGGACATAAATATCTCTTAAACTGGATTTCTGTATTTCCTGAGTTTGAATCCATCTGTCAATCCACAAAGGAATATTCCCTTTTCTCTCTTCCAGCCTTCCCCGGCCTCAGCATACACTTGTAACATCAATAGTTTAAAACCATGGCTGCCAGCCAACCAGAGTCCTGGGGCATCATTGGAGAGAGTGGCCCTGGAGAATGGCTCTTCACTGAATTGGAGGAGAAATTCACAGCAGAGGGGGCCATCTGCTACTTCCCATTGAGCTAAGTCCCAATTATAATGTGGCCACAAGGACCACCGCCTATATGTTCCAACAATGTCTTATTGAAAGGTGTCAGGAAAATGGCCCAATGGTAAATTCTGTCACTGAAGAAATATTAGGGAAAGATAATCTATGGCCTGGAAAAACTATTGTCACTAGTAAGTAAGCTGTACGATCTTCTAGATCAAGTTATCAATCTTTCTGTTCTTATATTTTATACTGAAGAAATATTAGGAAAAGATAATCTATAGCCTGGAAAAACTATTGTCACTAGTAAGTAAGCTGTATGATCTAGATCAAGTTATCAATCTTTCTGTTCTTATATTTTTTATCTATAAAATGGATACAATTATCATTTATTGAGGTTGCATTTTGCGCTACATACTTTTCATAGTTTACCTCTCCTGATCTTTACAATAACATTATGAAATGGGTATAATTACATATCCACTCATTTCTTAGAAAAGAGAAAACTGGTGTTTAGAGAGTTCACATATTGCCTAGATCTCATAAGCATGGAGGCACAATTTGGAAGCAAGCCCTCCATAATGCTTGACCTGCATTATTGCACTGAGCTCCAAAATTCTAATTAGCAGCTACTTAACAGGGTTGTTCCCGGGCTAGGTTTATATAATGCAGGAAAAGCATGTAGCACAAATACCTGGAAATACACGCTAGCTTTAGCACCTGGTTAAATCAGCAGCAACAACAAAGTCTTCTTAGGTAACCTTTTTATTAATCCCCTTCCAATACTCCCCTTACCTTCCTTCAGTGCTGATGAATTCAGTCGGTGCCACCTAATGGGTATCTGTCCATGCAGTCAAAACCTTTCAGTTGTTTGCATTTATTCCATGAATGAATATGTAGTCTCTACAGTTTCAGTTGTTTTATGTGGGGAGAGTCAATGAGCAGCAGGTTCTTGGGTAGAAGCTCAGAGTAGATTCTTAGCTCTTCAACTGGACTTTGAGGGAAATATCTCAGAAGTTCAGTTTTCTCATTTCAGAAAAGGGAAGAATGAAGAAGACTTGGAGACAGTGATTTGAATATAAGAAGTGTATTTGGGAGTACTCTTGGGTTTGACACCTGTGGGGAAAGACAAAGAAGTAGGATTGAGCAGAGGGAAAAATTGGCATTAATCCATCTCAGGAAAAGTCTCAGCTGATCCTGTGGGAAACTATAAAGTGGGATGATCCTTTAGAGTTGCTTCAAGTCAGGAAGAGGGAACTGAGTCTCTGTAACCCTACAACAGCCAATGTTGGATATAGGCGGCCTCTGGAAGAGGACATGGCTTTAGATGAGTGGGCTTTCTTTAGACAAGAACAAGTTCCAGAATGAACTGACATCCAGAAGCACTTGCAGCCCCTGGAAAATTATGTTCCTCAGTCCTTAAAGGGGCCTTGGACAGCACATTACAATATCCACCACAGATAGTGATAGACCTACTTTACCAAATCTATTTATGAATCTCATCTACCTCCTCCTGATGAAAGATCGTGCAGAATCAGGAAAGTCATTACCCAATGGATATTGGTCTACATTTAGATAGAAATAACTCATTATATTATGTTGAACCTTGTATTAAGCTGAAATCTGGCTCAAAATTCCTCAATCCACACAAAAAGGAGATTCAGAGGAAACTGTGTAAAGAGCTCAACCTAGCATTGGAACAAAGTGAGAAATGCAATACTTGGACATTATAAGTGTTTTCCTGGAGGAACAAATTGTTGAGTGAAATGCAAAATTTAAGTAAGTAATGGCCATAGCACCAGTCTTTATTCACAGTCACAGTTCTCAGCCTCTGAGTAAGAATCATGACTAATATTTATTGAATATTCACTACATACTGGACACTGTTCAAGGCACATTGCTTTAAGTTAACTATTTTAATATCACAAGAACTCTAAAGAATGGACTTTATAATCACATTATAAAACACATTTCATAAATGAGAAAACAGGCTCAGAGTGGTTAACATGTATACCTAAAATCACATGACCAGTAAATAATAAAAACTGGAACAGTCTCTTACATCTCATGATGGAAATGATAGTAAAATAAATTGGCACCTCACATTTTCATCCTTACTCATCTTCCTAACCTTTTCTTTTCCTTTTTGCCATATGTATTAGTTTCCTAAGGCAGCCCTAACAAAGTATCACAAACTGGTTGGCTTGAACAACAGAAATGTATTCTCTCACTGTTCTGGAGTACAGAAATCTAAACTCAAGATGTTAGCAAGTTTGGTTCTTCTGGAGACTTCTGAGGGAGAGTCTTTTCCTTGCCTTTGTCTTAACTTCTGGTGTTGCCAGCAATCTTTGGCTTGTAGACACATTATTCAAATCTCTGCTTTTGTTGTCACACAATGTTTTCCCTCTATGTCTTTTCTATGGCTTTTCTTACAAGGACACTAGTCAGGATTAAGGGCAATCTTAATAGAGAATGACCTCATTTTAACTTGATTATATCTGCAAATACCTTATTTCCAAATAAGGTTACCTTCAGAAGTAACAGCATTAGGAATTCAACATATCCTGATGAAAATGCATTTCAACCCATATCACCACATAATTTTCAAGAAGATTAGTTCTCAGGGTAAATAATAATTCTATTAATGCATATTTCTTATATACCTAAAATGTGTCTGGCTTTGTGCTAGCCACTGGAGGTAGAGTGGTTAGCAAGAAAAACTTTTTATCAGTCAGTCAAAATATTTATTAAGCATCCACTACTTGTCAGGTACTACTTGGCAGGTCTTAGAACTAAGAATCCAGTAATGAGAATAATAAAGTTCTCAAGGAGTTTACCTTTAAGTGTAATAAAATAGACAATAAACACTTAACAAATATGATCATTTCTAATACCAAAATATTCTATAAAAATAAAGTAGGGAAATGTGAAAAAGAGTGACTGGGGGAGGGTGAGCAACTTCATCTAAATAGTCAGGCCAGATTCCTGGAGGATGACATTTGAGTTGAGACTGAGTGACTAGAAGGAGTCAGTCATGCAAAGATCTTGGAGCAGAGAATCTAAGCAGAAGGGCATACATCCTGATTGGTAATATGTGTAGAATGTTTAGGAAAGAGAGTAAAAGTCATTTTCTCTAAAGTGTATGAACTAAGAGAAAAATGAAAAGAAACATGTTAGAGAAGTAAGTAGGTGAGGGAAAAGTTACTCAATTGGTTTATTAAAGGCAATGATTTAAATATGAGTGTCAGAAACATTTTTTCTAGCTCCATCCTATACAGGGATAAAACAAAATCAGGGAAATCATTTAGGCAGCTCCTGTATAAATTCAAACAATAGATGATGAGAACTTGGGGCAGGGTTGCAGAGGTGAAGTTGGTGAAAATAAGTTGGAACAGATATCTTTTAAACGCAGAGATGATGGAACTTTCTTATGAATGAAAAAAAGAATTCATGTATGACACCTCTCCATCAAAGAGCTTACAGTATACTGGGATGGGTAGTAGAAAAGGCAGTTATAACTCATTATAATAAATGCTACAATAAAAATAAGTCCAGATGGATTTCCCAAAGCTATTTGGGAAATTTTGAAGGGAGGCTAGAGTTCTCTCAAGATTGATGGGCATGCATCTTTCATAGCTGATATTTTGTCCTATTCTCATTTCAGAGGATGGCATACATATGAGATACAGGTTACACATGAATTTCTGCACACAGAGAACCCACATCTAACTTCATATGTTTCATAAAGACTCTCCTGAAATACGATGAGAATGCATCCTAGTTTTGGGAAACCATTTGATGAGTGGAATGTGGGCTAGAATCAGAACATAAGATTGACCCTGTTTGTCTCTCTCTGATTCTAGAGCAACAGGACTTGAGGCAGTGGAGTACTGTTCTTGAAAGAAACCTTAGGTGAAAACATAATAGGCAGACACATAGTTCACATAGGGCCAGTCTCTCGAGATAGTGTGCTAAAGGACCTTGGGTTTCTCCTGTGCCAACAGAGGTTCTCTCAAAATGTGTGAAATGCTCTTTTGGAGAGGACAAAAACTCAGAATGGAACTTACATGACTTCATAAGCCCCTAAATCACATTTTCCTAAAAAGATTCATCTGTATCAGTAGGTAACAAATTATCAATAGCATAACTTTTATAATTATAACTAGGGGCCCAGTGCAAGGATTTGTGCACCTTGAAAGGAACTGTGAACTGGAGGCTGTGGTGGGCACAGGGGCGGGTCCTGGCCCATCCTCTGGACCCCCACCAGGCCCTCCCCCTGTGGCCGCCAGTCCCCTGTCTGTTGGCAGCCCCACTCCCGCTGCCACCACTCCCTAGTGCTGATGGCGCCGGCCCTGCTTGCACTCACTGACGGCCCAGAGCGATACACAGGGGCGGGTCTCAGCCCATCCTCTGCACCTCCACCCAGGCCCTCCTCCTGTGGCCGCCAGTCCCCTGTCTGCTGGCAGCGCCACTCCCACAGCCACCGCTCCCTAGTGCTGACAGTGCCGGCCCTGCTTGCACTCACTGACGGCCCAGAGCGATTGGGCTGTCAGCAGGTGCGAGCACCTGGCGGGACCGTGGCATGCGGGAGCAAAGAATTTTCAGTAACCACCAGAGGCTTGCCCCAATGACAGCGACATTGGTCTGGCATCCCCGCTCACCTGCTCCACCATCCCACTGCAGCCCATGCCCACCATGTTCCGCTCTCTGCAGCCTGCTGCCGACGCCTGCCATGTTCCGCATGTGCCCCCTGGTGATCAGCACAATTCATATCAACCAGTTGTTCAGTTGTTCCGTGGTACAGTCTATTTGCATTTTGGGGGTTTATATATATACTAGAGGCCCAGTGCACAAAAATTTGACCAGTTGTTCGGTTGTTCTGCGGTACAATCTATTTGCATTTTAGGGTTTTATATATACACTAGGGGCCCGGTGCACAAGAATTTGTGCACTGGGGAGGGGGTTCCCTCAGCCCAGCTTGCCCCCTATCACATACTGGGAGCCCTAGGGGATGTCCTACTACCTGCTCCCTGCTCCTCTTGGGAAGCGGGCCTAAGC
>NW_005369217.1:5491934-5500391 GCF_000412655.1 Myotis brandtii
TTTTTTAGCTTCTATAATTGAAACATTGTTGCCATCACTGGCGCTCTAAGCTCTGAGGCCAAAGCTGGCTGAAAGCAGGTTTCTGGGGATTGTTTAGCTTCTATAATTGCAACGTAGTTGCTTAGAGTGCAGCTCAGAGGCCGGCAGCGGCAGGCAGGGAACGTTGGCTTCCTCCATCACTGGAGCAATCAAGCCTCCTGTTCGCTTCAGCTGCCTGGCTGCCGGCCACCATCTTGGTTGGCAGTTAATTTGCATATCGCCCTGATTAGCCAATGGGAAGGGTAGTGAAGTTACAGTTAATTACCATGTTTGTCTATTATTAGATAGGGTGAATTGCTCTATATTAATCATTATTAAAGGGGAAACATTATTGCTTAATCAGGCACAAAGCTTCCTATAATACTTAAGTGCATTGTAGCTTTATATATATACTAGAGGCCCGTTGCAGGAAGATTCCTGCAAGAATAGGGCTTCCTCGGGCCTATTCCTGCAAGAACAGGGCTTCCTGAGGCCAGAGCGAAGCATAGAAGGGAGCGAAGCCAGAGGCAGGCTTCGTTCCCTCCCTTCCCCGCTGCTTAGCTTCCTCCCTTCCCTGCTGCCTCGGCTCCCTTTAGTGTCCTCTGCTTTGCCTCCCTCCCGTGTCTGCCACCTCGCTTCCTCCCTTCTCCGCCACTGTGCTTCCTCCCATGTCTGCTACCTCCGATCTGTTCCCTTCTCCGCAGCTTGGCTCCCTTCTGCAGTGCTTGGCTTCCTTCTACACTGTCTTCAGTCTTCGCTGGGTGCCTGTATATGCAAATTAACTGCCATCTTTGTTGGGTTAATTTGCATAGTCGCTCTGATTGGCTGGTGGGCGTAGTGGGGTGACACCAATTTGCACGTTTCTCTTTTATTGGTGTAGAAGATATATACTGCCTCATGCTTAGTTCATTTTATCTTTCTAATATTAAAGATTTAGTTTTACCTTGGCCTAGGATATTAACTTATTTTGCCTCCTTCTGCACTTCTGACGACCCATTCATTGCTCGTTTCCCTTGAGGATCTTTCCCTTTTACCATACCTTTCCTTGCATTGGCCATCCCATTGATGTGCTGCTGGGGCTGTATTGATTTCACTGTATCTGTAAGCTAGTCAAACATACATTTTGTAAGTCTTTGATTTAGGGAGTAGTTTCTGTTATATATCTGTATATGAAGTCTTTCAAACAAATCATGATCTCTTGGAACTCTGCCTGAAATACAAGTTACACATGGTTTTCTGCACAAAGACAACCCACATCTCATATGTTTTGATATGGAATTTGGGATAGTGTGGTAACTTTATTATTCTTCACCTGCCTCACAGATTAGGAAACAAGATGCAAATCAATCCTATCTAATAAAAGAGTAATATGCAAATTAACCATCACTTCATGATAAAGATGGCAGGGCCCACAGCAAATAAAGAGGGAATATGCAAATTGACATGACAAAGCAAGAGGCGGAAAGAGGCTCTGGCCAGAGCGAAGGCAGAAAGGTGGCTCTGGGCTGGAATGAAGGCGGTGCTGGCAGCCAGGGAAAGGAAGGTCTATTCTTGCACGAACCTTCGTGCATCAGGCCTCTAGTGTTTTCATAATCAAGTATACTTAGTTTTCCATAAAATAAAACTTCTAAATAAAATATTTAGTATAAATATTGATCAGAGTTAACTGTAAAGGGAAGGTCTAGGAAAAAATGATAAAATGGATCAATATTTAAGCAATTACAATTGGGTAATCACAGATTAGTGCATTTACTCTACTCTTAACCATATACATATGTATGTATATGGCATATGCATATATACAGAATATGGCAAAAGTAGGTTTGCACTTGTTCATATGGAAAATAATATAATAATAAATAAATAATAATACAGGAATTAACTGTGTTTCATGTACTCACAACTATAAACTTACTTTTGCACCACCCTCTGTGTATGTGTGTGCATATATATATATATATAATATGATTATATATGTATATGTAGTTATATAAAATCAAACTTTTGATATTATCTCAGAATTAATTTCCGTATCATGATTTCTACTCTTGAAGTTCATAAATCTTTCAGTCTTGTGTTCAGAATCTAATGGTATTGGAAAGATTATCTACTTTGAGTTGACTTTTATATAAGTACGCGACCCTTGATTAAGTAAAAAGTAGTTAGCATTTTTATGATTTCAGTTCTCCCACTAAGTCTTTGAATAACTACCTATGACCACCATCTTTTCATTTGATAAGGGAAATCTCTTTGTGTCATTTTCTCTTAAGGTGCATTGAGAAAAGGAAATTAATGTGTGTCAATTCTCCTTTCTTAGGACTGATTTTAAAAAAATTTATGGGTTCCAGATATTTGCCCACTTTGTTAATTTCTGATTTCCATTTCTATATCTGAAAAGTGGTCAACAGTTTTTCTATAGCCACTTAAACCAGTGCTTAAACTGCTGCCACTTAATTTTAAAGATACTACACCCTGCTGTCATGAAAGTTTGAACACATCCTAAGAAAATCATACAGCAATTATTTTAAGAGAAATCATAGAATACCTTGCCCAAAAACAATTTTCCCAACGGAGGTAATTATTCCATTTAGTACAATTCAGGATAAAAATTAATACCATCAGTTTAGAGCATAAATAGTAATATAGTATAGGTTGTCCTAAGTTTCAGTGAATAGAAGAAGAAAAACAAGCAAAATCAAGTAAAGAGAAATTATAAGTACTATATATTTTATGTGATCTGAAAGCCTACTATGAGACCTTATAATTTTTAAAAGTGAAAGAAATTCCACAAAAAAACAACAACAACCATGTATAGGGATTCAAAAACAATGAATACCCAAGAGTTACTTAAGTGAACCAACTACTGTCTTATAGAATCTTGTAGGTGACTGTAGCCAGTCAGAAAAAGCAAAGTTTCCTAGAATATCAGATTCCCACACAATGTACAGTTGAATTCAAATGCAGGCATCAGCCTCCATGCCCTACGGCTCTCCTAAAAAGCAAAGGATATGAGCTGGGAGGATGACAACATGGTAGCATGATGTTAAAGAAACGACCCAATAATCTAAATTCAGGATGGATTCCAAAGAACAAACAAGTAGCCTTATTCAAATTCATAAGAGCTTTAAATAGGAGAAACTTATGTACACAGGCAAAGCCACTGCTTCCAGTCAGGAAGAATCCACACTCTTCCCAGGACAGGGTATTTTTTATTTTTATATATTTTTTATTTTTATTGATTTCAGAGAGGAAGGAAGAGGGAGAGAGAGACAGAAACATCAGAGAGAATCATGGATCAGCTGCCTCCTGCAGAGTCCCTACTGGGAAGAGAGCCAGGAACCTGGGCATGTGCCCTGACCAGGAATTGAACAAGACCTCCTGGTTTATGGGTCGACGATTAACCACTGAGCAACACAGCCTGAGCTACAATCTCTTTTTATATGGGGTTAATAGTAAAACCATATGGTGGGTAATCACATAGACCACCAGAATGAACAATGCATTCCTCAGTTAACAAATAACTTCAGGCAGTTATCACACACTATACACTCATTCACCTTCTTCCTGGGGGCATGACATTTATCATGGGGCAGCATTCCTTGTTTTTGAATAGTCAAGCCTGAGTTTACAAGGAGTTAAAGAGTCACAAAGAATTAAACAGAGTCCAACATTTCCCAGACACCTTTGCTGCTGGAGACAGTGCATCTATAAGTGAGTTCTCCTATACATGGCAGGTCATCTAAAGAAATCATAACTAATTAAGCAATCACCATTAAAAATAAATTATTCTTGTCTTGTCACTGTGCACGTTCATGTTAAATTATCTCCTAGATATTCTATCATTAATAATCTTATTCTGCAGGTGCTGGTGTACGATGCTTTTTTGATAGTAAGTGAGAGAAAATCAGGAGAAAATGACATTGTACGTTGTCATCCGATAAATCTTTTGAGAAGAACACCATTTGAGAAATGTTTATTTCCACATTGCTGTGCCCTCTTGTACACTGCTATGTATTAACTGCCAAGCAATACTGTGATATTGTGATTTATAAGGCAAATATATATTTGGTCACTCAGATAACCAAAATACACTTCTGATATATATTTGGTCTTACTCCAAGGTTCCTGGCTCATAGCTCACAAATCCCCTGAAATTCCCTAAATGTTCAGAGTAATAAAAGTGTATTTTGTTATGTTAATGAGGTGGTTTTTGGATCCCACCTAGGGATAAGGGCTGGTTACCAGGAGAACCAACCATATGATTAGAGGGTTGAAACTTTCAGTCTCTCCCTCACCCCTCTACCCAGGGAGAGGAGAGGGGCTGGAGGTTGAATCAATTCCCAGTGGCCAAAGATTTAATCAATCATGCCTATATAATCAAATCTCCTTAAAAAACCTGAAGGGACTGGGTTCAGTGAGATTCCAGATTGGTGAATGTGTGGAGATGCAGGTGGGGTGGTGCACCTGGAGAGTGCATGGATGCTCTGTGCCCTTTGCCTATACCTTGCCCTATGAATCTCTTCCATCTGGTTGTTCCTGAGTTATATCCTTTTATAAACCAGTATATAGTGCATGAGTAGGTTTCCTGATTCCTGTAAATTGCTCTAGCAAGTTAACCTAATCTGATGTTAGGGATTTGGGAACCTCGATCAGAAGTACTGGTAATGATCTGGACCTGGGATTGGCAACCTAATTTGGAGAGGTTGTTGGGACCTCCAGTTTGTACCCAGTTGTTCAGAAGCACAGTTAACAGCCTGGGCTTGTGACTGGCATTTGAAGTGAAGGGCGGTCTAGGGAACTTAGCCTTTTGCCTGTGGAATCTGATGCTATCTCCAGGTAGATATATCAGCATTGAGCTGAATTTTTGGACTCTCGGGTGGTATCTGAAAATTGCTTGTTGGTGTAGGGATGCCTCCATACACAAGTTCAAATTGGGTCAAGGAACCCAACTAAAATACATAAAATAAAACATTATATTATAAATATGCTTCGTATTCATGGCTACTAGTAAGGATTAATATCGTTTTTTAATACATTGTTTTTAAAAATAGGTTTCTATATATTAGTGTACAATGGCATCATTCAGATATTTGAGAAAAATGTAGCAAATTTATATTAATTAAAATAATTTTTCTGAAAAAATTACTTTTAAGTTATTCAATGCTCCTCAGTGCTGGGTAAATAGTATCTTTTGAATAACCTATACTAATAAAAAGGTAATACGCTAATTAGACCAGACATCTTCCGGACATCCTTCCAGACAAAGCAGCAGCAGCTTCAAGGGCCCGGGCTGATCCCACGTGCGCCGCATGGCCCCTCTGTCCACAGAGGCAGGTGCTGGGAGAGGCAGGGTGGGGCTGATCCCACCTGCCGCTGTGCGGCCCCTCCTTCCACAGAGGTGGGAGCTGGGAGAGGCCGGGCGGCCGTGGAGCCTTCGCAGAGGCTGGACAGGGTACCTCAATCTCCCACAGTCCCTCCCACAGCAGACTTGGCCCCAGATAGCCCCCACCACACACACAAGTGGGCGTGGCCAGCTTTGGACAGCGGGGTGGTGGGGATGGCGCCTTTCTCTGATCCTCCTGGTTGCCTCTCGCAGAGGGAGTCCAGACTGCAGCTCCATGGGGGAGCGGGCCTAATCCATCAGTAGGACATGCCCTGAGGGCTCCCAGACTGTGAGAGGGGGCAGGCCGGGCTGAGGGAACCACCCCCCAGTGCACAAATTTTCGTGCACCAGGCCTTTTGCAATTAGATAAAAATGTAATCATTGTAATTGCATCAGGGAAAAATTTGTTGTAGGTTGCATATAGAATCAGTTCCCTTTATTGCAAATTTTATCTTTCTTTTGAAATTACTGTGAGCTGAACCATTCCCAATAATTTTAAGGGACATAATTAAAGTTGTGTTGTCTTCTAATGTTCAAGGGGACTACATATTGCTGCTTGCTTTATTAGATGTTTTTTGAAATTTGCATTTATTTCAATGCTTAGGTAGCTTACTTTATTTACATGACTAGGTAACAGTATACATCTTCTTATATGTTGTAGAACACTGATAGAAAAAATGAGAAGTAAAGCTCATCATAATGATACTCACAAATGAAGAAGTGTTAGATAAATTGGGGAAAAGTTATGTGTTTTGTCACTCATATGAATTTAAAAAGTACCATTACTCTTTAACATTGTAAAAGACAATTTTTCATAGCTATTTTTTTCTTATATTTATCTGTATCGTACATTAGTATATATGTGCATTTACTGAAATACATGTGGGATTTATTTTGCAAATCAAGAAAATAGAAGCAATTTTGTTGGGGTAAAGAGGGAAATGAGTGAAGGGGAATAACATAGCTTTTTTTCCTTCAAAGTCTTTGCTTTTATTATGTTTTGATCACTTAGTGTTAGAGAAGCTATTCTGATGGGAAACTTTGGAAATTTGTGTAAAGCACATTTTGTGTTGCTGCTTAAATGCCAAAAAAAATAGTCCAAAAAAACCCCACAAAAAACCGAAAAAGGCAATTCTCACTACCTATGCAGAAAACCAACAATATTGTGGCTTTGATCACATTGAGAGGCAGCCCTCTTGGTGCAAATGTTATCAGGGGTAGCAGCAAGGAACAGGCTCTTCAAGTGACTTGGTGGGCATTGTTCTTCAAAAGGGAGATCCAGAGCAGAAGCAGAGCATGATGGGCGCCACATGTGTATTATGGTTGATAGTTTGGGTTGCAACACACTTGTAGTATTCCTTGTGATATGTCATAAAGAACCTGGGGGTTCCACATGCATAAGTGAGAACAATTGTAGGAGTGTTAGTTTATTGTTTTATTGTAGGTTTATTTATAACCAACAGATGATATGGTCTGAATTTGGGAGTTGTATATTTTAGCCTTTCTTAGTTTTAATATGAAGGCCCTGGACATAGTCAGAATAAAGCCTAGATGCCAAAATACTGTGTTATGATACTTGGTGTTAGCTATCTCAGTGACATGCCGTAAAAGATTTGTTTCTTACTCAGGTGAAGTCTAATGTAGGTTTGGTGTCTTCCATTTTGGTGCCTACATGCCAAAACATAGCCAATAAAAACAAAAATGAAAAAACAATGTTGTGGCTATACACAAATTTCCAAAATCATGCAATGTGGAGGCCATGACTTTTCTGTTTATTGCAGCAGAAGAAAGCAGGCATAGAGGAGGCACCCCATTTCTTTATCAAATCTGTATTAGTCAGGGTTCTCCAGAGAAACAGAATCAACAAAACCAATAAGATATAGATAGATCAATGCATAGACAGATTATCTATCTATGATCTATTTATCTATCTAAAGATATTTATTATAAGGAATTGACTCATGTGATTATGGAGGTGAAAAAGTCCCCAAATCTACAAACAGAATCAGCAAGCTGGAGGCCTGGAGAGCCAATGGCTTAGTCCCATTCCAAAGGTAGGAAAAAATAGATATCCCATTTTGAAGGCAATCGGGTAGAACAAATTCTTCCTTACTCAAGGGAGGGTCAGCCTTTTTGTTCTATTTGAGCCTTCAACTGATTGTTTGGGGCCCACCCACATCAAGGAGAGCAATCTGCTTTAATCTGTCTACCTAGGAATTTAAATGTTAATCTCATCTAAACCACCCTTCCAGAAATATCCAGAATAATGTTTGACCAAATATCTGGGCACCTTGTGGCCCAGTGCAGTTGACCCATCACAAGTTTACCCCTTGTCATTTGGGCACACACACATATCTCCTTAACCCACACTTAATCATCAAATAAAGACAATACCAAGGTCATCATTCTACCTAACATGATACAACCATCCTGCATAGAAATACACTAATTACTTTCTCAGAGGAGGAGTTCAAGTCCTTGAGGGAAGCTTACTTGTTTTCTTGGTATCCTGTAACTTATAGCTATGATATAAAGTTGACAATCCTATATAATAAAAGCCTAATAGGCTAAGTGTCCAGTCAACCAGTTGGCTCTTCAACCAATCAAAGGGTAATATGCAAATGATATGCTAAGGCTGTTCAACCGATCACTATGACGTGCACTGACCACCATGGGGCAGATGCTCCAATTGGTAGGTTAGCTTGCTGCTGGGGTTCGGCTGATCAGGACTGAGTGAGACAGGCCAGACATGCCCTGGAGTCCTCCTGTGCTCCCTCCCTGGCTGGCTAACCTCCTGCATCCCTCCCCAGCCCTGATTGTACATCAGTGGGGTCTCTCGGGCTGGCCTGAACTCTCTCACAATCTGGAACCCCTCGGGGAATGTCGGAGAGCCAGTTTCGTCCCAATCCCCCAGGCCTGGCCGAGGGACCCCTCTTTTGCACAAATTCGTGCACTGGTACTTAATAATCTACACTAATAAAAAAGAAACATGGTAATTGGCGTACGACCGCTACCCTTTTCATTGGCTAATCAGTGAGTATATGCAAATTAACTGT
>NW_005369217.1:5501770-5507301 GCF_000412655.1 Myotis brandtii
CCCCCTGAGTGCACAAATTTTTGTGCACCGAGCCTCTAGTATTTTATAAAATCAATCAATGCCATATGTTACATGATGAGGAACTAAGGGAGGGAAGAAAATAAAAAATAGTTTCTTAAAATTATACAGACACATAGCAAACATTTAAAACAAAATAAGGAGAAAATACTCGTGACAATCACAGTCCTTGTTTTTGTAACTGGTCATGTAGTTGTAGTTAGTATTTATAACTGCCTTCTCCCACTACTCATTCTGCATTTCCTTTGGCTTCAGCAAGCACCTCAACTGGTCATGTTTCTTTATCAGATGGGGTGATTCAAATCCTCCTTTCGGAAGGAGTGGCAGGGGATGCTAGAAAATAGAGAGGAGCACTTAGAATATTTGGTTGATCCAATATGGTAGCTGAATTTTGATAAGTGAAAAATAGATATGAAA
This sequence comes from Myotis brandtii, assembly GCF_000412655.1. Taxonomy (NCBI): domain Eukaryota; kingdom Metazoa; phylum Chordata; class Mammalia; order Chiroptera; family Vespertilionidae; genus Myotis; species Myotis brandtii. The sequence goes on from NW_005369217.1 coordinate 5,502,206, forward strand.
ATGGATTGAACCAAAACTAGAAAACCAAACAGACACTTGTACTTTTGGACCATCTGAGGCAGTTTTTATGTGGAGATGAAACCTATGTTATCTGCCTAAGTACAAATAAAACAAAACAAATATAACTATTTTTTTATGCCTTAGTTCTACTTGACTCTTCTACTAGAACTATGCTCCCACACTATGACCTGTACACATTGGGTATTTTCTTAGGGATTCTCAAGTACTTTCACAATAGAGTCTATATTAGCTATGAAGTGATCCAGGCTATTGACTAAGCAAGCCAAATGTCCACAGTAGACCCAGCCATCATGTAGTCACTAGAGGCCTGGCACATGTACACCAGTGGGGTTTCTCAGCCTGGCCTGCGCCCTCTCGCAACCCGGGATTCCTCAGGGGATGTCAGACTGCTAGTTTCGGCCTGGTCCCCACAGGCCAGGGAGAGGGACCCCACCGGTGCAAGAATCTGTGCACCAGGCTAGTTTCAGCCTAATCCCCGCAGGCCAGGCTGAGGGACCCCACTGGTGCATGAATCCATGCACCAGGCCTCTAATATGCATATAAGATCGTTGGTTAATCTCTTCCTGCCCTCCTCCCACACCCCTTCCCTCTGAGATTCATCAGTCTCTTCCATGTTTCCATGCCTGTGCACTGAGCATCTTCCCTCTGGTGGTCAGTGAGCATCATAGCTACCGGTCAAATTGTTGAGTGGTCAGATGGTCTCTTAGGCATATATATATATATATAGAAAGAGATTTTTAAGGTATAGTCAAGCCTCTTTACCAATTATTTCTCTTCTAGTAAAAGTAGCATTTGGAATTAAATAAATAAAAAGAAACATCTTCTATATGGACTTATTCTATTGTTTACCGACAGAGTATGGTCATGCTATGTCTTCTTCCCATCTAAAACATCTATCATATAGAAATAATTGTAGGAAGCAGGTGCATTTATATCCTTAAAGACTCTTCCTTCCATGAGTCTTGTGCTCTATCCAAGACTAGGCCAAACACTGAGTACATTTAGAGATTTTTTGCTTATCTTCCTCTATAATGATAATAATAACAATAGAAATAATATAATGATGATGATATTTATGAAAAAGTCACAGCTGGGAGGGAATGAGTGGAAACCACAGAAGAAAGGAAGAAAGGAGAATCATCAGGAAGCATACTGACAAACTGCTACTAAAGTAACCAAAATTAAGGAGAACATTTTACTATTAATTACTCATGTGGTTTCCTAGGTCTTTCTTTACTTTTCTATTCCCCACTAGTTTGACTATAACAGTTAACTTCTAGATCATTTCTCTTTACATTATATTAAAAAAATTAATAGCTTTAGTCAACTTATGAAAAATTTAATTTTGTTTGTCATCATGTGACTAAAATAGCAGACATTCTCTGGCTTAACATTTTTCTGCTAAGCTTTCTTGTAATCAAGGCTTGACCTATTAACATGCAGAATAAGGTTCTCTCCATCACAACTTGTTCTATTAAGTAAGCTGTCTGGTTCTTATTCATTTTATATGTTTAGATAAGCAAATCCAGGGTTATATATTAATTATAAAGATTTATTTGGCATATGGAAGGATGTACAGGGTATGTGTGTGTGTGCAATAGTATGTCTGTGTGTATGGAATCTGATGCAAAACAAGATTTAAAATTAATTGAGATTAGAGACAATAAATTATCCAATTCAGTTTTTTTGTTTTCTTTTAGTTTTCCTGCTCAGCTTGTTTCTTCTTAACTTGCAGATCTATCTTTAGGCTTTGTTCTGAAAGAATGTGGTTGAATATTGTGACAATACAAATTTCAGTCAACATGCTTTGGTATGAACATTTCTTCTCATACTGTATTTATCTGCTTTGATGTTTTTGACTCCTTCCTTAGAAAGGATTTCTTGTGTTACTTTCTTCTCCCTGATCAAAGAAATATCACAAAGCACAGGGATTTATATCTTAGTGTACAGAAAATCCAAGGGTATAAAGTTTAGGAAAAATTAAAAGAAATATCTGAGTAATGCTACTTTGTATAGCCTGGTGCTTCTTGCAGATTTATGTTATCATATAGAGATGATGAAGTGAGACCAAGTTCAGAGATCACAATACATTTCCTTGGTATAAAATGCAGGTATTTTAGCAGTTTATGATTATACAACACCTAATCTAGTATATTTTTAAATAATGCTAGTCCAAGGTTATATGGGTGGTAATGGGTAGTTCTTGAGTGAGAACTGAGAACTACCCATTGGAGAAATCAGATACATAGATGAGATCCAAAGGCCTAGAGTAAGATCATGTATGGCTAATGAAGCCAGTGGTCAAAGTGATCTAGTAATAAGATGAGAATGGTTCAGATAAACAGAAGAATCCTTGGTAATCATGGGAAGATGTTAGAAGGCTATGAATTAATTGGGAGTGTGCTAAGTAATAGGTCATGTTGATATAAAGGAACAGAGTCAGAATAGACAATATTGCCTCTCTATATAATTTCTGGGCTATGAAAGGAAAAACTTGGTCATCAGATTTACTTGTCAAATCAATGCCTGACCTAGAACCGACTCCCAAAACTCTAAAAGATAAAACTTAGGAAAAGAGTAAAAACGGTAATTCAGGGAAGGAATTTGTATTCATTACTGTATCATATACATAATTTAATATCAAGATGACAATAGGCACTGGCAGAGTGCTGGATCACTGGTCACTCAAGTGTGGCCTTGAGGAGTTGACTAACATGGGAAGATTCTTAGCTAAATAGAGAACATTGGGCTAGGGAGGGCATAAATATAATACTTTGAGGTGTAAAGTTCTTTTTCTTTCAGAGAATATCACATATGGTTACCCACTTTGTAAACAATATATATGTGGACTTAATTTGGTTGAAACTTGGTGGGGGGCCCAGACTCCTGCCTTCTCCCACTTGTCCACCCCCCGCTCCCACAGTGGCCCCTAAGGCACATTTCAGAATCGCGTATGCTCTACAGAGCGTTGTTTAAAAATAACTAGCTTACATGATTTCTAATCATCCTTCCACTGTTAAAAATACTAGGGACTGTGGTTCTAGATTTCAGACTTTTACATTTGCTAATGAGAGTAGAGGGGGTATGTCATTGCTCAAGTGTATGGAGATTGTGGATGGTTTCTTATAGACCACTTGTACAGGGAAGAAGATTGCAGCCCCCATCTGGCTTTTACTGGGCTTCTCTTAAGTTTGGGGATATGAAAATGAAATGAGAGTTAAACAGGCAAAAATATATGTCAATGCTATAATTCCCTCTTCTCTGGGTCAGAGGATTCATTGTCTTCTAGGAGATCCAATCCCATCCTCCAGACAGCCTGAGGAATTGGACATCAGCAGCACCAGCAGTCACATCGAGTATGTATGTGGAGAAGCTCAGTAGTGATTTCCCAACTGTGGTATCTTAGTTGTGTCATTTGATAGAGCAGTTAGCATGTCATTTAGCATGCCACCTGAAGAGTCAGGAGACCTAGATCTGTAGCCCCATTTTGCTAATTCTTAGGTCTTTGACCTTGGGCATGTTAAGTTGGTTGGAGGAATAAATGAGGTAAGTGGCAGTATTAATCAGAGTGGAGTCAAGTGATATAAATGGTATCTATCCTATCTAATAATAGACAAACATGGTAATTGACCATACCTTCACTACGCCTCCCATTGGCTAATCAGCGCGATATGCAAATTAACCGCCAACAAAGATGGCGGCTAATTTGCATACTGCAGGTAGGGCGGGTCAGCGCCATCCTGCCTGCCCTACAGCCATCTGGGCCTGCTATTTTCCACCTGGGACGGTGGGGCGGGACAGCGCCATCCTGCCTGACCTACCGCCACCCGGGCCTGCTATCTGTGACCCAGAGTGGCGGGCATCCTGTGTGTGACCCGACCTAGAGCGGTGGAGTGGGACAGCGTGGCTCCTCTGTCACCCCAGCTTCCTCATCACAGCTCCCTTGGTGGCCTTAGCCTTTAGTCAGACATCCCCCGAGAGCTCCCTGGCTGCCAGAAGGATGTCTGACTGCAAGCTTAGGCCTGATCCCCCAGGGAGTGGGCCTAAGTCGACAGGTGGATATCCCCCAAGGGGTCCTGGACTGCAAATGGGCACGGGTTGGGCTGAGGGGCCCCCCCCGCCCCGAGTGCACAAATTTTTGTGCACTGGGCCTCTAGTATATATATAAAAGGCTAAGTGACCAATCATCTGTCCGTCTGTTCAACCATCTGACCAACCAATCAGCCAGTACTTATGACATGCACTGGCAATTTAAAAATAAGTGTTGACTCGCTCATGCCAATACATATAAAGCTCTCACTGGCACCAATCTCACGCGTGTGTTTCTCTCGGTGGAAGAACCTTTCATTCCCAATGTAAATTACCAATTCCATTAAATGAAACTTCAATTTCTAGACTCAATATAAAGAGTGAAGTTGCTAAAACCATTAAAAAGGCCCAACTTCACAATATTGATTAATGCACCATGGCATCCAGTCATGCTATAAATGCCATAGGTAGGATACTAAGATAAATTATGAATTTGAAAGTTGCATTTGGTGGGAAAGTTCTCCTTCTCGGAGGGGATTTTTGACAATGTCTCATTGTTGTGCCACATGCTATGTGATCAGCCATAGTACAAACGAGTTTAAAGTACTGTAGTGTTTGGGGATGTTTCAGACAGTTGTCTCTTAAAACAAATATGAGATCAGAGGATTCTGCTTACAGCGAATGGTTAGTAAAACATGGAGATGGAAAACTTGATAGCAGTTTTCATTTAGAAATGGATATTATTGAAATCCCTTGTGAAATGATTTGTAATGGATCTATTATTGAAGTTACCTTTGGAAATAGTATATCTATAGATAATATTAAAAATATATCTAAACTTGCAATGCTTTGTCCAAAAAATGAGCATGTTCATAAATTAAATGAAGAAATTTTGGATATGCTCGATGGAGATTTTCACACCCATTTGAGTGATGATTCCATCAATTCAATGGATGATGCCGAAAAGAAAAATTTTCCCATTGAATTTCTTAATAGTATTATTCCTTCAGGAATGCCATGTCATAAATTAAAATTGAAAGTAGGTG
>NW_005369217.1:5507473-5527225 GCF_000412655.1 Myotis brandtii
TGAAGTATTAACAGGATCTGTGGAAGGAGAGGTTGTTCTGATTCTAAGAATTGATTTGTCCCCGTCTGACACTGGCCTCCTATTTAAATTCATTTGAAGACAGTTTCCCGTGATGCCAGCATTTGCAATGACTATTAATAAATCACAAGAACAAATTCTAGACAGAGTAGGAATATTCCTACCTGAACCCATTTTCGGACATGGTCAGTTATATGTTGCTTTCTCTCCAGTTCAAAGAGTGTGTGACAATAAGTTAAAGCTGTAAATACTTCATCATCACAAGGGAAATTAGTCAAGCACTCTGAAAGTGTTTTTACTCATAATGTGGTATACAGGGAGTTATTAGAATAAGTTTAATCAATTTATCAGTCATTGTTTTTGTCAATGTTTTTATATCATGTTTTTGTTATTTTTATATCATTGTTGTTATATCATGTTGTTATTTTTTATATATTAATCAATTTATATATTATTTTAATATACATTTTACTAATTTCTTTCATCTCTGTAACTTCTATTATAGAGAAAGGGCAAATAGGATATTAAAATATTTCTTCTAATTAGTTCCCTTTCAATGTGCATGAATCCGTGCACAGGGACTAGTCTATAAATATAGGTACAACTACATCATCAGTAAACACAGTTCGAATACAATTTATTGTCTGCAATTAGTCTTTTCAACAACAAAATTATAATAACAAGGTGTCTAACAAACCCTTTTCTGGGGGTGAAGACATATTTTGGGGGGATATAGCGGTAGTCTCATGGCCTAATCTCAAAGGGTTCTGTAGGAGTAACTGTCATCTACTTTCATGTAGGTGGAATAGAGGGAACAATGGCAGGAATACTTGCTACACGCTTTAGAGGTAGGCACGGAACCACACTCTCTAACATTCGTGGAAACAAAACACTCTTACTGTGACCCCTTCTTTTCTGCTGATATAATAAATGGGTGACATCAGGCCACAGAGAGCACACATTGTCGTGGTGCATCAATATTACTTTGATTTTGTTGTTACTGAGAGGAAATATATAATTGGCCTTTCCTTATTCATGAAGCCTTATCATTTGCATGATTTCAGTTTTCATTAATAAGATATTTAATTGAGAGAGGAAAAATAAACTTTAATGCGTCATCCATAGTGTGGAATCTTAGAATATTTTCTGTTAAAATATGATGGGGTCCTTCCAAATAAGTTCAAGGGAAGAAACAATTGTAAATAATATTAAATATTCCAGTGGAGTTTGGGACACTGAGGTGATTGAACTATTTGTTTTGTGATGTTCCCCAGGGTTATTTTGTTGAGAGCTTGCCATTAAGTGGTCTAATTGTGTCAGTGGATGGGGCCTTTTCGATTTGCATAATTTCCTCAAGGGACTGCAGCTGCTAATTTGGTGATTAATTATCCATATTACACATTGTTTATTTGACCATGCCTAGATTAATTTCTTTTCCCAGCAAATCACATTCAGATATGAATTTGCATATCTTGATTACATTTTAATGCCTTGGCTATCATTGTCTCTTCCCTGGACACCTCATCAGATTACAGAAGAGTGCTCAAGCAAAGAATGATGGAATGTCTTAAATGACATTGCACATCAGTGGACAGATAATGCACATGACTTATTTTTAATGAAGAATGTGTTTTTTCATAATCAAGTGAGTTATAATATCTAATATACAATATATTTTGTGTTTTTACCACTCCATTTTACCTATATCAACAAATTTTTTTAATGTCGCTATGAGTATGTTTATCTCTTCATATGTCAAAATATTTTATTTTTATTTATCTGCAATCTTGTATTTTGTTGTCAAATACTTTCAAGCTGGGTTAGCATTTAAGGTCTCTAATTAGATAATCTCCCATCCAATTTTTTTTCAGCCTTGAAAATCACTAGGATTCTAGCAGCACTATACTATAGGTTCCTTTTGGTCAGGGACTGAATTTCAATTTATCTTTCATTTAATGTCTAATAGAGTGGCTTTACTGTTGTTACCATTACTTCAAAAGTAGGTGATAATTAATGTGCATAGGCACACTATATTGAACACTAAACAGGCTCCAGATAGTATTAAGAATTTACTTGCATCAACTCTTTTAGTTGTTATACCATCTTATGAAAAGGTATTATTTTCCTTGGTTTTACAGTGAGATACTGAGTTTTAGAGACAGAAAGAAATTTGTTCAAGGTAAGATAACTAGAGAATAGTGAAGAAAAAATTAGAAACTGTCTCATAGTAGAGCCTGTGCTTTTAAGCAACTGTATAGATGCAAAATGCTAAGTGATAAATGCTCTTTACCAAAACGAATAAATGCTCTTAATCAACAATGAATGGACGATTTTAATCAACTGGCTGGGCAGAGAACATGAGTGTATTAATGTTCTTAATCATCAATGAATGTTCTTCCCCAATTGTATGGACATAGAACACGGAATGAATAAATGAATGAATGAATAGAATACTGTTCTATACCAGAGATGCAATTGTATAAAGATATTCACTCTCAACCCTTCATCTCAATATCAAGGTAGGAACAAACAGGGTCAAGTCCAAGGCTTCCCAGGAGTAAAGGCTGGCAGGCTTGAAGTAATGAGTAGGCTGTGGTCAGACTGCTGGGGTGAGCACAGGTATTGTTCGCCTCTCCCTCAGCGCTGCATTTCCCAGACCCCACCCCTGGATAGACCGCAGAGGCTTGGTACTCAAGATATCTGCATAAAGTATAGCCTCTAGCCAGCATTATGGTTTTTAAACCTGCAAGTAAAGAACAGCAACTACTAAAGAACTCTGCTGGTTCATATGCGGAGAAAATTTTTGATTCAGTGGACTACTGCTCTCTGTTTTCAGAAGAGGTATTATTCAGGCACTTGAAGGCCATTTCCCACTTGCTGGTCCCTGACAGGAACAGGGTAAGGTCTGCATGAGTTAACCTCAGAGCCTGTCCACTTGCCCACTTTCCCAGGGCAGTTCACGCCATGTTCTAGCTGTGCTGGGGTGTGTGGAAAACTATTCCACTTCTCTGTACTTCAGTTTCCCCATCTATAAAATGAGAATAATAATACTATGAACATATTTGTAGTATATTTAACATATCAATTATAAATTATTATATTACATACTATTACATAAATTAATATATGCATTATTAACATAATAAAATAGTTTAAAATAATATGTTAATAATATCATTGAGTTCTTTTTAAAAATGTTACTGCTTATCAGCTATTTGGGCCTTTGCCAAGTACTAAATATGTTAGGTATTATTATTGTCACCAAAACTCTTACATTTTTGTTGTGTGCTTGTGCTAACTGAAAGCTCTCCCATTTAGTACTAAGATAGCCAGTTTAAAAATTCAATTTCACTACCTCTACTTCCTGATCTTTATGGAATCCATTACTCTTTTCTGCCAAATAAAATAATTATGGAGCCCTGACCAGCTTGGCTCAGTGGATGGAGCATCGGTCTGCGGACTGAAGGGTCCCGGGTTTGATTCCGGTCAAGGGCATGTACCTTGGTTGCGGGTGCATCCCCAGTGGGGGGTTTGCAGGAGGCAGCTGATCGATGTTTCTCTCTCATCGATATATTTTTTAAAAAGTCATAACTACAAGGAACATTCTTTTAAAAAAATAATAAAATAATTATGGACTTAATCTAGTCATTTAACTGACATTTATTAAACATTTTCTGTATGTTAAAGGACTTGAATCCTGACTGAAAAAATTTGTGATCTAGATAGAAAATTCATCAACACATAGATACAGAATATGCTTTAAATATTATGATAGTGGGGATCTAAAGTTTTCTGGAGGCTGACAAGGGAAATGCTTAACTCTGGGGATCTGTGGAAGAAGAGAAGTTTGAAGGCAGGGTAGGGAAGGACACTTCCAGACAAATGTCTGTGACCATAAATTTATGTCTGTGAATTTATGGAAATGTATGATACCAATATAGTAGCAATAAAATGTTCACTTTGTGTTTACAAAAAAATTCTTATCTGCTAAATTTGCACAATGAACATACTTCTGCTGTTTACTTTTAAAAACAAATTGTTAAAAGAATTTTGACATAATGTTGGGATTTATACAGATCTAAGAACATCTTGTACATGAAGAGTCTCACAGTCTTTCTGCTTCCTCCTTGTATTTCCTGGGCATCTTGGCAAGTAGCATTTGGTTGAGGAGGGAGGTGGGAGCCAAGGAATTATCTCAGCATTGTCTAATGAGCTAGTGAAAGACTGAGGCTGACACAGACAGACTCTGAGGTTGTACCTTCTAAAGGGATGTTTCAAGATTGTGTAACTTATTAAATGTAGCTGAAGGATGGTATGAGTGGTGGAGAGAAGTTTCAAGTAATATCTTAGTTAACTTGAGAATGAAGCATGGATGTGGCACTTTTAGATAAGTGAAACTTTGCCCTTTGTGTTCTGAAAACATCTCTCTCCTTCTCCTTCTTCTCTCTATCTCTTTATCTCTCTCTTTGAATTTCACAATGTATTCTACATTTTTTCTGTCTTTATAGAAGAGTTATGAGTAGAGAGATCTGTGTCAATTTTTTCATCTCTGAAGTGCAAGCATCTGAGTTTTTGTGAAGATCAAATGTAGAAAGGTCCTTGTGGGATCCCTGGCACCCTGGGTGTGGACTTGCTATAAATATGTAATGGATCACTACATATCATGGTAGAAAAGACCATCAACTGAGAGTTATGAAACATGGGTTTGATTCCCAGTCTGCCATGTGTAAGCATGAGCCCCTGACAAATTAAACCACCTCTTTTATTTTTTTGTCTCTTCAACAATAAAATAGGGGTAAGAATATGCCTTCACAGGGTTATTCAAAAGACAGAATAAGGTTATTATGTGAAGATGCAATGTAATTACTGAAGTGTAAATTGTTGGGGTTTTTTTTAAGCAAAACTGTAAAGCATCTGTACAAAGAGAATTGAAAATGTGTGTGGTGAAACGGTTTTGGAGCTGATAGACTCCCACTGAATCCTGTCTCTATTTCAATCTGGATATTTGGAAGGTTTACTTAACTCGTTTGAGCATTAATTTTCTTATCTAAAAGTGGAAGGTCGTCGTAAGGACTAAGTAAAAATGTATGTGACAACATTGTATACACAGTGTTGGGTGTAGAATAAATGTTTCCTAAATAGTTCATTTCTTCCCTTATTCCACCTCTCCTCAACCTGCCTCCCTCCCTCACTCCCTCTTTCCCTGTCTTCCTTCCTTCCCTATTTTCTTTCCTTCTATTAAAATATAGAATTATTTTTTAATTCTATTAATAAACATTTGTTTAGCAGTCAATATGTACTCAGTTTTACTTTAAGATCAGCTGATGTGTAAATTCATTAGATGTTTTCCTTCCTTCCTTCCTTCCTTCCTTCCTTCCTTCCTTCCTTCCTTCCTTCCTTCCTTCCTTCCTTCCTTCCTTCCTTCCTTCCTTCCTTCCTTCCTTCCTTCCTTCCTTCCTTCCTTCCTTCCTTCCTTCCTTCCTTCCTTCCTTCCTTCCTTCCTTCCTTCCTTCCTTCCTTCCTTCCTTCCTTCCTTCCTTCCTTCCTTCCTTCCTTCCTTCCTTCCTTCCTTCCTTCCTTCCTTCCTTCCTTCCTTCCTTCCTTCCTTCCATCCTCCATTCCCTTCTTTCTACCTTCCCTTCACAAAGCCCTGACCATGAATCACATCCAGTCTCTTATTATCAGTAGTCTCTTATTTAATATTTACCTACCATTTTTGTTCTACATCTCTGAAAAAAAAATTGGTTTATTTATCTAAAACCTTTTAGTTATTCTTGGGGTGCACCTGGTTAGCCTCCCAAATACTTCCATCATTTATCATAACTTCTACTCACCCTATAGGCTCCAGACAGGCTCAGCTTCCCTACATCAACTCTGCTCATCCTTCTCACCTCCAGTACCCAGGGTTGGTCAGCATAACTGCAGGTTGCCATGAAATTCTGAGGTACCCTTCACATATTTCTTACTTTGTGACTTTACTTAAACTTCAAAGCTACATAGCAATATCTACACACTCCCTGATGCAAGTCAAAGTGACTGTTTTAATTATCATACAAGTTATTTATGGTATCAGTGTGACATTTAGTATAGTCTGCTTTATGCGGTGTGTGTGTGTGTGTCTCTGTGTGTGTGTGTGTCTCTGTGTGTGTGTGTGTGTGTGTGTGTGTGTGTGTGTGTAGTTCTTGACTGTACTTCTTAGAGATTTGTCCTCTAATTTTTAACAAAATTGTGTAAGCCTGATCATATCTAATAAATTTATATTCATTTATTTAATAAATATGTATTGAATAAAGTCTATGTATTAGACTTTTTCTAAGCTTAAGGAATTCATCAGTATCCCAAATGAGCAGGCTTACTTCTCTCATGAAACTTACAGACTATCAAGACAAAAATACATCCTATATAATAAAAGGCTAATATGCAAATCGACCGCACCATGAAACAACCGGTCGCTATGATGTGAACTGCCCACCAGGGGGCAGATGCTCAACGCAGGAGCTGAGCTCACAGCTGGCAAGCCCAGCGGTGGTGGCAGGAGCCTCTCCCACCTTCGAGGCAGCACTGAGGACCCCTCAGCGGACATCCCCCAAGGGGTCCCGGACTGCGAGAGGGCGCAGGCCAGGCTGCCCCCCTCCCCCTGCACTGCACGAATGCCATGCACTGGGCCTCTAGTAAACAAGAAATAACCAAGGTAATCCTAGATAGTAAATAAGTTACTTTTTCCCTTATGACTGTGGTTTCTGCTCTAAAAAAAGGTGAAAATTAGATACTTTCTATCTGCAGTTTGGAGCTGTTTTAGGGACACTATGAATTTATATGGTAATGCTTATGTGCCCTACTCACCTTACTACTATTGTTAATAACAATAAAAGTGAAAGGACTCCTTGATTAGGTGTCAGCGATCCTCTGTTCTAGCCACAATTTAGACATGACTTAGGTCACATCAATTATTCTCTCTCACCCTCGGTGTCTTGCTTGTAAAATAAAGGAGTCAGTATGGATGGTTATAAAGGCTCCCTCCAGCTTAGTATAGTATTTTTCTAAGATCTATGATATTGCTATTTATATCTAGAGGCCCCAACTGATCCATCAAAGTATGCAGACAATCTTTGAAAAGACACTGTAAATGTCTTCTGGTAAGAGTTTCATTTTAATAACTATTAGGACAACAGGAACACTGTGTCTCTTATTAAATTTGTATGTTCTGATAGTATCTGGTGCTGATTGTATCTTTGGAATATAAATTGCACAATATAGTATAATAAAGCACAGTTTAGAATTGTTTTCATAACAGTGCATGCCATAGTACTTGGCCATAAAATAAGAATGGAAAAGTACATCTTGTTCTGTAAACTCATAATTTTCAGCTGTCTAGGAACTGGGTATAGAAAGGAAATTAATAAGAGAAAAACATTTCACAGCATGCATGTGCAGCTTAGAAAAATATTATGTTCATTGTAGAAAAACAAAAGCATAAATGGCATTCTTTTGGAATTTGATAACCTAGAAAAATATTTGTATTTTTAAAATTTTGATTTTGCTAATAGTTATCACATGTATTTATCCATTCACTTATTTTTTAATTCTATTAATAAACATCTGTTTAGCAGTTAATATGTACTCAGTTCTACTTTAAGATCAGCTGATGTGTAAATTCATTAGACTTTAAAAGAAAAGGTGGCCACAGAAACTTGGAAGACATTAAGGATAAGTGAATATCTAGCTAGAGTTGGACACTTTAATTTGAGTTTGGCCTTCTGTGGGATTAGTTTAAAAGTGATTTTTTCTAGCAGCAATGTTCAATTAACTTTGAGAAGTGATTTGTTACCAATGCCATATGATAGATAAACAGTCTAAACTGGATACAAGATGCTTGATATGGCAATGTTAATCCTCTTTCTTGTCATTGGGACTAAAATTATGGGTTCGATTTTTCATGAATCTAGATAATATAATAATGGAATTAATAATATTATCATTTACTTTACACTTAACATATGCCATGGGTTTCATTCTTTGATTATATAACTATCATTTTACCATATTCTTAGAAGAACATGGGAAAAATGGAAAAGTCATTGTCTTCAAATGCTAATGCAGAGGCCACAGCTACAATGGAGTGTGCTAAATGCTGAGAAGGGTGATATGGAAGAACACACTAATGTTAACCAGCCTAGCCTTAGCAAGGTTAAGTGGAAAGATTTACTCATTATTGACTGCTTAAAATCTTTTAAAGTAGACATGACAATCTACAATATGCGGGTAAAGCAATTGAGGCCATAAATTATGTGACTAGACTAAGGTCACACAGCTGGATCTTTAACTCCTGGTTCCAAAGCACGTGCTCTACTGACTACAACAGAGATTATGCAATCTGTCTCTTCTTCAGATGCTTGTTTCCTGATGGTCATGGGGAAAATGATTAAGAGGATGTTAGTAGATCAATAAAAAAGCAGAGATACAATGACAATAACTATATATATGTGTGTGTGTGTGTGTATACACACACACACACACATATGTATATATACATGTAAATTTACACACATATATTCACACATACACATACATATTCTACTTTTTTTGAGTCAAGGTACTCATCCTTATGCCAAAAGCAGTATGGTATAAGAGGAAAACAAATGGGCCCTTGAAGTTAGATGACAGGATTTAAGTTGCATTTCCAATACACACAAAGTGAAACCGGCCACTGCCTCCTGTAGAGGCTCTTGTTCCACATCTGTAGAATAATATTAATAAAGATAATATTGACTATCTCTACATGGTGTACATTACACATTCAATAATGTACTTCTAAGTCACTGTAAACATTAAATGTTGTGCAAATATTAGTTTGTTTGAAAGATGGCGATTTGTATGAAATTGTCAGAAGCCAATGTTAATCTACTAGCCTCTATGTTCAGAGTCCAATGTAGAGGCATTTGAGGAAGCAGCAGACATAATAAAAAATTAAGTGAATAATTACATTCTTCTTGCTAAAGTATTTTTTGAGATTCATTTTTATACTAGGGGCCCAGTGCACAAATCCGTGCACCTTGAAGAAAGTAACTGTGGGCCACAAGGCTGTGGTGGGCACAGGGGTAGGTCTCAGCCCATCCTCCATACCCCGACCTGGCTCCTCCTGCCATGGCCCTCAGTCCCCTGTCTGCCAGCAGCCCTGCACCCACCACCACTGTTCCCACATGCTTGACAGCGCCTGCCCCACTCACACTGCTGATGGTGATTGGGGCTGGCACCAGCAGCAGGTGCAAGCAGGGCTGATACCATCAGTAGGTGCAAGTGGCAGCCGCTGCCCAGATAGCCCCTCAGGAGTAGGGGGAGATGGAGAAGCCCTCAGGGGCGATCAGGGCTGGCAGCCACCATTCACACCCACTGACGGTGCCGAGTGATCGGGACCAGTGCCAGGTGCTGGCAGTGGGTGTGAGGAGGGTCGGTGCCAGCAGCAGGTGCAAGCGCCGGGCAGAACCGTGGCAAGTGGGAGCAAAGAATTTTCAGTAACTACCAGAGGCTCGCTCCGATGGATGACAGTGACCGGTGCCCTGCCTTGGTCTGGCGCCCCGCTCACCTGCTCCACCATCCCGACAGCCGACGCCCGCCATGTTTCACGCTCTGCTGCCTGCTGCGATGCTCACCATATTCTGCTTGCGCCCCCTGGTGATCAGCACATGTCATAGCGACCAGTTGTTCTGTTCTTCCACGGTTTGGTATATTTGCATATTAGCCTTTTCTTATATAGGATATAGAGTAATATAGATGAATAACATTTTTTATGCAAAAGACAAGCTCTATGTTGTTAGATTCAGTGGTCATGTCATAGGTTTTACCTTACCTATCCAGAGCTTTGACACAGTGATGACTCCCTGCTGGGAAGCATGTTTGCTACATTCCCCTATCTTTATAGATGCTCCTTCTCAAATCTTTCTTAGTGATTCCTTATCATCTCCCTTTCCTCTAAAAGCAAGAAGTGCCTGGAATCAAGCCATGGACCTCTTCTCTTCCCAGTCTATATTTGCCACCTTGGTGATCTCATTCACTCTGATGACTTTTCCATTTAGATCTTGAACAGTTATTTCTCCAGCACAGACTTTATCCCTCAGCTTGAAACTTATGTATCTAATGGCCGATTTGGCATCTCCACTTGGATGTCAAAAAAGCATCTCAAATTTAACATGACTCAAACTGACCTAATGAGATTACTATTGTTCACTCCTACTTGTCCTTCAATCTTCCCTCATTTAAATTAATAAAACAGCATTTATTTAGTTGTCAGGCCAATAACTTCCATATAACCCTTGACCCATTTCTTTCTTTCAAATGCAAAGTGATCCATCACCATATTTGTTTGACTCTACTTTCATAATTTGACCAGCTTGCCCTAACCGGTTTGGCTCAGTGGATAGACCATAAGCCTGCAGACTGAAGGGTCCCAGGTTCGATTCCAGTCAAGGGCATGTACCTTGGTTGCGGGCACATAGCCAGTAGGAAGTGTGCAGGAGGCAGCTGATTGATGTTTCTCTCTCATTGATGTTTCTAACTCTCTACCCTTTCCCTTTCTCTCTGTAAAAAATCAATAAAATACATTTTTAAAAAAATGTTCTCATAATTTGACCAGCTCTCAATTCCAGTGCTGCCATCAAAAATGATCCTCACCTTGTATCTAGATTACACAGGAACCTACCTACCTGCTCTCCTTGCTTCTACCCTTGTCAACACAGCTCTTCTCAACACAGCTGCCTAAGCAAGTTTTTTAAAATGGAAGTCAGAGAATGTCCCTTGTTTGCTTGAAACTTTCCAATGATTTCCCATTCCATTTAAAATAAAAGTTAAAGTTCTAACAAAAATATACATGACTTTCATCATTTGCAGCACCTCACCCCCATCTCTCTGACCTCCCTGTTTTGTTTTGTTTTGTCTTTTAAATCCCAGTTTGCTGAGCTCCCCCTTTTTGCTCCTTTAAGCCCCAGCACACTTCTTTCAGACATTTGAGCTCCTGTCTCCTCTGCCCAGAATGACTTTCCAGTGATGCAGGGGAGACAGGATGGTGGCTTGCACCATGTGTGGTGGAGAACTGGGGCGATTTTTGACACAACATAAAGATAGAGACCATGTGATTTGATGGCAGACTAAATAGGGAATGCAAGAGATGGTAGAAATCATGAATGCCACCTAGGGTTTGTGGCACTTACTGAGGTAGAAAACACTTGGGGAAGGTAAAGGTTGTGGGATGTCGAACTTCTGAGTTCATTTTGGACATGTTTATTTTTACCTTAGATATCCAAAGAATAATGTTAAATGGGCAATTGTTGGAGGAGGGTGAAGTTCAGAGGAAAAACAAACTATAGATAAAAACAATTGAAGATATAACCATACAGAAAGCAGAGAGCTGCTCGGTGTACCTATCAGACACTGTACCCACCAGGAAAATCTAGTGAAAGCAAGAGCATAAGATCTTCCAGGCATGGCGGAATTTATGTTGGACACAATCTAATCCTTTTGAAGGTTTATCTCATGGAGTCTTGTGAACACACACACTCAGACACAAAGCAGCTGGCTGTATCCAGGTCCAATTTTCAGTATGTCTCAAGGCCTGGGGCCCTTAGCTCAGGGCCATTGAATTTTGCTGATAATAAAACAGTGTTGGAGCAAGTGGGTCATCACACAGCATTATGCACATTTGGCAGGCGGGGTGGGGTGGGGGAGATACAGTTCTCGTTGATGTGATCAATTAGTTAATGATAATATATTTCTCCATCAGAACTGTATTTTCAATGCCCTCTGAGTATTTGAAAACATTAAGTCAAATAAGAAGGCCTAGAACTTACAACATAAATGGTTCGTAGACAGTGAATGCAAGTCCAACTTTGTGAGGGTGGCACCTCTATGCTGCTAGCAGCTTGAGTCGAAATCTTCTATTATATCAACCCATTCTCTTTCTTAATAAGACAAAACATGTATGTTCTGAAAATAGTTTCCTTGGTGTTTCATTGGTCCTTTTCTTTAATATGTAAAATATTTTATATATTGGATTTCACATGGATTCAGTAGGTCTTATCCTGCTTTCATGCGATCAAAAGTTTCTCAGTGTGTGAATCAGTTTTTCTTATTTTTTTCATCACCCCTGATTACTTTGACTCAGTGCATACAGGCTTAGTGTGATGTCAGTGTCAATTGGACTTTGCTGCCATGGTGAGATTATGAGTTTTGGTCATTATTGTAAGGAATCTCATTTATAATAAGAAATATTGGAAAAATGAGAAGTCACAAGTGGAGATATAATAAATTTAGGTGTTCTTTGACTATATATATAGTGAATGCTAGTTGTTATTGTTATCACTCAATATTATAAGTTTGTGTTTAACATATAATTTATTCATCCAAAAACTAATGAGGAGGCTTTAGACTTTGGATACACAATGGTTAAGGAACAGACACTAGGTCTACCAGTAAGCTTTCCAGGCAGACAATAGGCAAGTAAGGAAAACAACAAAAAAACTGGAAAAAACAACAACAGCAAATTACAACTTCTGAGGGATACAAAAAAGAATAAGAGATGGCACTTGCTTAGGTAGAGTGACCAGAAATAGCTTTTCAGAGAAAGTGACAATTAAATTAAAACTTGGAAGATTAAAAAAATAATAAATTGTTTAAATATTCAGGGAAGTAGGAGAGTGATCTAATACTGGAGAAGAGAAGTGAGTAAAATTCCTGAGATAGGTATGTTAGGGAACATTAGGACATTTATGGTGAAAAGGTGAGAGACAAGTAAGGGAAGGTAAAAATGGAACCAGGTGAGGTTGGAAGGCAAGTAAAGTCTTTAAGTCTTGTAAGTTTATTAGTGTTTTATCTTGGAAGTAGAGCAAACAGCAGTGGATGCTGGCCTTACAAATATAGGGCTTGCCTCTTCAGATAAGATTCTTTTTAGCATTTACTATTTAGTACCAATTGATATGTTATGCAAGCACATATCCTCTATGAGCTTTATGATTAACTTTACCTTGGAAATTATTCATTTACTTATCTTTTCTGAAGAACTACCATATTATTTTTTTAAAACCTAAAAGCTTAGATCATAAGAAGTAGCTAATGTAAACATTAGAGCCAAAGAGGCCTGGGTTCATATATTGGTAAGTTGTTAGCTGTGTGACCTTTGGTAGTTAATCTCTCTGAGCCTCCGTTTCCTCAGCAATAGAACAGGGATAATAATATTTACTTAATGAAGTTGTGAGAATTAGTTAAGATGGATGAAGAAGAAGGAGAAGAAGAACAAGAAGATTACTGTCAGTGTTCTCTTTACTGCTGCTGAATAAAATCACTTTCTTCTTTGCTTGAGAATGCATTTTTTTATCATAAATTTAAAATTTTATCTTTAAAAATGGTAAGGTGTGAACAAAGTTTATTTTATATGTTCTTTGAGGGACCAACAGAATATAAATAGTCCCCCCATATCCAGTGGGAAGGCCAAAAGTGTATACAGAGTTATGAAGGGTGTTGTGAGATTCCTCCTTGATTAGGAAAGGCAATTCAAAGAATTACAGAAATAAAGCTTACCACACATTTATGTATATGATTGTTTTCTTTATATTTTTTTCTGTTTATTAGAGCAGATAAAGCAGCAGAGAGGAAGCAGAGAAATTACAAGAGAATAGGGAGCATTTCTCCTGATCGTGAAACAGATTGTGAAACTGTCATTCTAGAGAAAGGACAAAGATACAAAGATGTTCTCCCCAAAGGTGTGTCCTTACACTGTAGTGAAGAGTTGGAAATGGAGCTGAAGATCTGAATATATGGAGGGTTTCTTTTAAAACTACAGACAAAAATTTGGGATATGAATGGAGGACTGACTGCCTAATGTTATTTTGAAGAAATTCTGCTTTGGCTGGTGGTATTTTAAAAGGGAGGACAACTCAAATTAAAAATAGGTTTTCAGTGGTAAAAAATTAATTCCAACATCTTAGTTTTGGAAAAGCAAATTGATGAGTTGAGTAAGTAGAAAATTCTTAGAAATTATCTAGACAGTGTTTGGTCACTGGACAGGGCAGATAGGTAACCCTATAGGTGACTAGTACTGAACATTTACAAGGGAAGTGATCCTGAGGAAGTTGCAGACAGAGCAGGTTCAGTCTGAGAGGCAAACCCAAATGGCAAAGTCTCCAACAATGTAAGCAGAAATGGAGACTACAAGATTTGCAATTTTAAAGCAGTTCTAAATTCTATTTCAACATTAGGTGAAATTTATTATATACTCACTACTTGTTAATTCAGAAGTATATACAGATAAAAAAAATTGTACCTGTCCAGGACAGACTGCGCATAAATAAATAATTGCAATACAATAAGAAGTACTGAGTGTACCTTTTGTGTCTTCAGAACACATTCTAAAAAATGTCAACAATTCAGCACTAAAACATAGCTTATACCTTGATCTGATTCTCTGTTACTCTAAAGTACATATGCATACACACACACATGTACAGTAAACATACATATGTGTGTGCATTAATATACAGTATATTATGGTGCCATGCTTCCTTGTGGTATTGAAAAAGACCTTTTGGAAACAGAATATTTGTGACTCTATAACCTGGCTCTAAAACTTATTAGCTGTGTGATATTATAACAAGTTACTTATTCTCCCTGAGTTTTCATTTCTTCACATATGGAACAGGGGATTTTCGCATCTATCCCAGAACCCTGTAAAGATTACATAAGATAATGCTGGTCAAGCATTGGCCCTTGCCTGACACAGGTGTGTGTGCAAGAAATATTAGCTATTACTTTTATTGTTGCTATTGATTTTATTCTTTGTAATAGTGGCAGCAGTTTTATAAAATCAAGGTAACTAAAAGGTAACTCAATGGCTATCACACTTCTATCTTAGAGGACACATCTTGAGAAGATCTTTCTCAAACTTTCATTGCATCAAGAATAGAAACACTTCTGTGTCACTTAATAAGTACCCAGCAGTGATCTTACTGTTATATAAGTATTAATTCATTTAATCCACAAAACAATGAGATAACAACTATTATTATTATACAGTGTCAGATTGTACTAACATGGACATTCATATACTAACCATTGAATGCAAGGAAAGGCAATTTCCAGAAAATCAGTAAAAAAGATGATCCCATAAGTAATTCATTCTCTCTGTCATTGAAAAACAGATTCAGATTATACTACAACTTTCCAACTTTTCTTCTAGTAATATATTATGATCATTTTTCTATGTTATTACTTATAAATCCATCTTGTTATTTCTAAAGTTTATAGTTTTCAGTTTTGCAAGATGAAGTCATGGACAGAGGTGATGGGTTGCACAACAATATAAATTAACTTAATACCACTGAACTGTACACTTAACAATGGTTAAGTACTATGTGTATTTTACTACAATAAAGAATTGGGAAAAATTGTTTATAGAATTTCAAGGCTATACTATATTTTGTTTAAACTATCTTCTATTAAAATATTTAGATTATTTCAAAATCTAAGTTTAATAAACAATACTGCAATGAATATCACAATAAATTTCTTTGAACACTCATTTTCTGTAAAATCCTATTTAATAAAAGGGTAATATGCAAAAAAGACCCATCGCTATGATGTGCACTGACCACCAGGGGACAGACGCTCAACGCAGGAGCTACCCCCTGATGGTCAGTGCGCTCCCATGGGGGAGCTCCCCTCAGCCACAAGCCAGGCTGATGGCTGCAAGTGCAGCCCGGTGGCGGGAGCCTTGCCCGCCTCCTCAGCAGCACTAAGGAGCCTCTCTTGCCTCCTCTGCAACATTAAGGATGTCCGACTGTGGCTTAGGCCTGCTCTCCCTAGTAGCAGGCCTAAGCTGGAAGGTGGACTTCCCCCGAGGGCTCCTGGGCTGCCAGAGGGATGTCTGACTGCCAGCTTAGGCCCAGTCCCCCAGGGAGTGGGCCTAAGCTGACAGATGGACATCCCTCGAGGGGTCCCGGACTGTGAGAGTGTGCAGGCCAGGATGAGGGACCCCCCTCAAGTGCACAAATTTTCGTGCACCAGGCCTCTAGTATGATAATAAAATAATAGCTTCCACTTTTTGAGTGCTTAGTATGTGACAGACAACATGCTAAGTACTTTATGTATATAATCTGAGTTGACACTCACACTAACCCTGTAAAGTCGATATTCCCTGCCCACTCTCCCCAGATTATGCAGATTGTTTCTTGCACTGGAGCACTTGTTGAAGTGGCAACTTGGGGCTAACATCCAACTTGAACTTCTTTCACTAAACATTGGCCTAAGTTATTTTAGGAGAAAGAAGCGAGATTTATTCTAAAATGCCTAAAGAAACATTCTGGTTATCAAACCTCACATCCCTAGGTTGCTTTCATCCAGAGGGAACAATTTGTTCTAATATGTACCAAGGAATTTTATGGGAACAATTTGTTCTAATATGCAGCAAAGCATTTTATGGGCCAGCAGTGGCCCTGAAGTTCCCCCTGACTTGTAAATTACAGAGTCAGGGTTGAATTTAGGAAGTCTCACATGAGAACCCTACACTGAATTACTAGAACCAGTGCCTTCTGTAGAAATATATTCCCAGAAATGCAATGGCTAAGTTAAAGGGCAGACACATTGAAAATGTTGAGTTTCTTCCCAAAAGGATATTACTATTACTTATTTACTTTTCACCAATAGTTTCTTAGAGTGGCTTTTTGGCTCTTTTCTCACACCCTAGGTAATATTGGATATCACAATTCCTTTTTATATTTGTTAGGTTTTTATTATAGTGCAAATAGTTGCCAGACGCTGCTACATTTTTTTTCCTGGAAAAGGTCATTGTTGTTATTTTACTCAGTCCCTGGTAACTGATACTTTTCTGTTATTTGACTTTTTGTACTAGAAGGAAAAGTAGATTTAAAAAAAAATTGGAAAATTGATGTTGGGATTGCATTGATTTTTTTTCTGTCTGAGCTATTTGATTTGATATCTAAAAATATCATAACTCTACTGATACTCTTGATAAAAAGATTTGGTTATTCAAAGACAGACTTCTTTTGGATGATATTTTGAAGTTTGTGAAAGCAGATATAGATACTAAAATGGTTTACCATACTTTTAAAGACCGTTTGATCCGTCGCTAGGCCATTTCCTTTGGTATGAACAAAATCAATTTTATTAGACTATTTGCCAACCATAAGCTGTATCTACAGTATATGTGCTTTATATTAAGCTATTTCAAAGCCTGTACTAATAGAATCATCAAGGCCTTCCAGTCCAAGCATACTTGCAAATTGCTAGTGTTTCCTTTTATCTTTCAAGATCTTCTGATGTGGAGAATGGATAAAAGTTTGGAACCATTTTTAAAGACTTAAAATTTCATCCATGAGATGCAGATTTTATTTTTATTTATTTCACTCAAATGTGTTTTGGTTTTTTATTAGATTAGTTCAAACATTATCTCTCATTTTAATGTATCCCATGCATTCACATTTTAATTGTTTACCATCTTTTGATGCCCAGTAAACATGTAGTTCCAATAAAGAGTTAGATCTCACTCTCAGTTTTACAGAATGACTCAGAAAACGTAGGAAAGTGGAGGCCAGTTGTTTCTACCCTCTCCTAGAAAAAAGCTCTGGAGAGGGCTTTTACTAGAACCAGTGTCTTCTGTAGAAATATATTCCCAGAAATGCAATGGCTAAGTTAAAGGGCAGACACATTGAAAATGTTGAGTTTCTTCCCAAAAGGATATTACTATTACTTATTTACTTTTCACCAATAGTTTCTTAGAGTGGCTTTTTGGCTCTTTTCTCACACCCTAGGTAATATTGGATATCACAATTCCTTTTTATATTTGTTAGGTTTTTATTATAGTGCAAATAGTTGCCAGACGCTGCTACATTTTTTTTCCTGGAAAAGGTCATTGTTGTTATTTTACTCAGTCCCTGGTAACTGATACTTTTCTGTTATTTGACTTTTTGTACTAGAAGGAAAAGTAGATTTAAAAAAAAAATTGGAAAATTGATGTTGGGATTGCATTGATTTTTTTTCTGTCTGAGCTATTTGATTTGATATCTAAAAATATCTTAACTCTACTGATACTCTTGATAAAAAGATTTGGTTATTCAAAGACAGACTTCTTTTGGGTGATATTTTGAAGTTTGTGAAAGCAGATATAGATACTAAAATGGTTTACCATACTTTTAAAGACCGTTTGATCCGTCGCTAGGCCATTTCCTTTGGTATGAACAAAATCAATTTTATTAGACTATTTGCCAACCATAAGCTGTATCTACAGTATATGTGCTTTATATTAAGCTATTTCAAAGCCTGTACTAATAGAATCATCAAGGCCTTCCAGTCCAAGCATACTTGCAAATTGCTAGTGTTTCCTTTTATCTTTCAAGATCTTCTGATGTGGAGAATGGATAAAAGTTTGGAACCATTTTTAAAGACTTAAAATTTCATCCATGAGATGCAGATTTTATTTTTATTTATTTCACTCAAATGTGTTTTGGTTTTTTATTAGATTAGTTCAAACATTATCTCTCATTTTAATGTATCCCATGCATTCACATTTTAATTGTTTACTATCTTTTGATGCCCAGTAAACATGTAGTTCCAATAAAGAGTTAGATCTCACTCTCAATTTAACAGAATGACTCAGAAAAGGTAGGAAAGTGGAGGTGAGTTGTTTCTACCCTCTCCTAGAAATAAGCTCTGAGTACCCTAAAGAAAGAAGAAACCTCCTCTTCCTCCATCCCCAAACTCTCTTTCTCTTTGTCATTTAACTCTTTAATTAAAATGGAAAAGAAGAAATATCTTCCTCCATCCCCAAACTCCCTTTCTCTTTGTCATTTAACTCTTTAATTAAAATGGAAAAGGCAGGATGTCTGACACTTTCAAAAAGCATTGTTCACTCTGCTAACACAATGGCAATAATAACTAATACTTATTAAGGGTACGACACCAAAGATGTTTTTATGTATAGACCTTTTTTATCCTTTGCATTCTATTTTTCAAATGAGAAAACTGAAGCATAGACAGATTTTTTTTAAATGTCTAAAATCAAACAGAATTGAACCAAGTACATTGGTCCATCTCTCTTAATCATTATACTGCAAAGAGAAAGAAGTTTGTTTAAGTAATACAAGGTCCACTTTTGACTACGTTTTCTGGAGGTAAATGTAATTAAGTGTCATGAGCTTGTATTTGTTATGCCTCTTTTATACCACACCACTCCTGTGCTGCTCTTAAGACTCAGTTCTGCCTGTGTTCGTTTCAGTAAAATGAAGGAGAGATAATGTATAGATAGACTAAACAACTGAGTTCAATTATGGTTTGTTAGCAAAAATCACCTTGCAGAAATTGGCTATAATCAACTAATCCTATCTAATAATAGACAAACATGGTAATTGACCGTACCTTCCCTAAGCCTCCCATTGGCTAATCAGTGCGATAGGCAAATTAACCCAACCAAGATGGCAGCCGGCAGCCACTCAGCTGAAGCGAGCATGAGGCTTGCTTGCTCCAGTGATGGAGGAAGCCAAGGTTCCCCGCCTGCCGCGGCCAGGCTCTGAGCTCCGAAAGCAACAAAGTTTCAATTATAGAAACTAAACAAACCCCAGATACCTGCTTTCAGCAGGCCGTGGCCTTGGAGCTGGAGTGAGAAGGAGCTGGCTCTCAGCTCCAGTGACGGCAACAAAGTTTCAATTATAGAAGGTAAATAAATCCCAGAATAAAAAA
>NW_005369217.1:5527527-5530485 GCF_000412655.1 Myotis brandtii
GTGGTGGTGGGAGCCTCTCCTGCCTCCTCAGCAGCACTAAGGATGTCCGACTACAGTTTAGGCCTGCTCCCCGCTGGCAAGTGGACATCCCCCGAGGGCTGCTGGGCTGCCAGAGGGATGTCTGATTGCCAGCTTATGCCCAATCCCCCGGGGAGCAGGCATAAGCCAGCAGGTGGTCATCCCCCTGAGGGGTCCCAAGACTGTGAGGGACACAGGCCCAGCTGAGGGACCCCCCAGTGCAAATTTTTGTGCACTGGGCCTCTAGTTTTAAATAAAAAGAGACTTTTTTTTTAGATTGATCAAAAGTGGGAAGAGAAAGGAGAAAGAAGAATACTCAAGAATTCCATCAGGGTATATCGTATTTTAGCACAAGAATAAAAGTCAGCAAGTGCCTAAGACTAAGCGAGGGAAGATAACTCCTTTCAGTGAAGTTTTTCTAACAAAGCCTCATTCATTTACATAAAATCTTTCTAGTTAAGCCCTAAGAGTAGTGATAGTAATGGTGGTAGCACTAGTTGAGTAGTACCTAAGCATGGAAATTAAATCAGACATATCTGATTCTAAAAACCTTCACTCACAATTTTTGGGATCTTAGGGAAATTAATTTCTTCCAGTCCTAACTTCTTTATATAAAATGAGCATAATAAAATCTACCTCACAAGATAGGAATAGTTGAGATAATTAATATAATCATCTGGAATGTACTTGACATATAGAAGGTCCTTAATATCTGTAATAAATGTTAATTTTCCTTTACTATTTTTCTTCTTATTCTCTTCACCCCATTTTCCTTTTCTTTTTGTCATCCAATTTCTTCAATTAAAATAGAAAGAGCAGGGTGTCGTATAGTTTCTAAAAGTATTGTTCACTCAATACTGGCATGTTGCTGCCCATATCTCCTGTACCAACTACTCCCAACACTTAAAAAATAATTACTGAGTGCTCTTTGCAGGCTTACAATGACCTTTTGAGCCTTACGCAAGAATCTCCTTGTAAAAATGTATTCAGTTTGCCATTTCCTTCAAATACATATCATGGAAACCAAATTTACAAATTCAGTAGTAAAAACAAAATGTAATAAATCCCTCTACGTCTAAGATTTTCATTCTTATGAGTTTTCTTTAGAGAGTTCCCTTAGGACGTTTGTATTTCTCTTGAGCCTCATGCAGAAGGACAGTGCTTGTTTTCATTTGGAGTCTGCGTTAAGGTATTAGGGTTAGGTATGTCTAGTAATCATAAGTAGTTTTTGCTAACAAGTAAAAGTTTTCATCATCTCTTAGGCTGTTAACATTTTTTTTTTTTACAAGATAAAGCAAATGAAACAGTACGGCAAATGAAGAGTGCCAGATCAATTCTTATTGGGAACAATGCCACACATGGTCACATAAACAATCTGACTAAGGCTGTGTCCTACTTCAGGCACAGAGATAGAAATTACATCAGTTAGAGCCCAGTAATTGCAAGCAACAAAAACTGATTCTAGCCAATGCATGAAGAGAAAAAAGGGTTATCAGTTAGCTAGATGATGAGAAGAGCAATGAGAAGGGTAATTAGAAGGGTGAGGACAATACTAGACTAGCATTAAACTCCTAGAAAGATTAGCCTCAAGGAATTTCAGTGGGTTTAGATAACAATAACTACTCATAATGAACATACTTTCACTGATATTTTTTTCGGCCCTTATAGCATGCTTCTCAAGATTTAAAGTCTTCAAAGAGAGAATCCGATTGAACTTGTTGGGTTAGGAGGTAGGGAGTGGACATATTGAATAAGAGTCCCACCATGGCTGCATCATGGAGGCACAATAATTCCTTAAAGTACAAAAAAAGAGGAAGTGGGTACTTAGCCAAGCACAAATGAGAAAGAAAATTCCGTCATGAAAGACAAAGAGTCCTTCCTGGCAATGATTCAATTATTTAGAACCATATTTATATATAAAGTTTTATACAAATTTTATAATAATTTTCAAAAGTAAAGTATGATTTAGATTTAATGTAGAATGATGTATAATAAAACTTACTGAATAAGCCATGATTTTTAGCCATTTTTAGCCATGACAGGAATAAAAATTTATTCCACAATTCTGGCTCTGCTGACCAGCAGTGTGACTTTGGGTCAATAACATTATTTTTCTGGATATCCAATTTCTTACCTACTTAAAATGAAAAAAAAATGGATAAAGATCTCCTCAGGTATCAATTATAGCATAAGAATTATCCCTGGACTGCACTTGCTTTTCAACCCTAACCCAAACTGATAAGGTGAGGAGTTTATGGTCATGCTTTCAAGCTTTGGTCATAGTGAGCTGAGTTAGCTTTTCTTGATTAACTCATCTTGTTTCAATAAAAAAAGAAATTCCATAATTATTCTTGGCAAGCATCCAAAAATATGCCTCACTATCCAGTTCTAATTAATAATGTGTGACTTGTTAAAAACAGATTTTGTTCATTTGAAGGTTTTAATAGCACCCACTTTCAACTTAGTTCTCTTGGGAAAATATTTAGCATGCATTTAACCAGCTTGACACATACAACTAATTAATTTGTCTAAGGCAAATTATTATATGAATCATAAACAAAAAGCGAAAATTGAAATAGTGCCAAAATTCAAGCTTGAGGTACTTTATACTTAAATAACCTGAAGTTTTTGTTTTGTTTTGTTTCCTATTTCTATTAAGCAAGATACATAGATTAATGTGTGTCATTGTCAGATAGGAAACTCACATATAAAAGTGGGTGTTATTTATGTATTTCCAGAATTTGAAAGAGTTTTCAAAAATATGATATAGAAGTATATCTAAATGACACAGATCAAATAATGATGAACAGGTGAAAAACTAACATGAGCTGTGCCTAACTCACTAGCCCAAACCTAAGGTAGAATATTTGCATAACAGACTTATTAAATATTAAATACTTTTTATTTCTTGGTTGGAGTATTAGTTTATTATTAAAAAAA
>NW_005369218.1:0-764 GCF_000412655.1 Myotis brandtii
CTATATAATAAAAGGGTAATATGCAAATCGACTGAGCCGCGGAACAGCAGAACGGCCGGCAGAACGATGGGTCACTATGACATGCACTGACCACCAGGGGGCAGACACTCAACACAGGAGCTGTCCCCTGGTGGTCAGTGCGCTCCCACGGGGGGAGTGCTGCTCAGCCACAAACTAGACTGATGACTGGCAAGCGCAATGGCCTGCCTCTGAGGCAGCGCTAAGGATGTCCAACTGCGGCTTAGGCCCACTCCCCACAGGGTGCGGGCCTAAGCCATCAGTCATCCCTCGAGGGCTCCCAGACTGTGAGCTGATGGACCCTCCCATCCTTCCACCCCTATGCACAAGAGTTGTGCACTGGGCCTCTAGTATGTCTATAACTCCCTAAGTGATTTCATTCTATCCCATAGCTATAAATGCAGTCTACATACTGATAGACCACATTTAACTGAAGCCTTAACTTCTCTCTTGAGCTCCTATTTCTATATTGTTTCCTACATTTCTACTTGGATACCCTAAAGCATCTTTATAAGTAACATGTTCATTCTAGAACTTCTAACTTTTATTTCCCACCCTTGCTCACAAAACTCTGCTTCTCCATTTACTTAATGGTTACCCAGTTGCTCAGAACCTAAAAGCTAGCCAATTTCTTTTTTCTCTCACCTTTCTTAGACAATCTGACATAGTCTGTCTACTCTAATTCTGAAATCTCCATTGAAATTATTGACTTCATCTTCAGTTGCCACCATTTGTTTCCTGGATTC
>NW_005369219.1:0-629 GCF_000412655.1 Myotis brandtii
TGAATAACAATGATAAAAAGATTGGGAGGGAAGAATTGGGATTATTTTGTTATTGTAAGGAACACTACCTGTGAACCATTATAGTGTTATTTTAAAGTGAGTTTGGAATATTTGCAAATGTATTGCAAAATCTAGGAAAACCACTAAAAAAAAAGTAAAGAAAGCAATATAAGTAGTAGCTTAGAAAGAAGATAAAGTAGAATCATTTGAAATGTTCAATGAAATATACAAAAGGCAGAAACAGATTGGCTCAGTCGATAGAGCATTGGCCTGTGGACTGAAGGGTCCCAGGTTTGATTTTGGTCAAGTTCACATGCCCAGGTTGTGGGCTGGATCCCCAGTAGGGGGTGTGCAAGAGGCAGCCAATTAGTGATTCTCTCTCATCACTGATGTTTCTGTCTCTCTCTTCTCTCCCTTCCTCTCTGAAATCAATAAAAATATATTAAAAAAAGAATAGGGACAAAGTACAAGGGTGACAATTATAAAGCAGTAACAGATATGGTGAATATTAATCCAAGCATATTGAAAAACAATTTGAATTATAAGTGTCCTGATACACCAATTAAAAGATTATATAAGAATGAATGTCAGGAAGAAAGAGTAAAAAGGGTATAAATTTAGGTAAATAC
>NW_005369220.1:0-587 GCF_000412655.1 Myotis brandtii
TAACCAACAAAATTGAAGCATATTATACTTCATTATCAAAGTGGATTCTCTACATTTCATACCAAATTATTGTTTTATAGGACACTGTTAAACATTTAAGTAGCATAGACTAGTGTGAAAGGTTGTATTATAGATAGACATATCAGATTTAAAAGCTTATCCTGTTATTATAAGAACTAGAGGCCCAGTGCAGGAAATTCGTCCCTTCAGTCCGGCCTGCACCCTCTCGCAGTCCGGGACCCCTCAGGGGATGTCCGCCTGCCTGCTTAAGCCTGATCCCCTAAGCCGGCAGGCGGACATCCCTCTTGCAGTCTGGGGCTCTCACAGTCCAGGACCCCTTGCTCCTTACCACCTGCCTACAGAGGAGGTGGGAGAAGCTCCCGCTACGGCCGCTACGCTCGGCAGCTGTGAGCCTGTCTTCTGGCTGAGCAGCACTCTCCCCCTGTGGGAGCGCACTGACCACCAGGGGGGCAGCTCCTATGTTGAGCATCTGCCCCCTGGTGGTCAGTGTACATCATGACAACCAGTCGTTCTGCTGGTTGTTGTGCTCTTCAGTCGATTTGCACATTAGGGTTTTATTATATAGG
>NW_005369221.1:0-2396 GCF_000412655.1 Myotis brandtii
TTTAATAACCTTACATAGCTTTCAAGTGTACATTTCTGTGATACACCATCTGTATTTTGCATCATGTGCCCACCACCAGAAGTCAGATCTTCCGTCACCATATATTTGACCCTCTTCACCCTTTACTACACCCAGTCCCCTTCCCTCTGGTAACCTCCATACTTTTGTCACCCTATATTCTGAAGGTTGAATTGATGTGCCTGAGAGTTGGTCATGGAGAGATAGTCAGGACATGAGGACTATGGCTATTCATTAAATGAGGTCTTTAAGATTTGTTTTCAGTTTACCATAAAGCAGTTTCTTATTATCAGCCTAGAACATAGGAAGACATTTTTCCAAGTTGATTTTCTTGGTTTAACTCTTAAGTGGGCAAAGAATTCAGGATTTTGGTGGTGGTTGTTTTTTTTTTTTTGTCAAGTAATGAGAAAACCATGACTTTCGGAAGGTGATATGCTTTCATTTTAAATTAACTCAAGATATGGATAAAATACCGGGTTATGTTTTCCGTCCAGAATATCTTCGCTCAATTTTCAGTACACATATGTGTATTACATCATGGGTATAAGAATAAAATTATTTAATTTCTTATGCCTTTTCTTTAAGGACAGGTCTGAAAGGTAGATCTAATTTATATAGAATATACAAATGTAACCACTTTCCCAACCAAGTACTTCAGAGAACCTGGGAAAATTCTTCACTTAACCCTTTTTAAAATGTGGGTAAAGGATTAATTAACCTTTTGATTATAGCCTAATTGCAGCAATAACATTTAAAATCTCTATCATATGTATTCATACCTCCACAATACATCTTCATTTCCATTTACATGTATACACCCTGTTTTTTATTATGTATCTTTTAAAAATTAACCATCTCCAAAACATAATTTCAAATAGCACAATAGCCTTCTACCCTAAATATGATGCTCCATGGTTTAACAATTGCTCTTTTTGACAATTAAATTTTCTGATTGTTAATATTATAAACAATGCTGCAGTGTAGCTTTGGATGTAGGTTTTCACAATTTTGTCAATATAATTAATATATCTTATTAAAATCTCCCATTAAAGTATAAGATAGTTTTTATTGTTATCAGGGTTAAGTCTTCTAATATATGCAGCCTAATTATATTCCAGAAAAATTTATAGACAAGTTCCATCTTCCTGAGTCTTTAATAGCATAGGTCATTGCTATTATAATTGATTAAACCACTTTGCTAAATTGATACAAAAATGATAATTTTCAGTGTATATTTTAATTTTCTTTTTTCATAATTCCAAGTTTAAAGGGTTTTTATGGGCCACAAATCTCAAAAAATAGTCACCTCAAAAATAGAATTGTGAAGAACTTTTATTAAAATGTATGTTCATGATAGATTCAAATAAAGAATAGTTTATATTTTATGGAACCACAGTAAGTGTTACCTTGGTGGACAGAATTTATATTTTGTCAGAGAACAAGAGATAACTTCTGTGTGCCTTTGAAGTGTACCATTGAATCTGTTTTGAAACCCATGGAACTACTGAACTTTCAATCATCATCTTACTCTGTTGTGATCAAGAAAAGTTGGAATCATTGAACGGTTCTGATGATGTTTAAGTCAATTTTGATCAGTGGGACCAACTAGACAATTAATATTATTTATTATGTGACAGTATTGTTTCTGTTATATCTCAGAAATACACTGCTCGATAGACATCACTGTTATATTTTTATAAAATTATATACCTGTTTTTTGTCTCCTTTCTTCTCTTTCTAGAAGCAATACAAAACTTATCATTTGGTTTTTCCATCCTGACATATGGGAAATGGGGGAGGAGAATTGCACTGTTTTGACAGAGTTCATTCTTCTCGGATTAACAGATGTTCCTGAGCTGAGAGTCTTTCTTTTCATAGTGTTCCTTCTTATATATGGAGTCACAGTTTTGGGAAATGTGGGCATGATTGCACTGATTCAGGTCAGCTCTCGACTTCACACTCCCATGTACTTTTTCCTCAGCCACCTGTCCTTTATAGATTATTGCTATTCCACAATCATCGTGCCAAAGATGCTAGCTAATATCGTAAATGAAGACAAAGCCATCTCCTTCCTGGGATGCATGGTGCAGTTTTACTTATTTTGTGCCTATGCAATCAGTGAAGTCTTCCTGCTGGCCGTGATGGCCTATGACCGCTTTGTGGCCATCTGTAACCCACTGCTGTACATGGTCACCATGTCCCAGAATCTCTGTGTGAAGCTGGTGTCTTGCTGCTACCTCGGTGGGACTGTGTGTTCTCTGATTCACTTGTGTTTAGCTCTTGAGATCACATCCTACAGATCAAATGTGATTAACCATTTCTTTTGTGATCTGCCCCCTCTCTTATCCCTTGCTTGCTCTGATGTCTCTATGAATGAA
>NW_005369221.1:4563-6917 GCF_000412655.1 Myotis brandtii
ACACACACACACACACACACACACACACACATCATAGAAGGAAACAAAGTAAAACAGTACCAGTAAATACGGAATGCAAGAACTATTACACATGGAGAAATGATTTTCAACTACAATAATTTGTTTATGGAGTGATATCAGTTGCTCTGTAGGATGTTAAGCAGCACACATGGGCTCTATAAACCAGATGCCAGCAGCACCCCCTTCGAGTTATGACCATCAAAAATAATCCACAGCCCTGGCTGGGTGGCTCAGTTGGGTGGAGCATCAATCCATACAACCAACAGGTTGCAGGTGTTATCCCCAGTCAGGGCGTCTATGGGAGGCAACTGATCAATGTTTCTCTCTCTCTCTCTCTCTCTCTCTCTCTCTCTCTCTCTCTCTCTCCTTCCTCTGTCTCTAAAATGAATAAAAACATATTCTCGAGTGAGGATTTAAAAATGTACATGTTGGTAGTTAAAAAATAGTCACAGGAATGTAAAGTACAACATAGGGAATATAGTCAATAATATTGCAATAACTATATGGTGCTAGTTGGGTACTGGAAATATTGGAGAGAACACTTTGTAAAGTGTGTGGGCTTACTTCTAATATTGAATTTAAAACAGAGTGGGTATTTAAAACACAGGAAGAGAAAGAAAAGGTAGCCCTCCTAGTCAGTTATTGAAACCAATCAAGATCTCTAAAACAAAGGGGCCTAGTGGGGCAAGGTGGCCTGGCTCTTTATCTAGTTGTGTGGATGACGTGTACATTCTTCTCTGAAATGGATGCTTCCTTAATCAAAGTTTGTCAGGCACTTGAGTATAAAAAAGAAAAAAAATAATAGTGCCGATGAAGAAAACTGAGATATACCCCTTAGTTAAGTGGCCAGGTGAATTGATAATGTATTTACGCTGATCAATAGTTGATAGAAAGGAAGCATAAAACAGAATATGAATATATTTTCTTTGCTTTTGCTCTCAATTTCAAAAAGCAAGCTAATATTCTTAAACCTCTTATGCATCCCTTTATTGATTATCATCATGAGGAAATGAATGAATATTGTATAATATTTAGGAAAAGTCCTAACACATAACAAGTGCTTAATAAATGTGAACTGTTATATAGTTTTCTGACCAATAGGTTCATTAATTTTATGGTATTTAAGGAATTCTGGTGTGGCTTTAGTCACTGTGCCCTATGGGAATTTAGGAGATTTTATAATGTCATAAGAAAGGGAGAATTTATAAGAAATATTTGTGTTGTTATGGCAATAATAGGCTGTGACCCGCCTATATGACACCAGGATGTAAGACTGTAATGCACCATAATATCTAGAAGGAGGCACTTTGGTTGTAAATAGGTTTTTCCCAAATGGGGATAATTTAAAAAACAAATTTCTTAACGGCATTCCATAGAGATTAATTATTATACGTTACACCATACATTGTATTAGTTTAATTTTTACATATTTTGTTATACCACATAAATTAATAATTGATTTGCAACTTGAGGGACCCTTCCCCAGGAGCTTAAATTACATATAAGTCTCTAACTGGGTACCACACTTGTCCTAACATCTCCAGCACCGGGGAGGAAATGTCTGTCACTCAGGTTTGTTAGCTACAACTAGGCTCTGGTTACTTGAAAATTAAAATGGACATGTTTTCCCAGAAAACATGATTTTAAAAATACAGCTAACTCGTTTGTCTGCTAATTAGAGAATGATTTCACAGACCATATTCCTGTGCACTTACTGTTCAAATGCTTTTGTCTTTTAGTATTGAGAGACAGTTGATGGTGAAATTAGAACCATTTCCTCTGGAACACCAAATGTTGATGTGTATGAAAGAATACAGAGGAAACAAAAGGTAGTCTCTCTCTCTCTCTCCCTCCCCCTCTCTCCCCCTTCCTTTCCACTTTGTTTCACACCAATTTTTGTCATGGAATCTAAAATTTGTGACCATGGAGGAACTCCCTAATTCTTTTTTTATGTTAATAGAGTAACTTTTATAATTATATTTAATTACCTTTATTGGGGTGACATTTTAATAACCTTACATAGCTTTCAAGTGTACATTTCTGTGATACACCATCTGTATTTTGCAT
The DNA here is from genome assembly GCF_000412655.1 of Myotis brandtii. Taxonomy (NCBI): domain Eukaryota; kingdom Metazoa; phylum Chordata; class Mammalia; order Chiroptera; family Vespertilionidae; genus Myotis; species Myotis brandtii. The sequence continues at coordinate 6,652 of NW_005369221.1, forward strand.
CATGTGCCCACCACCAGAAGTCAGATCTTCCGTCACCATATATTTGACCCTCTTCACCCTTTACTACACCCAGTCCCCTTCCCTCTGGTAACCTCCATACTTTTGTCACCCTATATTCTGAAGGTTGAATTGATGTGCCTGAGAGTTGGTCATGGAGAGATAGTCAGGACATGAGGACTATGGCTATTCATTAAATGAGGTCTTTAAGATTTGTTTTCAGTTTACCATAAAGCAGTTTCTTATTATCAGCCTAGAACATAGGAAGA
>NW_005369222.1:0-3483 GCF_000412655.1 Myotis brandtii
TCTGTGAGTTGAGGCCAGAATGCAGTGGGCTGAGGAGAAAAGTGGATACTGAGAATGTAGATGGGGTAGAGAGCTTTCCTGGTAATTTTAGTTATAAAGGGGAGGTGGTAGTTTTTGGAAAATGGGAGCTCATTTTAATATCTAAGAGACTTATGTATATTTAAATGACAATGTAAACAAGCCAAAAGAAAGAGGGGATAAAAAATTGGGGAGAGGTTGGAGGTATCTCAGGGGACCCTGATTGGGCATGAGTAGAAAGGATGAACCAATGGCTAAGAGCAAGGATTATTCTAGCCCAGATCAAATCCTGGTTCCAATGTGACATGGAACAAGTTCTCAGCATCTCTCAGGCTCAGTTTCCTCATCTGAAAATAGACTCAAAATAACCCTAGTCCCTACAGGGTAGAGGATCCAATAAGAGTACAAACTGAGAAATCAGCAGTTAATAAATATTAGCCCTGAATCCTATAGGGTCCATAGTATAAGTAGAGGAAGCTAGCCTGACAAAGGCAAAAGGGCAATTCAGCCATTGGAACAGTAAGGAAGGAGTAAAGAATGAATCTATAGCAGACATGAGATTTGAAGGTGTTGTTCTCTTAGGACTTCTGTATTCTCTGTGAGGTCAGAAGTAAGGTCCTCTGCTAAGAGTGAGGAGGAAGAGTGGTTGGCTTTCAGTGATGGCGAACCTTTTGAGCTCAGCGTGTCAGCATTTTGAAAAACCCTAACTTAACTCTGGTGCCATGTCACATATAGAAATTTTTTTGATATTTGCAACCATAGTAAAACAAAGACTTATATTTTTGATATTTATTTTATATATTTAAATGCCATTTAACAAAGAAAAATCAACCAAAAAAAATGAGTTCGCGTGTCACCTCTGACACGCGTGTCATAGGCTCGCCATCACTGTTAGAGGCTGCCCACATTCCTTGCCACATGGCCCCTTCCACCTTCAAGCAAACAGCACCGAATCAAATCCTTCTTGTGCTTGGATTTCTGACTTCTCTGGCTGTGATCTCTCTCTCTCTCTCTCTCTCTCTCTATATATATATATATATATATATAAATTGATGGCATCTGTTATTTTTAATGAGCACCGTGTCAGGCACTGTGCTAGGCACAGGGGATTCAGCAGTCTGTAAGGGAAATGTTGTTACTGCACCCACAGGGCTCCCAGTCTGTAATAGTCAAATGAACACATGTGTCACAAGTAAGGAATGAGGAGGAACACAGTGATATAACAGAGAAGGGTACTAATCTCAGAATTGGTAAGTTTATAGAATCAAGGCAAGCTACCCGAGGAAACCTATATCTAAACTACACCATTTTTCTTCGGGCAATGTACAGAAACTCAAGAGAATTGCAATATAACCAAATCTTCTTGGCTTGCTGTGGGAGAAATGGCAAGACATAAAGCTCAATAGAACAACAGAAGCAAGACAGTGAAGTGCCTTGAAATTATATTTAGGACTTTGAACTTGACCCTGTGATGATGGTAGAAAAGTGTCTTGGAATAGGGTTGTTGAAAAACAGACAGACTTTGTGTTCTGTAGAGAACAGGAAGGAGGGGAACAATATGAGAAATGAAGAAACAAATTAGGAAGCTTTTGTAGTCATATAAATAAGAGATGATGGAGGCAGGACCTAGGATAACTAGGATAAAGAAATGAGGACATTCTCTGATATTCAGTAGGTTGAATTGATAGAACTTGATAACTGGTTGCATTTTGGGGGTTTGTGATGAGAAAGAAAGAGTCAAAGATGAGTCTCAGGTCTCTGGCCAGGTTACAAATACTAGTGGTTTTGAGACTATTAAATGAATTAAAATTAACTCTGAATACTTAATTTTCACAGAAGTTAAAGAAAATAACAAGTCTTACCTCCAAGGATTGTAGCCAGGATCAAATGAGATAATACATGAAAAATACCTGTAGAGCATCTGCACATATTAGGTCCATAACAATAGCATCTCATTGTTAGGATGCACTGAGATAGGGAGGATAACTGGGGGTAAAGCCAGCTGGGGGGTGGGGAGAAAGAAGCAGTGGTAGCTGTACTAGTGCTAGCACTCATGGTGGTGAAGCTGAGGGTAGTATTTAATATCCACTGATGCTAACATCCACTGAAGACTTGGTCTATACCTGCTTCGAGGTAATTTGCATTTAACTCTCAAAATGGCCTTGTGTGATACAGGTGCCATCATTACCCCATTTTACCTACGGGCAATGTCCATATTGCTAGTAAATGGCAGAATCAATCTTGATTCTAGAGCCCATAATTGTAATCTCTTTTCTATCCTATCTTCATGAAGATAATATCAAGTTTACACATGTTGTATCTAATGATTCCAGAAGATCATCCAACAAATTGAGATATCCAACAGGCAGGGGATTCAAAGGTCTGGCAGTCAGGTCTTAATCGAGGATGGAGATAGACTTGGGATTCACCAGTATCTAGACAAGAAGTGAAACCACAATAGTGGCTGAGGCTACACAAATGTATAGAATGAGAATAAAGGAGCTTAGTGCGAAGTCTGGAAGTCCACAGATCCTGCAGTGACTGGCAGAAAAGGACAGGCCTTCAAATGAGGTAGGAGTGAGCAGTTAAAGACAGAAAGAGAAGACCAAGAAAAGGTAGACAAGGGAAGTAGAGGGAAGGGGTGCTTCAAGAAAGGGATTGGTAATATGAAATGCTTCAGGAATGTCAATTAAGATGGATCCCAAGAAGAATTCATTGAACTTAATAACATGGAGGTCATCAGTGACCTTGAAGTAACCTCTGTGAGTTGAGGCCAGAATGCAGTGGGCTGAGGAGAAAAGTGGATACTGAGAATGTAGATGGGGTAGAGAGCTTTCCTGGTAATTTTAGTTATAAAGGGGAGGTGGTAGTTTTTGGAAAATGGGAGCTCATTTTAATATCTAAGAGACTTATGTATATTTAAATGACAATGTAAACAAGCCAAAAGAAAGAGGGGATAAAAAATTGGGGAGAGGTTGGAGGTATCTCAGGGGACCCTGATTGGGCATGAGTAGAAAGGATGAACCAATGGCTAAGAGCAAGGATTATTCTAGCCCAGATCAAATCCTGGTTCCAATGTGACATGGAACAAGTTCTCAGCATCTCTCAGGCTCAGTTTCCTCATCTGAAAATAGACTCAAAATAACCCTAGTCCCTACAGGGTAGAGGATCCAATAAGAGTACAAACTGAGAAATCAGCAGTTAATAAATATTAGCCCTGAATCCTATAGGGTCCATAGTATAAGTAGAGGAAGCTAGCCTGACAAAGGCAAAAGGGCAATTCAGCCATTGGAACAGTAAGGAAGGAGTAAAGAATGAATCTATAGCAGACATGAGATTTGAAGGTGTTGTTCTCTTAGGACTTCTGTATTCTCTGTGAGGTCAGAAGTAAGGTCCTCTGCTAAGAGTGAGGAGGAAGAGTGGTTGGCTTTCAGTGATGGCGAACCTTTTGAGCTCAGCGTGTCA
>NW_005369223.1:0-831 GCF_000412655.1 Myotis brandtii
CAGAGACTATGTTGAAGTAAGTCTGGGTACCCGGGATACATATTTTTAACAAGCCTCCCACTTGATTCTAAAGATTAACCCTGCATTAAAACACTGCCCTTCTGTCTCCATAATTATTATGGCTGGGGAAGAAAAGGCCCACTTTGTTAATCTGATCAAAACTCCAGTTAGACGGGATTCAGTTGGGTCTGTCTCTTGAAATTAACAGCTTTTGAGAGGAAATGGTCAAGCTAGACCCAAGCAGCTGACACAGGCCCTGCCAAGGTGTGATCAGAGGAATAGAACATGAGGCCTTCATCCACCAAACGTTTATTTGGGCATAGAAACTCTACATTATTTTGCTTGTCACCTATGTTCCATAAGGTTTTGAAGTCTCTGGGGTATTTCAATGTGAGAGGAATGTCAAATTCATCTCATGAGGGGATATCCTTTAGCCATGCAATGTCTTCATCTCACAGGGGTTTGCCTGTGCCGTTTTCAAGGCATTGTGTGGAAACAGCACACAGATACCAGCCTTGGCCTGAAATCTTGCCCCATTCTGATGTTGGGTCATTTGGGGAGGGATTTGCTGAAATTTATTTCAGCAGGTGGGCAAGTTCCTAGGTCAAAGGATAAGAACTCTCAGAAATGAATTTGAATAACTTCCTTTTTTGATAACACCCCCATTTTGTTCAATAAGTCACCAACTAAACATTTTCTATAATAAGGACTAGTAATGATGTGGATAACTAAAACATACACATTACTATTTATATCATTTCCCCCCTCAAACTCACAAGAGCTCAGCCCTGTTAGTGGAAAATCAAATAAACTGATTTAAGTTCTGTCCCT
>NW_005369224.1:0-4014 GCF_000412655.1 Myotis brandtii
TTTGGTTCTCACAGTGGCCCCTTGAGGTGTAGGTAGTGTTGTCCTATTTTATAAACCAAGAGATTAAGGATCAAAGGCTTAAGGAACTTTCAGGCAATCACTCCCGGAGCAGGAAGCAGACTCAGGATTCCACCCGGCATCCCAGGGGGTCAGTTCCTTCCTGGTGGGGAGGCGGGGAGGAGGCAGGAACTGTGGGTTAGAGTGGTAGTTCATTGTCCTATTTTACAAACCAAGAGATTAAGGATCAAAGGCTTAAGGAACTTGCAGGCAATCACTCCGGGAGCAGGAAGCAGACTCAGGATTCCACAGGCATCCCAGGGGGTCAGTTCCTTCCTGGTGGGGAGGAGGGGAGGAGGCAGGAACTGTGGGTTAGAGTGGTAGTTCTCGAAATGTGGTCCTTAGACCAGCAGCAGCAACTGATTAGAAAAGTGACTTCTTGGGTGTCACCGCACATGTCCTAAATGGACACCCTGAGGGCACCATGACAAGGCTATTCTGCGACTCATGTTAGAGGCCCCTGGCTTAAAAGGCTAGTGCTTGCAGCCTGGTGGCAAGTTATCAGCTCTGTTTGTCATTCCCGTATTGTTTATGAGGGTTCATTAATATGCAAATGTCTGACAACTGATTGGCTTGCCTGGCATGGTTCCATGTATCTCATAAATCAGGGGCTGCTGTGTTTCCTGTTGTCTAATCCTCTAACTGTGGGCCGTTCTGTAGCTGCCATGAGATCAATAAACCCTCTACTCAGAGGGAAATGAGCCAGGCCGGCTCCCATATGCCCAGAATTTCTGCTGCTTGGAAGCTCCCCGGGGTCCCACAGAATTGCAAAGGGGCCCCTGGAGTCATTGGATTGAGGTTTACATTTCAGCTTCACCAACTCCTGGCTGCATGGGGAGAGCCAGTCATGTGACTTCCCCGCCTATTTCCTTATCTGTGAGATGGAGGCGGTAGAGTCCTAGGACTGACGAGTGTAAAAAGGATTGGCCCTTGTTTTCTCCCAGTCTTGGCCTCGGAGGGGGTCAGTGAGTGACACACCCAAGGTCACACCACCCTCTTGTGGGGGAATCAGGCCCAAAGACAGGTGGCCTGGTCCTCATCCAGTTTTCTTCCTCCCATGCGAGGACCCCTGGCCCTTCATGGCGGTGTCGTCATTGACAGTTCAGTTGCTGGGCCGTGGCTGTCGACGGTGGGGAGAGTGGGGTCTGCTTCAGGAGTCTGGACACGTGGCCACTGGCATGACCATCTTTGGATACTGAGAGAACAGGCAGGAGATGACTCGAGGTGATGAAGGTAGGCACTGTCCCTACCCTGAGACACACGCCTTGGTCATCTGCCTTGTTCTCAAGTGGTCCGCAAGCTGCCTGGTTGGTGTTGGCCGTCAAGCCCATAGGTCTTTGGTCCTTAGCCTTTGGTCCTTAGTCTCTTTGTCTGTGAAATGGGACAACAGTATCTACCTCAAGGGGCCACTGGGAGGACTGAAGGAGATGATGCACAAAATATGCTCCCAGTCAAGTCCCCCGAGGGACACACCCTCCCTGATCCTCAGTGTTCTCATCTGTGAAATGGGGATAATGACAGAACCTGTGCAAAGAGGTTGCTGTGATTCCTGCTATTGTTTCTGCTGCTCCATTGTTCGGATGTGTCTTGATTTGTTAGCTAGTCCCATTTGCGGGGACTTTTAGGTTGTTTCTACTTTTTGCTGGTACAGGTCCACAGTCCCTTAGCCAGGCCCTCTGACACCAGTGTTTTGGGACTTGGTGGGGTTTTTTTTGTGTGTGTGGGGGGAGTGTTTTTTCCTGAAGGTCAAGTGCACGTCTTATTATTTTTATCTTTTAAAGAACTTTACATTTTATTTTTCAATTATAGTCGATATTTGACATTATTTTGTATTAGCTTCAGGTGTACAGCATAGTAGTTAGAGACAATCATACCTTACCTAGTGTTCCCCCTGATATTTTCAGTACCCGCCTGGCACCGTGCATAGTTATGACAATATTGCTGACTATATCCCCTGAGCTGTATTTCATATCCCTGTGACTATGTTGTAAATACCAGCCTGTACTTCTTACTCCCTTCACCTCTTTCATCCCGTCTCCCTTCCCCCTCCCCTCTGGCAATCCCCAGTCCGCTCTCTGTGTGTATGGGGATGTGGTTTTGGATTTCAGACGGGTTATAGGGTACATAAATCATATCCTGTGTAATACCACTGGGGGGTGGGGGCAGCTCTCTATAATCATCACATTAATAAATTCTTCAGTGAAACCCATAAATATTCCCACTAAATGGGATAAATAAAGACTATAAATAGCCTCACATTGGTTCAGGGTTGTGTTGCTGAAAAGCGAGTGTTGGCTCTAGACTTATGGCAACACCTTCCGGTTGCAAAGCCTCCTGGGTTTTTGGGTTGCAGATACATACGTGACTATGTACGTGGGAAAATATTTCTGTGAGATGGCTTTCTGCAAAAGGTGTCGCTGGGTGGAGGAGTCTGTCCATTTTGAAACGCTGACTACGTGTTTAGAAATTCCCGTCCCCAGTTGTCCTCTGAGCAGCGTTCGTTCTGAGCGGGGACAACTATGGGAGTGGAGGCCTGGCTCATGAACCCTGGGGTGGCTGGAGGTCTCAGGGGTTAGCGGGGCCCTGCCCACTCCCTGAAGTCCTTGGGAGAGAGGCGAGGCTGCTCTGTGCACCTGCCAGGAAGGTGGGGCTGTGGCAGCAGCAGGAGCTGAGCTTGGAGCGACCAGAGCTGCAGGAAGAGACATGTGAGCTCCCCACGGCTGGTCGGAGGGGCAGGAAAGCCCCCGAGGGTGCTGGCCTCGGAGCCCAGGACGGAGCCAGCTGGTGTGGGAATTAGCTCTGGCTCTCTGCCCGCCTCAGAGCCCAGAGCTCCGGGCCAGGGCTGGGCTGCGTTTCCCTCCCAGTCTCTCCATCTGTTTTCATCAGAGGAAAAAATATCCCTGAGTGGAGACGGAAGGAAGGCCTGCTGCGGCCACAGCTGTCAAAGCGGGTGGCATGGGGCTGGTGTCAGGCGGGAGTCCTGGGGGACTTGGCAGGTGCTGGGTACCCCCTGTCCTGGGGGGAAAATGCAGGGACATGAAAGAAGCGGGTGATGGATCTTCCCAGCACCTAGGACTTAGTGGCAACTTCATATGCGATTAGCTGAGAGGAAGAACAGAGCAAACGCAAGAAGCCAAGTGATTTTACTAGCAGGTCAGAGCCAACATGGCCGCCCTCTGTCCCCATTTTACAGATAGGGAAGTGGAGGCCCAGAGGGGGTAAGGGGCTTGCCCAAGATTACCCAGCTGGCGAGCCCCTCCAAACCCTCCCAGCCTCTTCTATGGAGTCACCCCATCTCTTTGGCTTCAGGTTCCTCATCTGCCAAATGTGTGTCCGGAATCAAAGTTGATCACATCCTTCCTTTGTATGAAACCTTTCCGGGGCTCCCCATGGCCCTCAAAATAAAGACATGGGTCCTCGATGTGACAGACACGTCCTGTGTGGTCCGACCCCGGCGGCTCCCACCCACTCTCCACCCAGCATCAGCCTGTGCCTCACCCCCTCCCTCTCTGCCCCCAGCTGCCCTGCCTGCTGGCCGTGCCCCCACCACTCACTCTCCTTCCCGCCACAGGGCCTTTGCACGGCCCTCTGCCTGGTGGCTGGGCACGGGATGCTGGCGTTTCAAATCCCACCTCTGCCGCTCCCCTGCGGGGGCGACCCTGACAAAGTGTCTGCTTAGTTCCATCATCGCTCCACTCACTAAACAGGAGGGAAGGACGAGGGCAGGTTCTTAAAGGGCTGACTCTGCCTTTGACTTTGGAAGGACCCTTGGGGGAGGGGCGGGGGGAGAGGGAGTCAACGATTCAGGCATGAAAACTAAATTACTTGGCCATAAATCCCAGAAAATGGCTTTTTCCTCTTTCCTCCCCGACACCCTGCCACCTTCCTAAGTCACAGGATGCTCTTCGAAGCTTAATGACACCATAGCATCTAGGGCAGCGGTTCTCAACCTTCCTA
>NW_005369225.1:0-1371 GCF_000412655.1 Myotis brandtii
ACACTCTCACCACTGAGCTATACCACCCAAGGCTTAAGTAGGAATTTTGACCACTGACTTCACTGCCTTTTCTCTTACAGTTTTTAATGTTATAAATGCATTATTTTAGCTATATTCCATACATTTGGATTATTTACTTATCTGTTTGTTTTTTATTGATTTCAGAGAGAAAGTGAGAGAGGGAGAGAGAGAGATAGAAACATCAATGATGAGAGACAATCATTGATCAGCTATCACTTGCATGCCCCCTACTGGAGATGGAGCCTGCAACCCTGGTGTGTGCTCTGACTGGGAATAGAACCTTGACCTCCTGGTTCATAGGTCAGCCCTTAAGCACTGAGCTCCACCTGCTGTGCCTTGTTATTTTGAATCAATTTAACTTTTTTTCAAATTTTCTTTGTTATTTTTTTCTTAACCTTTGAAATATTTGAAATGGTGTTGTTTAATGTACAAACACCTGGTGATTTTTTACTTTTTTTTCTGTTGCGTGTTTTAAATTTAATTCCTTTCTAATCAGAAAGCATATGCTTTATTATTTCAACTTTATAAATGTGTTGACTTGCATTTTCTACTAAAATATTATATGTCCATATTTTTATGTGAATTTGAAAATAATTTGAAGTGTGTATTGATTGGGTGAAAGGGTCTTTAGTTGTCAGGTGGAGCTGGTTGACAATGTTGGTCATGTCTTCTACATCATGATGATTTTCTTATTTGCATTTTTGTTTTTTATTTTCTCATTTTCTTAAGTCTCTTTAACCTTTCTTATAATACTGATTTGGTGGTGATTATCTCCTTGAGCTTTTTCTTATCTAGGAAGCTCTTTATGTTTCCTTCAATTTTAAATAATATCCTTGCTAATAATAATAATAAAAATAAATAGCCTTGCTGGGTAGAATAATCTAGGTTGTAGGTCTTTGCTTTCCATTACTTTGAATATATCATGCCACTCCCTTCTGGCCAGAAAAGTTTGAGTTGAGGAGTTAGTTGGGATACTTACGGAGCCCCCTTATAAGTAACTAACTGCTTTTCTCCTGCCACTTTTAAGACTTTTTTCTTTGTATTTTGCATTTCTCACTGGGTGTTTTCTATGCTTTCTATCTCCTTTCTATGTTTCCTCTCTCTTTGTTGAAGTTCTCAGTCAGATAATCTATTCTTTCCCTAAGTTGATTGAGCATCCTTATAACCAGTGTTTAGAATTCTGCATTTGGTAGATTGCTTGCCTCCATTTTGTTTAGTTATTTTTCTTTAATTTTGTCCTGATCTTTCATCTGGGACATGTTTCTTTGTCTCCTCATTTGGTTGCCTTCCTATGTTTATCTCTATGTGTTCGGTATATCTGCCACATCTCCCAACCTTGGCAGAGTGGCC
>NW_005369225.1:1406-2339 GCF_000412655.1 Myotis brandtii
TGTGGGTGTGGTACCAGCCAGTTTCATTTTTCCCTCCTACCAGCCTTGTGGTGACTTTTAAAAAAATATGTGTTTTTTCATTTTAGAAAGAGGATGTAACAAGGAGAAACTGTGATGAGAAACAAGGTCAGATGACTGAAAATAGTTAACAATATGGAATAAACTTTTTAGACCCTGAAACACAGTAAATATTGTAGTGTTTAGAATAGTGACCAAGTGGATATTGGTAACATGGACGAAGGTGTATAAAAGAGGAGGTAATTTGTTTGTTGAAAAGTAATTTACATAGTAAATATCTTAAGTTACTGGTTCCTGTGGTTTCTTTACTAGGCATTATATTAACCTGCTCTCACATTTGGACCATCTCTATTCCCACCAGATCTGGGGGGTGGAGAGGGGAGATGTGTTGAAGTTTTGTTAGTGAAAGAGCTTATTACTTCATGACTTATAGTGTCTCTTTCCTCCTTAGGATGTGAAAGGCATTATGGAAAGGTATGTATGGAAGACCAGTGATGGTCTTTTTGTGCTGTAAAAAGTGTTTAAAGACATTAATGATACCTGGTGATTAATAAGAATAAAATACTGCTCAGGGGAGAAACATTTGGATGTAGTTTTATCTGAAATTTCTGTTCACATATGGCTTGTGTATTCTATACCTATTGACAATGAACCAGATTTTATGTAGGCAATTTACTTGAGGGAGTTGCAAAATTTGGGTTTGTATAAGATGTTGCAGTATCAGACCCATCTGACTTCATAAATTCTATGCATTCAGCATGCCTGTATCTAACTCAGATTTTTACATGTATTGACTATGGGAATGTCATGTCTTCTTTACCTCCTAAGCACTCAGAATTTGAGACAACTCCTTTATATTTAAATTTCTGCTCTATGACTAGAAGATATGGTTCTCTTTATTTTCCAAAAGCCGAC
>NW_005369226.1:0-2938 GCF_000412655.1 Myotis brandtii
CCACTCTAAGAATTCCAGGAGACCTAATACATAGAAATGCAGAGGCAAAGAAAAATGTTACAAATGAAAGAAATGGAAGCAGGCAAACTACTAGATACAGAGTTCAAAACAATGGTTATAAGGTTACTCAAGGATCTGAATGAAAGCTTCAAGGTACTCAAAAAGAGCTTCAAGGGACTTAGTTAGACTTTCAGGGATTTTAGTGAAAATGTCAAAGACATAAAAAAAGAGCAGTCAGAAATTAAGCATATACTAACTGAAATAAAGAATAACTTACAGGGATTCACCAGTAGAGAGAGGATTCCGAGAATCAAATAAAAAATTTGGAATATGAGTAAGCAAAAAACACCCAATCAGAAGAGCAAAAAGAAAAAAGAATTAAAAAAATGATTGTGTACAATGTATTTTTTAGTGGTAGAAATTGAAATTATTTTCTTTGGGAATTTGAGAATTAAATCAGTTAATGGAGGCTCGACCAAGATGGCGGCATAGGTAAACATCGGAGACTGCTGCCGCAAACAACCACTTCAAAAATACAACTAAAAGACGGAACGGACATCACCCAGAACCACAGGAAGGCTGGCTGAGGAGAGACTCTTCAACTAGAAGGAAAAATAACAGCACACCGAGGCTCAGAGGAGGCGCAGTGTGGAAAATACTCAGGTGCGGAGGTGCGCGCGCAAAGCGGGCTGGTGGCTGAGAGCGCGGTTGTCGTTTTCGGTCAGGGGGGAGTCTCAGACTCTGAGCTCCAGATACGGGCGAATCGCTGGGGACTCAAACGGGAGAAGCGGGAGTGTCTGGCATCAGTTGGAAGGCAGCTTTCCCTCCGAGGTTTGCAGCGGTTCCTGGGGTTCTGAGAAGCAGAGCCTCTGGGAACGGGACTGAGAGGGGCCATAACCGCTCCCTCCGCCCGCCCTGCCCTGTTGATCCCGCCCCGCCCAAGCCCTGCGCAGAGCCATTTGCCAGATCGCCTCAGGCAAAGGCTAGATTAGCACCTCCCCAGAGGACAGAAGTTTTCCGCGGCAGACACAGCTGATTCACACAGCCAGTCGGCCTGGTGGTCAAATCCCTCTAGTATTAACTACAACAATCAAGGCTCAACTAGAACAAGACTGCGCACAAAGACCACTAGGGGGTGCACCAAGAAAGCATAAAAAATGCGGAGACAAAAAAACATGACAGAAATGGAGGATATAGAGCTAAAAATCGCAATTTTGAGGGCTTGCAAAAATGTGCTAGAAGCTGTCAATAAACTTGAGGAGAGAGTCACGAAAACTAATGAGACCCTCGATGCTATGATAAAGAACCAACTAGAAATTAAGCATACACGGACTGAAATAAAGAATATTATACAGACACCCAATAGCAGACCAGAGGAGCGCAAGAATCAAGTCAAAGATTTGAAATGCGAAGAAGCAAAAAACACCCAACCGGAAAAGCAAAATGAAAAAAGAATCCGAAAATACGAAGATAGTGTAAGGAGCCTCTGGGACAGCTTCAAGCGTACCAACATCAGAATAATAGGGGTGCCAGAAGATGAGAGAGAGCAAGATATTGAAAACCTATTTGAAGAAATAATGACAGAAAACTTCCCCTACCTGGTGAAAGAAATAGACTTACAAGTCCAGGAAGCGCAGAGAACCCCAAACAAAAGGAATCCAAAGAGGACCACACCAAGACACATCATAATTAAAATGCCAAGAGCAAAAGACAAAGAGAGAATCTTAAAAGCAGCAAGAGAAAGAGACTCAATTACCTACAAGGGAATACCCATACGACTGTCAGCTGATTTCTCAACAGAAACTTTGCAGGCCAGAAGGGAATGGCAAGAAATATTCAAAGTGCTGAATACCAAGAACCTACAACCAAGAATACTTTATCCAGCAAAGCTATCATTCAGAATTGAAGGTCAGATAAAGAGCTTCACAGATAAGGAAAAGCTAAAGGAGTTCATCACCACCAAACCAGTATTATATGAAATGCTGAAAGGTATCCTTTAAGAGGAGGAAGAAGAAAAAGGTAAAGATACAAATTGTGAACAACAAACATGCATCTATCAACAAGTGAATCTAAGAATCAAGTGAATAAATAATCTGATGTACAGAATGAACTGGTGATTATAATGAATCAGGGACATAGAAAGGGAATGGACTGACTATTCTTGGGGGGGAAAGGGGAATGGGAGATGCGGGAAGAAACTGGACAAAAATCGTGCACCTATGGATGAGGACAGTGGGTGGGGAGTGAGGGCGGAGGGTGGGGTGGGAACTGGGAGGAGGGGAGTTATGGGGGGGAAAAAAAGAGGAACAAATGTAACCTGAACAATAAAGATTTAATTAAAAAAAAAAAATTTGGAATATGAGTAAGCAAAAAACACCCAATCAGAAGAGCAAAAAGAAAAAAGAATTAAAAAAATATGAAGAGAGTGTAAAGAGCCTCTGGGACAACTTCAAGCATAACAACATTCACATTATGGGGGTGCCAGAAGGAGAAGAGAGCAAGATATTGAAAACCTATTTGAAGAACTAATGACAGAAAACTTCCCCTACCTGGTGAAAGAAATCCACTTAGAAGCCCAGAAAGCGCAGAGAATCCCAAGCAAGAGGAACCCAAAGAGGACTACACCAAGACATACCATAATTAGAATGCCAAGGGTTAAAGACAAAGAGAGATTCTTAAAAGCAGCAAGAGAAAAGCTGTTAGTTATCTACCAGGGAGCACCCAGCTGATTTCTCAACAACAACTTTGCAGGCCAGAAGGGAGTGGCAAGAAATACTCAAAGTGATGAATAGCAAGGACCTACAACCAAGCTTTCTCTAACCAGCAAAGCTATCATTTGGAATTGAAGGTCATATAAAGAGCTTCACAGACAAGAAAAAGCTAAAGGAGTTCATCACCACCAAACAAGTATTATATGAAATGTTGAAGGGTATTCTTT
>NW_005369226.1:4785-15734 GCF_000412655.1 Myotis brandtii
TAGATAGCAAAGGGCCAGGTCATTCATATGCAAAAGCCTCTGCGCACAGCTTGGTTGGGGCGGGGTCTCAGGGAATCAACAGGGTGGAGCAAACAGCTAAGGCGGATCCTCAGCCCTGCCTTAAGAGGTCCCGGATGTCAATGGCCCACGGTTATAGCTCCAAGCCCCTCTGAGAGAAAGCCGCCCTCGATTTCTGCCCACTGCCAGACAGTCCAGTTTCTCCCCGTATGAGTCTGGGTCCCCAGAGACTCGCCCAGATCTGGAGTCAGGGCCATCGGGAGCTTGTGTCTCCCTCCCGATTGAAAAAGACAACGGCATTCTCAGTTGCCAGCCCTTTCTATGTGCGCCTCCATACCTCTGCACTTTACTTCCCCACCTCCTCTGAGTCTCAGTGTGCTTTTCTCTTTCCTTCTAGTTGTAGAATTTCCACTCAGCCAGCCTTCTGGTGGTTCTGGATGATGTCCGTTTTGTCTTTTAGTTGTATTTTTGAAGTGGTTGTGCGAGGCAGCAATTTCCCGTGTTTACCTATGCCGCCATCTTGGTTTCTCTGAAGGGTATTCTTTAAGAAGAGGAGGAGGAGAAGGAGGAAGAAGAAGAAAAAAGAGGAAAAAAATATGAATAATAAAATGGCAATAAATACATACATAGCAACAATTAAATCTAAAAATCAAAATTGTCAAAAAAAATCTAATGAACAAAATAAACTGGTGAATTAAATAGAATCAGAGGCATAAAAACATGGAAAGACTGACGAATCTCTGAGGGAAGGTAGGAGAGGGTATGGTAAGAGATTAATCTGTGGACACATACAAAAGGGTGATGGAGGAATAGGGTGGAACAGGATTGGAACCAGGTAGAGAGAGGGCAATGAGGCGAGTTCAGGGGGACATCTGTAATACTCTCAACAATAACTATTTTTTAAAAATCATTAAAAAATAATAAAATATGAATGAATCCAATAATAGATTAGTTTTAGACCCAGAAAAAAGACACACACACACAAAAGACTGTCTATTCCATGGTATGTTCTCGCCCATTTTTTCAAATATTAATTGACTGTAACAGTGGGGGTCGATTTCTTGGGTCTCTGTTCTGTTGGTCTATATGCCTGTTCTTTGCCAGGACTAGGCTCTATTTATTACAGTGGCTTTCTAGTATAGTTTGATATCCAGCATTTTGATTCCTCCAACTTTGTTCTATTTCAAGATTGCTGCAACTATTCAGGATCTGTTTTGGTTTCATATAAATTTTTTGGGAGTATTTGTTCTGGATCTGTGAAGTATGCTATTGTTATTTTAATAGGGATTATGTTGAATCTATAGATTGCTTTGGGTGGTATGGACATTTTAATGATGTTGATTCTTTTAATCCATGAATACAGTATATGCTTTGACTTGTTTGTAGCTTCTATTTCCTTTTTCAATGTCCCATAGTTTTCTAAGTACAGGTCTTTTACCTCCTTGGTTAAGTTTATTCTTATGTATCTTATTTTTTTGTTGTTGCAATGGTAAATGGTAATTGTTTTTTAGTTTCTCTTTTCTGAGAGTTCATTGGTGAATAAAAATGTCATCAATTTCTGGATGTTGATTTTGTATCCTGCTACTGTGCTGAATTCATTTATTAAATTTGGTAGTTTTGAGTAGAGTCTTTAGGGTTTTCTAAATACAATATCATGTCATTTGCAAATAAGGATAATTTTACTTCCTCCTTTATAATTTGGATGTCTTTTTTATTTTCTTTTTGTCTGGACATTGTGGCTAGGATTCCCAGTAATATGTTGAATACGAGTGGTGAAAGCGGACATCCTTGTCTTGTTCCTGACGTTAGTGAAATACTTTTAGTTTTTGCCTATTGAGTATGATGTTGGCTGAGGGTTTGATATATGTGACTTTTGTTATGCTGAAGTTTGATCGGTCTATTTCCACTTAGTTGAGAGTTTTTATCAAAAATAGGTTCTGTATTTTATTGAAGGCTTTTTCTGCATCTATTGATATGATTATGTGATTTTTATCCTTTATTTTGTTTGTGTGATGTATCACATTTATTGGTTTGCAAATATTGTACTAGCCTTGCATCCCCAGAATAAATCCCACTTGGTCATGGTGTATGATCTTTTTCATTTATTGCTGGATCTGATTTGCTAATATGTTGCTGAGGATTTTAGCATCTATGCTCATTAGGGATATTGGCCTATAATTTTTTTTATCCTAATTCCAAAACCAGATAAAGACATAATGTCTTTATCTGGTTTTGAAATTAGAATAATGCTGGCTTCATAAAAAGAGCTTGAAAGTGTTCCTTCCTCTTGAATTTTTTGGAATAGTTTGAGGAGGAGAGGCGTTAGTTCTTTGAATGTTTGGTAAAACTCTCCTGTAAATCCATCAGGTTCAGGACTTTTGTTTGCTGGGAGTTTTTTGATCACTGCTTCAATTTTATTAGTTGTTATTGGCTGATTCAGGTTTTCTGATTTTTCATGATTGAGTTTTGGAAGACTGTATGTTTCTAGGAATTTGTTTATTTTGCCCAGGTTGTCCAGTTTGTTGGCATATAGTTGTTCATGGTATTTTCTTACAATTATTTTATTTCTGTGGTGTCCGCTGTTATATTGCTTCTTTTCATTTCTGGTTTTATTTACTTGGGTCCTCTCTGTTTCTTTAAAAAAATTTTTTAATTTTAGAGAGAGTGGGAGGGAGGGAGGGAGGGGGGGAAGAGAGAGAGAAAAACACTGATGTGAGAAAGACACATTGATTGGTTGCCTCCCACAGGCGCCCTGACCCAGGCAGGGAATGGAGCATACAACTGAAGTATGTGCTCTTGACTGGGAATAGAATCCACGACCCTTTGGTCCATAGACTGATGCTCTAACACTGAGCCAAACCTGCTAGGGCTCTCTATTTGTTGCTTGATGTGTCTGGCTAAAGGTTCATCAATCTGCTTTATCTTTTCAAAGAACCATCTCTTGATTTCATTGATCTTTTGCATTGTTTTTAGTCTCCATGTCATTTATTTCTGCTCTGATCTTTATTTCTTTCTAATTCCTCTAGGCTTTTCTTACTGTGTTCTTCCTTCTTTTATTTTAGTATGTTTTATTTTTTTATTTTTAAAGAGATAGGAAAGAGAGGGATAGAGAGATAAAAACATTGGTGAGAAAGAAACATCATCGATCTACTGTCTCCTGCACACCCCCTACTTGAGTTTGACCCCACAACTGGGGCATGTGCCCTGACTAGGAATCGAACTGGTGACCTCTTGGTTCATGGGTCGACGCTCAATCACTGAGCTGCACTGGCTGGGCTCTTTCTAAATCTTTTAATTGTAGTGTTAGATTATGTATTGGAGCTTTTTCTTGTTTCTTGAAGTAGGCTTGAACTTCCCTCTCAAGACTGACTGCCTTCACTGTGTCCCATAGATTTTGGGTTGTTGTGTGTTCATTTTTGTTTGTTCCCAGGAAGTTTTTATTTCTTTCTTGATCTCATTGGTAACACATTCATTGTTTAATAACATGCTATTTAGCCTCCATGCATTTGAGTGTTTTTTAAATTGTAGTTGATTTCTAGTTTCATGCCATTGTGATCCGAGAAGATGCTTGGTATGATATCAGTCTTCTTGAACCTGGTATAGACTTGTTTTGTGTACTAACATGTGGTCTATCTTTGAGAATGTTCCATGTGCACTTGAGCAGAATGTATATTCTGCTGCTTTGGGATGAAGTGTTCTATAAGTATCATCCTATCTAGTGTGTCTTTTAAGGCTGCTATTTCATTGTTGATTTCTTTGTCTGGATGATCTATCCAGTGATTTCAGTGGTGTGTTAAAGTCCCCTATTATGACTACATTGCTGTTAATCTTTCCCTTAAAATCCATCAGTAGTTCTTTTTATATATAGGGTATCCCCCCAAAAATGTATACACACACATTGAATAATTATAAAGGCAGTATTTATTAAAATGCATTTCATTTTCAAATTGAGCTATCAGCTGTTAAAATGTGTATACATTTTGGGGGGGTGCACTTTGTATCTGGGTGCTCCTGTATTGGGTGTGTACATGTTTACAAGGGTTATGTTTTCTTGTTTGATTTATCCCTTTAGTGTTATGTAGTGACCTACTTTGTCTCTTTTATGGCCTTTGTTTTGAAATCTATTTTGTCAGATATGACTTGCTACCCTCGCTTTTTATCTTCACTTCCATTTGCATGGAATATTTTTTCTATCCTTCACTTTTAATCTTATGAATTTTTTTGTTTTGAGGTGGGTCTCTTGTAGATAGCATATATATGGGTCATGTGTTTTTATCCATTCAGCTATCCTCTGTCTTCTGATTGGAGCATTTAGTCCATTTACATTTAAGGTTGTTATTGATAGATATCTATTGCCATTTTAATTTTCCTTTTGCCTATGTTCCTCTCTCTTGTTTTCTTCTTTTTAAAGTAGTCCCTTTAACATTGCTTGCAATGTTGGTGGTGGTAATAATGTACTCCTTTAGCCTTTTTTTGGGGAAGGGGGTGTCTGGGAAGCTCTGTATTTCACCTTCAATTTTAAATGATAGCCTTGCTGGGTAGAGTAATCTTGGATTTAGGCCCTTGCTTTTCATTACTTTGAATACTTCATACCACTTCCTTCTGGCCTGAATTATTTCTATTGAGAAATCACCCGACAATCTGATGGGAATGCCCTTGTAGGTAACTTTCTGTCTGTCTCTTGCAGTCTTTAAGATGCTTTCTTTGTCTTTAACATTTGCCATTTTAATTATGATGTGTCTAGGTGTGGGCTTCTTTGGGTTCATCTTGATTGTAACTATCTGTACCTCCAGAACGTGTGTGACTTTTTCCTTCACCAGGTTGGGGAAGTTTTCTGTCATTAATTTCTCAAACAGGTTCTCTGTTACATTTTCATATTATTCTCCTTCTGGTATCTCTATAAAATGGAACTTATTACATTTTCTGTTGTTCCAAAGTTCCCATAAACTGTCCTGTTTTTTCATTCTTTTTTTCTATTTGTTGCTCTAATTGGGCATTTATTTCTACCTTGTCTTCCAAATCACTGATTTGTTCATGGCTTCATCCAATCTACTTTTAATTCTGTCCAGTATATCCTTTCATTTTTAAAAAACATGTTTTTATTTATTTCATAGAGAGGAAGGGAGAGGGAGAGATAGAAACATCAATGATGAGAGATCATCATTGACCGGCTGCCTCCTGCACGTTCCCTACTGGGGATTGAGCCCACAAACTGGGTATGTGCCCTGACCAGGAATTGAACCGTGACCTCCTGGTTCATGGGTCGATGCTCAACCACTGAGTCACACTTGCTGGGTCTTCCAGTGTATTCTTGATATCTGATATCATATTCTTTATTTCTGATTGGTTCTTATTCATGATTTTATTTCATTTTTCATGCTGTTGTAGCTCCAATAAGTTTCTTGGTATCTATCCTGTTTCCTTTTCTCCTTCTGGTATTTTAATAATATGCCTGTTATACTTAGAAAAACTTTTATTTATTGATTTTAGAGAGAGATAGGAAGAGAGAGAGGGAAAGAGAGAAACATCAATTTGTTGTTCTACTTATCCATGCACTAATTGGTTGATTCTTATATGTGTCCTGATAGGGGATTAAATCTACAACCTTGGTGTATTGGGATGATGCTCCAACCAACTAGCTGTCATTCACTCCTTGTAGGGTACCCTTCCATTGTGTGAATATAGCACAAGTCATTTATCCTTTTGTCAATGGCGTTTAGTTGTTTATAGTTTTTTCCCTATTATTTATATCAGTGATGGCGAACCTTTTCAGCTCGGTGTGTCAATATTTTGAAAAACCCTAACTTAACTCTGGTGCCATGTCACATATAGAAATTTTTTTATATTTGCAACCATAACAAAGATTTATATTTTTGATATTTATTTTATATATTTAAATGCCATTTAACAAAGAAAAATCAACCAAAAAAATGAGTTCGTGTGTCACCTTTGACATGCGTGTCATAGGTTCACCATCACTGATTTATATACTCTTATGAATACTTATTCATGTTTCATAGTACATGTGCAAGACTTTTGCTACTTAAACAACAAGGAATTGCTAAAGAGAAGAGTATATAGTGTTCTAATATAGTAAAAATTATAGAAAGAGTTCTGGTTTCCAGTCCAGCATGATGACTCTTAGAAGTCTTCATTCCCATTCACACGAGAAAAAGCTGAAGAAGCTGAAAATCAACAACTTTTCTTAGATCTATCCGAGAATTGAGGTAACAGGGCAAATCTCTGTTATTGGGGAGACAGGCAGGTACAGACAGATTATTGCAGTCAAAACTTCTGCAGGAACAAGTACTGTGTAGGAAAACCTAAATTGTAGCTAATGAATTATTGCAGGCACAATATGGATAAGTTTGAGAATTAAAAACTCCAGATGGGATAGCAGTCCCAGGCAAGTTCCCACACTTCTGTGAGTTTCACCTCCAGAAACGCAACCAAATTCTCACAGTGAAGGTCAAAGGCAATTCCTCTCGTGCTTCTGGCTGGGAGAAGGGAGGAGTACCCTGTTCTTAATAAGGCCTCATCTCAAAAGAAACTTACTTCATCAGAGCCTAACATTTCACCAGGGTTAACAGACCTGGGGGAAGGAAAGTACCCAACTCCAGTCCCCTCTATCCCACGTAAGGGGGAGAATAGACGGAGAGCATTTGTGAATGTCATAGCTCAGGGCACAGCCTCACTAAAAGTCTGAGACCAAATTATAGGACTATAGATAGTTTCCCTTCCCCCACATCAATGGGGCTCCTTTGTGATAACAGGATTACAGCAGAAAGAACTGGAAGTCTCAGACTTTACTTAAAAAGAAATATTTAGGGAACCAAAAGACAACAGGTGAAGCACAATCAAGGACACAAAGAAATGTTAGCATCATGTGTTTCGCAAGGAACACAGTTTATCTTTACTTGGTGAGAGATAACTCTTCTTTCCTGGAGAATGCAGGTAATTAATGTAAGAATTTCAATATCACCACCTAACAACTCCCATTAAATAATCAATTTAGGTAAACATCACAGTGGTTGGGAAAGCTTCTACATCCAAGTACAGTAGGCAACAAGGTAATTTGCACCATGTCAAACTATCCATCAACGAGAGAAACATACCCTTACATCAGTGTTATCAGGCAATTACCACCTTAGTGGAGCAATCGATCTTAGTATGTCCTAATAACACCACCACCTGCCATTTTTTGCCTACTGATAAGATGACATGAATAAGTCATCCCTCATTAAAAAATATGTTTTTATTGATTTCAGAGAGAGGAAGGGAAAGGGAGAGAGGGATAGAAACATCAATAATGAGAGTCATTGTTTGGCTGCCTCTTGCACGCCCCTTACTGGGGATCGAGCCTGCAACCCCGGCATGTACACTGACCAGGAATAGAACCATGACCTCCTAGTTCATGGACAATACTCAACCACTGAGCAATACCAGTCGGGCAGTCATCACTTTTTTGGCACTCTTGTCCAATACGTTTAACTTGAATCTAACCAAATCTTTAGACCCACCTCCAGTTTATATGTTGTTAAATTACCATGACTATATATTATGGGTGATTCTGATACTGTTGTAATGAACAAGTTATTACTAACGGAAAAGGGCCCTGGTCAGTGTTTCTCAGTGGTTAGAGTGTCACTAAAGGTTAGAGTGAACCTAAAGGGTTGTGTTTCAATTCTGGTCAAGGGCACATACTTGGGTTGCAGGTTCTCTGCCCTGGTTGGGGCGTGTGCAGGAGGCAACCAATTGATGTGGCTCTTTCACATCAGTGTTTCTCTCTCTCCTCTCTCCCCCTTCCCCTTCCCTTCCTCTCTCTCTAAAGTCAATGGAAAAAAATATCCTCCAATGAGGATTAACAACAACAAAATAATAATAGGAAAAGAACTAAGGGAAGGTCAAATATTATAGGCATGTCATTTGGGCAGCTTTGCCAGGAAGCTACAACTTTACACTCCCTAGGGATCCACCAAAAGGGAGATAGATACATGCCCAGTCAAGGTGGGGGTGACATGGGGAAGGTGCTTACTGTCAGACACACTTGAGAACAAAGGTCATTGTCCAGAATAGGCTTGGCCACTACAAGGGTGTGAAATTTGGGATATTTAATCCCCTGAACAAAGGAGTTCACTCTCTTGTGCTTTTACTGCTCTTGGGACTTGTGTGACTCTGGGTTTGTGGGGCTCCCCTTGTGTTTGCCCGCATGGCACATGGCCATGTAAACCCCACACACAGTGGACTAATGGACTGCAACTAGCCTGATACTGAACTGGACCAGGCTCCAACATGGAAAAGAAACACTGAACACTGGTTTTGTTTCTAGCTCTACTGAAACCCCAGCTACACTTCTTCTATGACTGGACTAAGAAATGGGACTTTGGAAACCCAGTTCCACGCAAATAAAATCACTCATTCTCTCATGTGAGTCTCAGAAAATTCTCTTTCTTAAGATATTGTAAGGACTCTACCCCAGCACCCATTGGGAAAAAGATCCTCCACTTCATTAGATAAAAATTCTATAGGATGGCCTTGTCTCTTCATAAAGTGAATGCTATGAAAAAAAAAAGATAGGAGAAATGAGACTAAAAACTCATGACTAATAAATACAATATGTGAATGTTGATTGGATCCCGACTTAAAAAAGAAACTATGAAAGATAGTTTGGAAAACTGCAAACATTTGAATATTAATTAGATATTTGGAAATTATTGATAACTTTTTTAGATGTAGTTCCACTGGTTTGTGGCAGTGAAAAAAGAAACCTCTCTGTAAAAAATAACTTTTAAATTCAGGTTAGCAAGTAACAAAATTTATATAATTCTAATGTATAAAGAAATTATTTTTTATTCAAAAGAGAAATACAGCATTTTATACTATTATTTTATTTATTTATTTTTTAAATATATTTTACTGATTTTTTTACAGAGAGGAAGGGAGAGGGATAGAGAGTTAGAAACATCGATGAGAGAGAAACATTGATCAGTTGCCTCCTGCACACCACCCACCTGGGAATGTCCCGCAACCAAGGTACATGCCCTTGACCGGAATCGAACCCAGGATCCCTCAGTCCGCAGGCTGACGCTCTATCCACTGAGTCAAACCAGTTAGGGCTTCATACTATTATTTATTTGTTTGTTTTTTATTTTAGAAAGAGAGAGGAAGGGGGAAAGAGAGAGAGAAAGAGGGTGAAAGAAACATCAATTTGTTGTTCCATTTACGTATGCATTCATTGGTTGCTTCTTGTATGTGCACTGACCAGGGATTGAACCCACAGTCTTGATGTATTGGGACGTTTCTCTAACCAACTGAGCTACCTGGCTGAAGCTTAACATTTCATACCATTTTTTTTAAAGAATCTTTGTCTTCCCTTATCTAACATCTAGTGCCTCAAGAACTGTTTTTATGTATTTTGTCTGGTTTGTCAGATTGATTCAGGAAGGAAGTTAAATAAAGTCTCTATTGTCTGGCCGGTGTGGCTCAGTGGTTGAGCTTCGATCTATGAACCAGGCTGTCAGAGTTTGATTCCAGGTCAGGACACATACCAGAGTTGGGCTGGGAGGCAGCCAGTCAATGATTCTCTCTCATCATTGATGTTTCTATCTCTCCCTCTCCTCTCTGAAATCAACCTATCATTTTGGGTGTCCAAGCTAAAATGTTCTTCTACAGCCACATGGTGGCAATGTTGTAGTGATGAACAAAATTTTGTGGCTACTTAAGTTCCTGTTCTTTGTAGTTCAGATATTTTGTTTTGTAACCCACACCATCATTCTTTTAATAGTGTTTCTGTAAATGATGACTTGTAAATTCTCATGGAGTTACTGATAAATAGCCTGTATGCTGAAAGGATTCTAGGAGCTAACCTCAAAGGATGTGGGCTCCAGCCTCCAGGCATTTTGGCTCTAGGAGATTTGCTAAACCTTCCAGGAAAAAAACAGATTATGAGGAAAAACAGACCATCACGTGAGCATCTTTGAGATGGTTATCAGAGCAGACTGTGTTGACTGGAACCTTAGCACCCTTAATGAGAGCCCAAAAGCCCTTCAGGTTTCCTTTCTTCTGCCCCCTCCCCCGCCCCTTCCTAAAAGCCCTGTGTGTACTGAGGTGTTAAGATGGTCTTTGTGGTGAGAGTCCCCCATCTTCTCAAGCTTCCAGCTCCTGAAGTAAGCTGGTTTCCTTCCATGAGATCCTATTTCTTTCAAGAGGCAGGCAGCGAACCTGGGTTCAGTATTAGTTTCAAATTGTACCTTCCATCCTCCTTTAGGTGATCTCTGGCCTCCACCACCCTCTCTGTGATGCAGTGCTGACTGCATCCTAAGGGGAGGGCCCTACACTGGTCTGAGGCAAATGGTGGCTTGGGATATTGATTTTGGGCTGTTTACTAGGAATCAAGACTCAGAAAGAACCTTGGACCCTTCCTTCTTTTCTGTTCAAGAGATTCAGAGAAACCGACCTCATAACTTTAATTATGGTAAACTAGAGGCTTCAAGGAGGTGCCTGCTGGCTAAGTACCCACTGTTTCTGAGTCGCTCAGCAAGGATTTTCCTGCCATGTGTGTTCCGCTCTTCTTCATTACCCATTCTCTGTGTGAAATCCAATACTTCATTTCCCCTTTTTTCCTCCTTTGTCCAAAATGTCATACCTACTGGTGCCTCACTGTCTTGGGGATATTACAGATTTATCATGTCTATGTGATTTCCCCATGCACATGTATTAAACTTTGATTTTCTCCTGCTAATTTATTTCTGTTAATTTGGTTATTAGCCCAGCTAGAAGAACTTAGAAGGTGGGAGAAAACTATTAATATTTTTTACGCTGCACAATTGGAAGTCTTGAGGAATTTTCAAGATCTATTATTAAGTGAGAAAAACAAAATTTAGGAAAGTAAACACACACACACACACACACACACACACACACACACACAC
>NW_005369226.1:15966-21732 GCF_000412655.1 Myotis brandtii
GATGGGTCCTTGAAGCTTAGGAGAAAGAAAGCAAAGTACACTTTAAGATTTGAGCAGGAGTGTTCTAGAGAGGGAGAACGCACTGGGTGCTTGGTGGGAGGGGTTTTATCTGGAGGTCTCTGGGAAGGATCTTAATAGAATATTCATCAGCTTTCGGGTGTGTCCTTGTGGTCTCCACTGATTGGTCAGTGCCAGGTCAGGGGGTCATTTGTCAATGCAGCTGTCCTGATGTCAGTCATGACATCACTTGTCTGGTTTTATTGCTTTTTGGAGCCTGCAGCTTTGAATCATAACTGAGGTCTAGATGTACTTGATGAACTTCATTGTCATGAGGGTTTAACGCTTAAGGGCTGATCTCTGACTTCCTTGTTTTGGTCCCCTTCTAAGAGGGCGGAGGTTCTAACTCATATAACTAGCAAAATGCCAAAGGAGAAAAAGGCCCGGGAAAGGTCTGAACCACATAACCAGAGATATGAAAGGTCAAGGTTCCAAACTACATGAGCAGTGATATGCTAGGGGAGGAGAGTTCACCCTGGGGCCCAAAGCTTTCCACCCTGGTGACCTTCTGTACCTGGCCTGTTGTCCTTGCTCTGCTCTTGTTTGTTTAACTGTCTACTGTACTTTGTATGAAATAAGAGCATGGGGGAAAAGCAATGAAAAAAACTTTGAAAAAATGACTCAGGTTAGCCATAGCATGTGTAATATTTTAATTCTCTGGGGGGCTAAGAAAAACTAATAGTTTTCCTCAGACCTTCTCAGTTCTTTTAGCTGGGCGAATCAAATTTCAGAGACAGATTGACAGGAGAAAATAAAAATTGTAATACATGTGCATAGGGAATTCACATCAACATGAATATCCCAAAGACAGTGAAGCAACATTGGGTATATAAGACATTATGGTCAAGGAAGAAAAAGCGGGGGACGAGGGGGAGAGTGTGGGGAGACTGTAAGTGAGAATGGGCAATTTACAGAAGTTGAGGAAGAGCAGAATAAATTTAGCAGGAAAGTTCTTTCTAGGCAACTGAGAAACAAGGGACACAGGGTTATCTAAGGGGCCTGCGTAATGTTGGGGTGAAGATTCTTAAGGTGATTAAGCCAAGGCTCCTTTCCTGAAGCGGGTTTTTCTATCTAAATCTCTTGGGCAGGACAAGCAGGGAGGGCTAAAGGTTCTTTCTGAGTCTTTTCTTTCTTAATAAGCAGCTTGAAATCAATATCCCAAAAAGCAGCTTTCAGGTAGAAAATCTTGGTTCCCTTCTGTCCCACTTGTATAAATTATATATTCTGTGTGGCTGCATGTCTCTGTGTGTATATATGTACATAGTGGATTAAAATGGGGCTGCATACTCAACCTGAGAAGCTCAGGGAAGGCCAGCATGACGGCCCTACCAACTCAGAGACCAAAGCCATGCAGGATGCTCTGAACATAGAAATTCCTAGTAAGAGCAAATCTTGATGGGTAGTCAACCTAGGCCTGTAACTTCCTTGACAAAGACCAATCTTTATGAGACCACAGAAACCCTCATTGTTATCTTGTTTCCTACATACCATCCCTATGTGTTGTAAATGTTAATTATTAGCTATCCAGTATCCACCAATGTAAAAGAAGTTGTATCTCCCCATTTCACTCCTTATTCAGTCCTACAGACTTCCCAGCTTTGCTTTCTCCCACCCCCTTAATCTACCACTAATGGATTTCATGAAACCCTCTTTACATCTCCTCCTTTGATTCTAATGTATAAAATAACCTGTAAAACTGCCATTCTCCGGAACATTTTCTCAATCTGTTGAGATTTTGCTTCCTGGCAATTGTCAGTTTGGCTCAAATAAACCCATATATATGTTCTCCAGGTTTGGACATTTCTTACATCAACACATATGTATACATACTAGTATATCTGTGTATATATAAATCTAGGTTTTCCCATATGTTTTTTGCCTATTATATTATGGTTAGACCTCACTCACACTAAAATGATAAAATTATTTTATCCTTATTTTCTCGGGGGGGCGGGGAGTATTTCTTTTTACACTTATATTTTTAGTCCATCTAGACTCTAGATCAGTCATGGCGAACCTTTTGAGCTTGGCGTGTCAGCATTTTGAAAAACCCTAACTAAACTCTGGTGCCGTGTCACATATAGAAATTTTTTGCAACCATAGTAAAACAAAGATTTATATTTTTGATATTTATTTTATATATTTAAATGCCATTTAACAAAGAAAAATCAACCAAAAAAATGAGTTCGCGTGTCACTTCTGACACGCGTGTCATAGGTTCACCATCACTGCTCTAGATTCTAGAGTTTATGCCCATATAAATTGTAAGGTGTGTGTGTGTTGGGGGGGTGGTAATAAAATATTATTTTTGTACAACTAGCCAGCCAGTAGACTGTGAAAATAAAATGTCCTCTAATGTTTTAAAAGAAACAGTAGTGTGTTAGCAGGCTTGGTTAGTGGCACATTAATGCGAGCATGGACTTAGAATGTGACTGTGGCACCCAAAGGGGGTAGTTCAAGCTCTTCTGCAGGCAGCAATGGTAGAACAGGGCCAGTGGCCTGTCTGTGCCTGCAGCTGCTCCAAACCGTGGCAATAACTGCTGTTCACAGTGGCTCTGCAATTTCTGAATTTGCCAAGATGGGAAGAAGTTTACAGATTTTTATTAGATGTTCAAAGAATAGCCCTCTCCCTTGGCTTTCATAATCCCCTCTCTTAGAAATCTGGAGACACAGAGACATACTACCTTGACTGCAGAGTGGCACCACCCAGGGGCCAGTCTCCATGAACAAGCAACGCATCTGAAGTGAAGGCGCTTGTGCCTCCCAACACCTCTAGCTCACTGTCTTCCCAGGTGGACTTCTCAGAAGTGGGCAGCAGCTGCCCTCAACCTACCCTTTGTTTGAATCTTTTTTTTCTTTTATAGATTTTATTTCCCTCCTATAAGTATGTGCATTTCTTGAGCTTATCCCAGGTAGAGGAACATTGAAAGTGACTCTCTGATGGGAGCATTTCAGACATTGTGGTACCAGCTTTTGGTAGGATGTTCTGACTCCTCAGATCCAGTGAAAGAATGGGTTCTTCATGGAGAATCAGAAAGGCAGGTGAGGAGACACGGCCATCTCTCTTCATAATCAGCAGAGTGGTGGTGAGGAGCCTGTACCCTGAATTTAAGAATTTGACTTCGGTGATTATGGGGCTCACAAATCCAAACTCTGTAGGGCAGTTCTACAGGCTAGAAATTCAGGGAGAGTTGATGTTGCAGTCTTGAGTGTGCATTTTGCCAGGCATTGGGTTGACATGCAAGTAAGGTTTTGCCTAAAACTGGGTGCCAGAGCCCTTAGGGCCCCACATGAGTGATCACAGACCACATCTTCCCAACAGAAGTCAGAGCCATCTTCCAGCTCTCTGAAGTCCTTAACATCAAAGCCTCCTCCATGACCATCCTATCTGGTTTGGCTCAGTGGATAGAGTGCCAGCCTGCGGCCTGAAGGGAACCAGGTTTGATTCCTCAAGGGCACTGACCTCGGTTGCAGGTTCCTTCTCATCTGGGCCCTGATAAGGGTGCGTGCAAGAGTCAGCCAATTGATGTGTTTCTCTCACAAAGATATTTCTGTCTTATCTTCCTGGTACAAGTACTCTTTCTAATAGAAATTTACTTTATAAATATAGATTTCTCCTACAAATGGGGAAATTTATACTTTTTATACAGTTAAGGAGAAGTTAAGAGCATTTCATGAGTCTGATGGTTTTGATTGCCTTCAGCTCAAACTAACCCACATACCAAAGTTGCATATTTTGGGGTGGCATGTTTTTTAACTCATTTAATAGTAATAATAAGCTTTTCCTTATTGCAAAATTATCTCTACTTCTCAGAATATAAAGAAATACATTCTACATATATTAAAGAAGTAGGTATAGCACTTTAAAAATCATAACATTATGATTTTTAACTGATAATATTTTAATAATCCTGGGGGCAGAGAAGCCTTCTGAAGTATGACACAAAACCCAGAATCAAAAAAAGAAAAGATTGAGAGATTTAATTAGGTAAAAACAAAACACTGCAGTATGACAAAAGGTATCAGAAAAATGTTATTAAAAGCAGCAATCAAGCAGAAAATATTGGCAACGTAAGAAAATCAGAAAATAACTGCTTCCCATTGCACTAACTAAATTATAACAGAGACAATGCTTCTTAATCACTTAGAGGGTATACCTATTTGTCATCTATCTTAATATCTTCATTTTCCCTCATTTAGTAACATAACTTGTATCCATTTCCATATTCTTAAGTATGTTTCTGGAATGTAATTGTTAGCACCCCACAGAGTTCCACTGTGCGGAGTGGGGTATGCGAGTTGCAGTTGCTGCAGTGGCATTGCTTTGGAAGAAGTAAGCTGAAGAGTTTCTCAGTGACCCTTCCCCATCCTTCCTCCACTCTGTGACACTAGCTCCTTGACATTGGACAAATATTTATGAAGTGGTGGAACCAAATTATTAGCCTACGTGGTATACTGGTGTCTTTTGATCTAGTACTGCTTACTTCTCTTAGTTCAGTTTTAGCAAAACCTTTCTTCTTTTTCTTCTTTTTAAAGCAGATGGAAAAACATGCCATAATATGAAACCAGTAAATGTGTGAAAACTTTATGACTGATTTTCTCAAATAAGCAGCTTTCACAATAAATATATATGTCATCCCTCTTGTCAATAGATATTTTCATAAACAAACAGGAAACTGAGTTTGACATGTAATCAAATGCACTAGCTCCCCTCTTCTGATACCTTTACATAATACTTCAATTTACAGAGATTACCAGATAAAAATAATTTTAAGAGTAGTTTCTTATTTGTAGATTTTGTAAAAGTCTTTTTTATTATAGCAAACATTAAAATTTATTAAACAAATAAAATAATTAAGATTATTTTATTTGAGTTTATTTCAAATAATTTTTTCAAATAAAATGTAAAAATTTTTACATTTGTAACATGTTAATTGAAAAACAATGAGGTTGATTTAATGAAATTAAAATGCATTATAAAACAATATTTTAACATTTTCATAAGTTTATGGCATAGTAATAAATTGTTGTGATTAAAAAGTAATTTTCTCTGCAGAGGTTCCTCTTGTCTATCCTTCATGATTTTTACATTGCATATACAATGTGGACTCTACTTTTCTTGTGAAATAAAGTAATGCATTTTAACAGAGTTTTAATTCTGTGTTAAGGATCGTTAATCTAAGGAATGCACATTTAGATGTGGCCCCTCTAACAACTAGTCAGAAATAACATGTGCTAAAATAGATGTGTTTATAAATGAGTCCTTGTTCAGAACAGAACTTTTTCCAATTTAGCGAAGATATTTGGATAACATTACTCATTTCAGCTCTCTTCCCAATGGCAAAGAGAATGGCTTTGGGCAGCTCCGTTTGTAATATACTGCCAATCACCAGAGGCAATGCCTGACAGTTAGGAAATCTCATTGCTTTTGACTCAGAAAAGGAAAGGCATACTTTCCAGTTTATAAATATTTGGCTTATTATTGCATGGGAAACAAACAGATTTTGTGAGGCGATATTATTTATGTCAAATACATTCTTCTAGTAGGTTGGTAAACAGACATCTTCTGTCTACAGATCAGTGATAGTTATAGCAGACCTCTCTTAGGTACAGGCAGCTGTTAAGCTGTAATTGTATCTACAACTAATTCAAGCACTGGCTTGGGCATTTACATTTATTCTTAACCTTAGTCCAGAGAGGAGTCACTCA
>NW_005369226.1:22930-28219 GCF_000412655.1 Myotis brandtii
AGGCGGGGAACGTTGGAGTCTGCAGCAAGCAAGCCTCGTGCTCGCTTCAGTGCCTGGCTGCCGGCCGCCATCTTGGCTGACAGTTAATTTGCATATACTCACTGATTAGCCAATGAAAAGGGTAGCGGTTGTACGCTAATTACCATGTTTCTCTTTTATTAGTGTAGATGGGAAACACTAATAAAAACGTGAGGAGATATTATGTCAAATACATTCTTAGGTTGGTAAACAGACATCTTCTGTCTACAGATCAGTGATAGTTATAGCAGACCTCTCTTAGGTAAAGGCAGCTGTTAAGGTCATTGTATCTACAACTAATTCAAGCATTGACTTGGGCATTTGCATTTGTTCTTAACCTTAGTCCAGAGAGGAATCACTCACTCCATCATGAATTTCCCTTCAATGAAGTCTAGCCTCCCTGGAGAAAGCCTGCCATGGAAGGTGTGGCCTTCTCAAACATCACTGCATAGAGACTGCTTTGTGCAGACATGATCATTGATGCGC
Source organism: Myotis brandtii (assembly GCF_000412655.1). Lineage (NCBI taxonomy): Eukaryota > Metazoa > Chordata > Mammalia > Chiroptera > Vespertilionidae > Myotis > Myotis brandtii. The sequence goes on from NW_005369226.1 coordinate 23,435, forward strand.
AACAAATAAAATTAATGCAACTAACCCAAATTATTATTTATTTCTGGCACTGGAATTCCCTTCCCAGAAGTAGAAACCCTGATTCTATGAAGAATGAGAAGTACACCATTTCAAAGCAAAACTCACAATGTACACAAAGCACTGTTTTAGATAAAAAATGGCAGCTGCAGAGGGAATGGTAGCTGGTTGCCATGGTTACCAAGGCTCTGATTCAGGCACCAGATGCCACCTGGTGTTCTCAGCCTGAAAAAGCAGTTCTGTGGTGTCCTAGTTTGGTGATGGAGTTTTGACCATAGTTCCCCAGGGGAACAGTACTGGCCTTAGGTGTGAGGCAATGTTTGTACTATCTTACCTGGTGATAGAAAGATTATGGAGCTACAGCCTTATTTGTTGTAGAAAGGAAATGGACACACCTCTCCCCTTTTAAAAATTATTATTTTTCTTCATAGAAACACTGCTATATGAGCATTCATTCTCAAAGGTCATTCTTTATCCTGTTTTCAGGTCACATTAGCTACCCAAATATGTTAGGTTATGCAATATTATAATAGCAACAAACTCAAAATGTTGGGTACAGTGATTCAGAATCTATATTATACCAATTCTTAGGCATCCAGTATCTTTAGTATCCTTATTTCCTACTAAAAGTGCTATATGGGCCCAGCAGGCATGGCTCAGTGGTTGAGCATTGACCTATGAGCTGAAAGGTCATAGTTCAATTCCAGGTCAAGGCACATGCCTGGATTGTGGATTCGATCCCCAGGATGGGGCTTGCAGGAGGCAGCCAATCAATGATTCTCTTTCATCTTGATGTTTCTCTCTCCCTCTCCCTTCCTTTCCCTGAAATCAGTAAAAATATATTTGAAAAAATAAATAAAAGTAGTATATGGCAAATGACAGCAGTATGACTTTATTTCAATGTTGAATTGTGTCCAGATTTAAATATGTATTACAAATCTATAATAATTTTTATACTGTTCCACCATGGAAGATAGAGATTCTGGGTACTTGCCTTGGGATTCCTTGAGCATGTTCATAGTCATTTGGTTGTTGTCATCATGCAGAAGTTAATAAATATACACTATACCATCTACACTAATAAAAGAGAAACATGGTAATTAGCGTACGACCACTACCCTTTTCATTGGCTAATCAGTGAGTATATGCAAATTAACTGTCAGCCAAGATGGTGGCCAGCAGCCAGGCACTGAAGCGAGCAGGGAGGCTTGCTTGCTGCAGATTCCAACGTTCGCTGCCTCACTTGCCAGCCTCTCAGCTGCAACTCTAAGCAACTATATACTATGTTGCAAATAAGAAGCTAAACAAAACACCAGAATCCGGCTTCCATTCAGCCGGGCTCGGACTGCAACATTGTATCGATGTTTTCAGCAGCGAGGCCTCAGAGCTAAAGCTGGCCCAGAATAAAAAAAAAAAAGAAAAGAAAACAAGGAGCGGTTGGGAGCTTCAGTCACTCGCTTCTGGAAAACAGCCCTCAGCCCCTCACACAGACTGGCCAGGCACCCAGGCCTCAGAGCTAAAGCTGGCCCAGAATAAAAAAAAAAAAGAAAAGAAAACAAGGAGCGGTTGGGAGCTTCAGTCACTCGCTTCTGGAAAACAGCCCTCAGCCCCTCACACAGACTGGCCAGGCACCCAGGCCTCAGAGCTAAAGCTGGCCCAGAATAAAAAAAAAAAAAAGAAAACAAGGAGCGGTTGGAAGCTTCAGTCACTCGCCAGCTGGAAAATAGCCCTCAGCCCCTCACCCAGACTGGCCAGGCACCCCAGTGGGGACCCCCACCCTGATCCAGGACACCCTTCAGGGCAAACCAGCCAGCCCCCACCCATGCACCAGGCCTCTATCCTATATAGTAAAAGGGTAATAGGCCTCCCAGCACCGGGATCAGCGGAGCAGCGAGGCTCCCGGCACCGGGATCAGCATGACAGGGGGCAGCGCCCAAACCCCCTGATCGCCCTGCAGCTCTGTGTGTGACAGGGGGCGGGGCCACAACCTCCCTATCCACCCTGCTCTGTTCGTGACAGGGGAAGGCACCCCAACCCCCTGATCTGCCCTGCTCTGTGCCTGATAGGGGGGAGCTCCCCAACCCCCTGATCGCCCTTGCTCTGTGAGTGACAGGGGGCAGCGCCCCAATCCCCTGATTGGCCCTTCTCTGTGCGTGACAGGGGGTGGCGCCGCAACCTCCCCATCGACCCTGCCTTGAGTGTGACAGGGGGCGGTGCCCCAACCCCCCAATCGGCCCTACCCTGAGCGTGACTGAGGGTGGCATCGCAACCTCCCGATCCGCCCTGCTCTGTGCATGACGGGGCGGCGCCCCAACTCCCCAATCGGCCCTGCTCTGAGCCTGACCAGGGGCTGCACTTAGGGATTGGGCCTGCCCTCTGCCACCCGGGAGCAGGCCTAAGCCAGCAGGTCGTTATCTCCCGAGGGGTCCCAGACTGCGAGAGGGCACAGGCCGGGCTGGGGGACCCCCCTCCCCCTGCCCCCCGAGTGCACAAATTTTTGTGCACCAGGCCTCTAGTATATGATAATGTCATATAAAAATTTTAGCTCTTAATATATTTTTAGGAACTTCATGTTTGTTTTTTATATTTATGGTAAAGTTACCAATGAGGTTTAGATATTGTTAGTGATTCAACTTTGAAATAAACACTTCATGTTACCTTCTCTCCATTTTTGAGAGATATTAAAAAAGTGATGACTGATTTCATACTAATGATTTTGGCATTCAAAATTATGGTATATGTTATTTTGCTGTAATTTTTAACAGTGCTGAGTAAATATCCACAAAAAATAAATAAGCTGTTAAAAATAAAAGAAAAATAATTGTTACTCATTGCAACTATTCCTGTATTGTGTCAGGAGTTTTAATTCTGTGCAATTAAAAATAAATCTGATCTAGAGATTTCTATAATACAGGATTGCGCAAAACATGTTTATAGTTGTGAGTGCATATAACAGAGTTTATTCTTGTATTTTTATTTATTAATCATTGTATTATTTTTCATACAAACAACTGTAAATGTACTTTGGCCTCATACTGTATTTAGTATTTTTAATTTTGGGCTTCATTAAAACAGCTTCATTGTCCTAAGAATTGATTTTGTAGTAAGTAAATGCTAAAAATTTAAATTTGAATTTGTAAATTAAATTGTGTTGATGGATATTTCTCTTATATATTGGGGCCCCAAATGCAATTTTTTTTTTTTTTTTTTTTTTTTGCCAATTGAGTTCTGTTGCTTAAAACAAGACTAGAATCACTAGATTTAATTCGGGGCCCTAGTCTCAGCAGACAAATCATTTGAGGGAATTTTAGGTAATTTATCCTCCCTTCTGATCCTGGTAGAAGTATCAGTAGTTTTAATCATCCCAAAAGAAACTCCATTAACAGTCACTTCCCATTTTTCCGGATCTCCCAACCTTAGGCAACCACCAATGTACTTTCTGTTTTTGGGGATTTGCTATTCTGGACGTTTCATATAAATGGAGTCATATAATATATGGTCTTTTGGGGTAGCCTCTAAGCATACTGTTTTTAAAAAATATATTTTTATTGATTTCAGAGAGAAGGGGATAGGGAGAGAGATAAAAACATTAATGATGAGAGAGAAGCATTGATTGGCTGCCTCCTGGATGACCCCCACTGGAGATGGAGCCTGCATCCTGGGCATTGGCCCTGACTAGAAATGGAACCGTGACCTCCTGGTTCATAGGTTATGCTCAACCCCTGAGCCATGCTGGCTTGGATAAGCATAATGCTTTTAAGTTTGGTCCATGTCGTAGCATGAACCAGTACTTAATTTTTTCCTTATGGCTAATTAATATTCCCTTGTTTGGATATACCAGTGATGTACCGTTTTTTGTTGATGGATACTCAGGATGAGTGATGGTCAGTTGTGTGAGGTTTCTCTGGGTGAGTAGAAATTCAGCCTGGGACTGCAGCATTGGTTCCCGCCAGGGAGCTCCAGCCTTTTTCTCCTATGGACTCTCCTATGACTTTTATACTTTCCAAGCCAGCCCCATGATCAAGTAAGCCAATTCCTAGCAATAAATTGTGTCATAAACATACATATATACATACATACTGTTTCCATTTCTCCGGTAGAATTTTAAGTTATACAGATTTCCCCCACTTTCTGGCTACTCTAATGATTGCTAAGAGCATTCATGTATGAGTTTTTGTGGACCCCCATTTTCTTTTCTTTTTTTAATAGTTTTATTGCTTAAAGTATTACAAAGAGTATTACATATGTTTTGACAATCCCCTGGCCTCCCCTACCCCCCAGTGTCTTATGTCCATTGGTTATGCTTATTTGCATGCATAGAAGTTCTTTGCTTGATCTCTAACCCCGCCCCCCTCCTGCCCCCGAACCCTCCCCGGCCTTCCCGATGTAGTTTGACAGTCTGTTCGAGGCTGCTCTGCCTCTGTATCTATTTTTGTTCATAAATTCATAATGGTCTTTATTATCCATAAATGAGTGAGATCATGTGGTATTTTTCCTTCATTGACTGGCTTATTTCACTTAGCACAATGCTCTTCAGTTCCATCCATGCTGTTGCAAATGGTTAGAATTCCTTCTTTTTTACAGCAGCATAGTATTCCATCGTGTAGATGTACCACTGTTTTCTAATCCATTCATCTGCTGATGGGCACTTAGGCTGTTTCCAAATCTTAGCTATGGTGAATTGTGCTGCTATGAACATATGGGTGCTTATATCCTTTCTGATTGGTGTTTCTGGTTTCTTGGGATATATTCCTAGAAGTGGGATCA
>NW_005369226.1:31924-32531 GCF_000412655.1 Myotis brandtii
TCTCTCTTTGTCCTGAACATTTGCCATGGTAATTATGATGTGTCTTGGTGTGGGTCTTTTCAGGTTCACCTTGTTTGGGACTCTCTGTGCTTGTGTGATTTTTTTCTTCCCCACCTCTGGGAAGTTTTCTGATATCATTTCTTCCAATAGTTTTTCTAATCCTTGTTCCTCTTTCTGTTTTTCTGGCACCCCTATTATTCGTATGTTGTTTCATTTCATGTTGTCCCATAGCTCCCTTATGCTTTCCTCCTGTCTTTTAATTTTTTCCCCCAATTGCATTTCGGTTTGGGTGTGTTTTGTTTCCCTGTCTTCTAATTCGCTAATTCGGTCCTCTGCTTCTCCTAGTCTACTGTTGAAACTTTCAGTGGTGTTTTTTATTGCAGCTATATCACTTTACATTTCTTCTTGGTTCTTACATAATTTATTGATTTTTTTCATCTGTTTCTTCTTGCTTCTTACATAAGTTGTTGATTTTTTTCCTCCATCGGTTTATGCACTCTAGGACCCTTAATCTGAATTCTTTTTCTGTCATATTGCATGTCTCTGTATCACTTAGGTGCTTTTCTGGCGAGTCCTCCTTTTCTTTCCTTTGGAGGTTTCTTTGTCT
>NW_005369226.1:34662-40721 GCF_000412655.1 Myotis brandtii
GTATATATATATATATGTGTGTGTGTGTGTGTGTATAATTAAGATTTTATTTATCTTCACTACTGTCTTATTAACTCAATTAAAAAAAAAAAGGTTTCTCTAGCTAGAGTTTCCCTGATGCATGTTTAACTTAAAATAGGCTATTGTCAAATAACTTCATATGCACTATAAAAAACGTTATCACAATGTACTTTGATTTCCCACTTGATAGTTATGTAAGTACTAGAGGCCAATTGCAAGAAGAGATTCGTGCAATAGGCCTTCCCTTCTCCTGGCTTCCGGCACAGGTTTTCCTCCGGTACCCGGGACCCAGGCCTTTGATCCGGCCGGAGTTGCCTTCAGTCTTCCGTGCTGGAGCCGCCTTCAGTCTTCCGTCTTCGCTGCTCCAGCTGGAGCCACCTTCAGTCTTCCATTTTCGCTTCTCTTGCTCGCCTTCAGTCTTCCCTCCACCTCTTGGAGCCTATGTATAAAAATTAACCGCCATCTTTGTTGGCGATTACTTTGCATATGCTGATTAGCCAATGGGAGGCATAGTGAAGATAGCGTCAATTACCATGTTTGTCTATTATTAGATAGGATGTGTACGTAGTTTGTTATGTAAATTCCCCTTTTGCACCTCCCACCTGATAAGCATATAAGTTATCTCCAGTGATTAACTTTTGCCTTTCCAAGAAGAGAGGGGATGATGAACACTGCAAATTTATGTCTTCCCTTTAGGCAAGTAGAGCTTTTCTTGTAATTGTTTCTTCTCAATTGCCTTCAGCTCAAAATAAGCTTATGCCAAAGTGGCATATTTTGAGCTGGCAAATTCTGTCTCCTTCAGTCATAATGCACTAGTCCTTATGTAGCCAAGGGTCTCCTTTAGTACTATGTCCTCCTGTTTGCTCCTTCAATTGTCACTTCTTCTATCTTCCCCCACTCCATAGGTTTATCTCAGAAGTGAGGGCCAGAATTGCTTTGTGATTTTCTTTTTTTAATCTTATTTTTTGTGTGGTTCTTTGAAATTACTCGAGACTGTGATCTGTTTCTCAATCCAGTTTCAGTATTGTGTTACCTGCCCTCTTCCAGACTAATATTCACTTTGATTAGAAAGAAGTGATTTCTTGAATTGGTAGTACAAAATAGTCACAGGGATGTAAAATATAGCACAAGGACTATAGACCACAGTATTGCAATAACTATATATATGGTGCCAGGTGGGTACTAGACTTACTGGAGAAATTACTTTGTAAATTATATGTGTCTAACCACTATATCTATATGAAACCAATACAAAATAATATTGAATGTCAACTGTAATTGAAAAATTTCAAAAAGAAATTTTTTAAAAAAGAAAGAAGTGGTTTCAGCTGAAAGAACAAACATGGTTCTTGGCAGCCTCTCAGGACTGTGTATGTGTAGGAGGAAATAGTCCTGGTGGAATGTGAGGTCATTAAAATGTCTACTTGCTTTTCTTCAATTTTTTGAACTAAAGTTTGAAGCATGTGTAAAGTTGCGATTGTGTTTGCAGCAGTTAGGGGTGAAATAGGCAAGTTTAGGGAATTTTTGAAATTAAGGGGTCCATGGAAAAAGCACAGGACTACAGAGTTGCAAAAGGGTACATTTCCATAAGACAAGGAAATTGGGAGAGGCAGCAGTTACATTTCCATAAGACAGGGAAGTTGGAAGAGGCAGCAGTTACATTTCCATAAGATAAGGGAACTGGGAGTAGCAATAGATCTATATTTACAAAATAAAGAAGGAGGAAGAAAGCCCAGAGGGAATAGGAGAACAATGAGGGAAGAGGGCCTCTCATGTCTCCTGTGAGGTTTGATCTTTGAGCTTAGGAGTTACTATGGTGGCCAAATCAAAGGTGAATAGGGGTCAATCAGAGGGGATATTGAGGCACAAAAAAACTGCAGCCTTTATAAACCATGGAAAAAGGAACTCGGTGAGACTCTTTCCCCCTCCCCACGTGGGAGTCTGTGCTGTGGGACTTTCCCCCTCCTCACGTGGGTGTGTGTGCTTGTTCTTCAATACATTTCCACCTTTGCTATACCATCTTCCATATGTGGTTTCATTCTTCAATTCCGACTGACAAAGAGCCTGGGGAAGCCATCGTACCCAGGGGAACACCGCATGTTCCAGTCCAAAAATTCCATATCAGTACTATTGGCTACAGTTTTCTATTCTTATTTCTTTGTCAATCCAATTACTTCTGCTTTCTATCCTTAGGGATTTTTGGTTCACTGATGTGCCTTTTTTTTTTATTCTAGAGCTGCTATGTGTTTTGATCTAATTAATTGGCTCTCTTCTTAGTTATTTCAAGACATTTAGAACAGGAAGAAAAGTAGATTACACCTTAATCTAACCTCTCAGATTATTTCTGTCTTTCAATAGCAGTCAGTTATTATCAGAGCAATTTTCTCTTCACTCATACTGAAGAAATAATTTATCATTTCTGTTGCCTGCATTAACTCATTTTCATAGGGACGCATTTGCCTATATGCTTTAAACAGAAATACTGTTGTAATGTACCCTGCTAATCACAGAAGGACGCCTCAAGAAGTCGAATTAAAGAGTCACATTTATTGCAATCCGGGACTATGAGGGGACATTCCCAAATCTCATAGTAGTGATTTGGTCACAGTTCCAGGATTATATAGGCAAAAAAATCACAAAGGTATTGATTACATCTCAGGGTTTGGAATGAGGCACCTGGCTCGCAAAAAAAGCAGATTACAGAAGCAGAATTAAGCATGTTAATTACAGTTTCGGGTCTCAGGGTCACTGAATTGACAGGAATACATTATCTAGAGCCCTTGAGTAACCTGGGTTAAACTTAGGCATGTTATCTAGATTACAGTTTTGGGTCTCCGGATCACTGAGTTGATAGAAACACATTATCTAGAGCCATCGAGGCAATTTAGAGTAATTGCACTGTCCTGGTCTTAGGACCACTGAGTCAACTGGAACGCACCATCTGTGGCCACTAAAACAATTTAGGGTAATTGTGCTGTCCTGTTTCCCAGGTACAGAAGAATGTGCTTTGATAACCAGTAAGATCACAATCAATGGGATAGTCATTCAATCAATAAGGCATTCAATCGAATGGGATGACTTATACAATTTAGAAAATCAAAGTAACCTGTCCATTGTTAAACAAAGCAAATAGGTACCATACTTCAATACTGACAGCATGAAACCTGGTATTAGTGTAATGATCTGAGAAAATATAAAATGCATCAGAAAAAAACATAGGTAAATTGTAAAGAATGGGTGGTTTACTATACATATTGATCTCAGAGAGGAATGAAGAGAGATAGTGAGATAGAAACATCTGTGATGAGGAAGTCATTTATCTGCTGCCTCCTGCACCTCCACATTGGGTGTTGAGCCTGCAACTCTATGCCTACCAGGAATGGAACCATGACATCCTGGTTCATAGGTTGACACTCTACTACTAAGCCACACCAACTGGGCACTTTAAATGGGTTAGTTTTTAGTTATATGCAACAAGCTAAGATTATGGCATTAGGAATAAGCACATTTTAACTTTTTCAAGAAAAACTCTTGCCCTGGCTGGTTTGGCTCTATTGGAGCATCATTCCATGCACTGAAGGGTCTTGGTTCTACTCCCAGCCAGGGCACATATCCAGGTTGCAGATTCCATCCCTGGTCAAGGTGTATGTGTGAGGCAACTGATAGATGCTTCTTTTGTTGCAGAAGACCAAAGAAAAACCAAGCCACACTTTAAAGAAAAGGAGGGACACTGTATAATATGCCAGCGGACTCAGGGAATAACTTTCCAAATCTGAGTACCGAAACATGCAGGGAGTTTCTTTTTATATCTCCCTGTGGTCTTTGTCCCACAAATATGGATTATGCTTCTGGTCCTTTTCGTGGGCCTTGCAAGAAGGCCCCCAGGTGTTGGGGGTCTCCAGGCCATATCTCATGGTTTGGCCTGGTGCCAGTGTTAATAACCCTCCCTCTGGGGCAGTGCACTGTTCATAGTTTTATGGCCTCAGTAACAGGTTCTGCAAGACCAGTTTCTGGGAAGGAGGTAATGACTTAATTATAGGTTATCAAGAATGTACACTGAGCTTGCTGGCATGGATTCCAATTGCTAGCCCCCAAAATATCAGGGTTACATTGGAATTAGACCTTCTTTTTAGCCACACTTTCTCACATTGATGTTTCTCTCTCTCTCTCTCCCTCTCCCTTCCTCAAGACATCCAGATTGAGTTGAGGAGGAAAAAAACAGTCCCCTTCTATTCTCTCTCTCTTGCTTAACCCCATAGCCACAGATCTGCTTGTGTAATCTTTCTTGCTACACCTGGCAATGGCAGCTTAGTGGAAATTCCCCAGCAAAACCCAGAAGCCCTGAAAAAGTATAAAAGGAAAGTAAGAACCTAAGCTGGGTCTCAGCTTTGGGAACTGATTCCCCTGAACCAGAGTGCTGGGGGTAGAAATAAAGTGCCTTTTCTTAATCTTCCAAGTGCCTGGTTTTCTGTCCTCCTGCTGCCTGGTAATTTTGCCATAACATAGTTACTAGTCTACAACTATCAGAAAATGAAGCCCCATCAGCAGCCTGAAATTGTTAGGGACTTCCAGAGAAATACCAACCCTGAGAAATATGATTTTATCATCCTTCATTCATTCCCGTAAGTGTGGTCACTTTGAGATGTGTGCACATCTAAAGTGTTGAAGGCTTCAGGCATGGGATTATTGTTTATGTCCCTCTCATGGCCTCTTCCACTGCCCTCAATGTCATTGCCTATGGAAGATAGTGCCCAAGGGCAGTACCTTTGGAGAACAGTCAGGATTAGGTCAGTCAAGAAATATTCTGTGGGCTTGAGCAGAAATCCTTTGCTGCTCATGTCCCTGTGTTTTTCTGGATCAATGAGCACCATATGCTTTTGGCCTCTTCTCCTTTTCCAGGCAGCTAATGTCACTATTGACAGACCTTACTCCACAGCACATCAGAGGCCTCTTATTAGACTGGAGTTTGATTTGGGTTAATAAACATCTCTGGGATTACAAAAGTCCCCAGGAGGGTCAAAAGTATTGGTCAGCAATGCCTGAGCTCAGCAAAACTTTGACTAAATCAGGTGATTTTTATCGTTGACTTCAGTTGGAGAGGCTGGAAATCATGACAGAGGGATGGTGTATTAGTTTGCTAGGGCTGCTGTAATAAAGTGCCACAAACTGGGAGACATACACAACAAAAATTTCTTTATTTTAAAATATATTTTTATTGTTTTTGGGTTGTTGTTTTTTAAGAGAAAGGGAGAGGGGGAAAAAGAGAAACATCAATGTGAGAGAGAACATTGACCGGCTCCCTCCCACACACACCCTGACCGGGGATTGAGCCCGCAACCTGGGCATGTACTCTGACCAAGAATCAAACTGGCAACCGTTTGGTGCACAGGATGATGCTTAACTGAGCCACACAACAAAAAATATTATCTCACAGTTCTGGAGGCCAAAAGTCCAAGATGAAGGTGTCAGCAGAGATTGTCCCTTCTGAGGGCTCTGAGGGGGAATCTGGTCCATGCCTCTTCCTGAGCTTCTAGTGCAGTGATGGCGAACCTTTTGAGCTTGGCATGTAGGCATTTTGAAAAACCCTAATGTCGGAAGGCGGTCCATCCTTGCTGCTTGACACAGTCACTGCAGTGAAGAAACATCGGCACAGCATATGTTTCAAGGGACCTGGAGTATATGGCATACTGTTCTTAATATGTTTGCTCCCCTTCTTAGCGCTATGTGTTTTAACCAAGGTCACCTCTCCAAGAAAGATTGTTTCCCCAGGTGGGGATTTTTCTCTGGAGTTAGGGATTAACAGAACTAAGGAAGGCAATAAAACCCCTTAACTAAGTTCCAGGTGGGTAATTAATTATTTTAATTATGAACAATCACGCTTAAGCTACATTATCTTTACTTAGGATATTCTCCTTCAGTTACTTCCTTGTAGCTTAACAGAACAATAGAATAGTGACCTTAGAATGGAGATAACAAACGCCCTAACCATTGGAATAGAATGGATAGGATTAAAATCAACTGGTATAAATACAGATGTA
>NW_005369226.1:40885-45947 GCF_000412655.1 Myotis brandtii
CATGTCACATATAGAAATTTTTTGATATTTGCAACCATAGTTAAACAAAGATTTATATTTTTGATATTTATTTTATATATTTAAATACCAATTAACAAAGAAAAAATCAACCCAAAAATGAGTTCGTTTGTCACCTCTGACACGCATGTCATTGGTTCGCCATCACTGTTCTCGTAGGTTGATGTAAACTTCTGAGGTTCCTTTATTGCAAAAGCATCAACCAGATCTCTGCCTCTTTCTGCACTTGGCATTTTTTTTTTCTGTTTTAGTATCTGTGTCCAAATTTCCCCTTTTTATAAGGATACCTTCATATTGGATTAAGGTCCACCCCAATGACCTTATCATAGCTATTTACATTTGCAATGGCCTTATTTCAAAATAAGGTTACATTCGGAGGTACTGGGAGCTAGGACTTCAACATATAAATTTTGGGGATACAATTCACCCCAAAATAAATGGAAAGCTTGAGAGGAGTGAGAGTGGAGGAAGAAGTGACATGCAGAAGCTCATATCAGACTGTCACTCTTTCTTGACCTTTCTGTTTTCTATCCCCAGCATCTCTGTTATGACTAAGTGAGGATTCCCCTCTTCCAATTTTTAGAAATTTATATTTTTTCCCTGAGAACTGGTGGGGAACTTTTTCCATTGCCTGTTTTTAAAAAATGGTTTGAGTCCTGGCTGGTGTGGCTCAGTTGGTTGAGCTTTGTCCCAAGCACTGAGAGGTCACCAGTTTGATTCTCGGTCAGGTGAAATGCCCAGGTTGTGGGTTTGATCCCCATTAGGGGGCATGCAGGAGGCAGTGGATCGATGTTTGACTTTACATTGATATTTCTCTCTCTCTCTCTTTCTCTTTCCCCCTCTTTCTGCCTCTTACTCTAAAAATCAATTAAAAAATGGTTTGATAGGTATGGTCCCTCCTCCACCCCAGCCCTCTCAAAATACTTTGAAGTGATTTGACAACTGAGATCAGGACTCAAGTTTCTGTTCTTTCATTTTCGTTTCTGTTCTCCTTTTTCTTCCCTCTCTACCCAGTGCTAAATGTGTAATAGGAACTTGATCACTTTTTTAAAAATTGAATTGAATTCAGATGACAAGCCCACTACCCCCACAACAAAATGGAGATCCATGTGGTTGAGTAAGTTACCATAGTTTATTAATATTTGTGAACAATACATTTTTCAGAGCACAGCATTATAAATATTAATATTAGAATCAGTGGAAATAATGAGTACAGATCAAATGTTTTTAAAGTGATAATTTCTCAGAAGTGTATGTTTTCAGGTCTGAAGATTATAAGCAATTGGTTTGGACAAATACTTTTTATTTTTTAAAAAGTATTTTGTGGACAAATACTTTTTAAAGACCTCTCTTGCTCTGTGAAAGTGACCCAGTATAAATGAATAAAATATATTGCTTTAGTTTAATTGAAAATAGATATATTTCTCTTGCAGAATTCTAATAATCTTATTCACTTTGAAAACCTTAGAGTAAAATTACCAGTGATCTTTGGGACTTGCTACATTGAAATTGACACAATTATCCCAGTAATACTTTAAAAATTTTATAAAGCTTTTTTCGGTATGTTATTTAAAGCCTTCTTTTAAAATAATTATCTTCGGACCGTCTTACAATACAGGGTTTTATTTGTGTATGTTGATAGTCTGAAGCCATTTTGCATAATGCTGGTTGTATGATACATGGGAGCAGGAGTGATAGGCAGTAAGTGTGATCACCAGTTATGTTGAAGCTCGTTCCCTTTAAAGCATGCAAGAGAAAACGAGCAGTTATCCATCCCTAAAGCTGGGTAAAATGAATAAAAAGTGATGGAAACCCACAACCACCAAATCATTATGGCTTTGCTGACAATTTAATTATTTAATTCCAAACTATTATTTCAACAGATTTAAACATTTTTTTCTTCAACATAGCTAAGTCAAAGTCACTTCTCTTATACAGAAGTTAAGCCCATCGCCACTTCATCTGAGGGTAGTAAAACCCTTTTCACTTCCACGTGTGGGGGAATCACCCAGCCAAAGGTCATGGTACACACGCAGGGAAAAATAAGTGCAGGAGCTCTCTGAAGTCAGTATTCATCATGGAATGGATATTCAGGATGATGAGACAACCTGCCAAAGCAAGGGAAAAACTTTCATTCCAAAGTCACACAGGTGTATGTGTTACTAGCATCTTCTGAGGATTTCAGCGACCACTCCCTCTCTCTGTTAATCATTCCTTAGGTTTCTTACCCACCTCCTCCCAGTTTTCATCAAGCCAGCACTTTTACTAAAGCCCTGGAGGTTTCAGTGTGTGTGTTTGGGCATGGAGGGGGCTGGTTGCCTCTACACCAACATTTTGCTCAGAACAAAAACACAGGAGGTGAGTGAAGCCTGCCTCTTTCCAACTCCTCCCTCCCTTCTGCTGTCCTGATAGAGGAACCACATAGGCACTTCTCTTCACAGCTCTGTCACCAAGCAAGGTCACCCTCTTCTCCGCACAGTGCTTCCTCCCCCTTCTCACTAGGCCTCCTGAGAGTTGATAGTTTGAGATCTAGAAGGTGATGACCAGCAAAGGAAGTTTCTGCTATAATGATGACAGTGATGATGTTGAACCTGTCTCTTAAATAGCAATAGCATAGTAGTCATACAAGTACTATGAGCTTTCTATTAAAATACACATGGACACAGACAATAGGGTCATGAAGCCTGGGGCAGGGGCCAGGGCAGGCTAGAAGAGATTAATGGGGGAGAAAGGGGACATATGTAATACTTTCAATAATAAAGATTTAATTTAAAAAATTAAAATATAAATTAAAATAAAGTACAGATTAAATTAAAACAGAAAAAGGCTGTGAAATCCAGTCAAGAATAAACTGGATGAAAAACAAAAAAGACTCATGGCCCAAAGTGCCTAAATAATGCATTTTTTTGACCCACGGGGCCTAATATTTGTTTCTCCTTGAGATTTTTCTATTCCTTTATGATGACTTATTTTTTCAGTGTTTCTAGAATTAGGTATTAAACATTTCAAATGTTAAAATAAGTAATATTACCAACTAATTGTCTATAAAAATAATCAGTACATTGGTGGACTGACTACATCCTACTGTATATTCCTAATTTAATATTTATTCAATATAAAACATTTATTTTCAAAAGCTATTAATTAGCCTACATGTTTTTTTTTCTGAGTTTGTTTATTCCTTCATTCTTGCAGTTAGATGTCAAAATATTTTTCTCTGGAAAATTCACTGTAGGAAGCTATTTTATTCATTCAGAAATGGATTCAGAAATTTGATATTAAGGCACAGTAGTTTTTGACTCTTGAAATACTTGGTGTCCAAAGTATCCAAAGTATATGAATTATTTTTATGAGCATTTATATTGCTCACTTAAAGAGAAGATTTTAAAGAGAAGATGACTATTCAGATGATCTGAAGAACTGGAAATATTAATAAAGAATGATTAAGAAGAAAAAATCGTGTGTATGTATATACATACCATGTGTGTGTATTCACTTTTTATTTTCAAGGACCGATAATATCCTATCTAATAATAGACAAAGCTTGAAATTAACCATACCTCCACTACACTTCCCATTGGCTAATCAGGAAGATATGCAAATTAACCACCAACAAACATGGTGGCCGGCAGCCACGCAGCTGAAGCGAACAGGAGGCTTGCTTGCTCCAGTGATGGAGGAAGCCAAGGTTCCCCGCCTGCCGCGGCCAGGCTCTGCGCTCCAAAAGCAACAAAGTTTCAATTATAGAAGCTAAACAAACCCAGATACCTGCTTTCAGCATGCCGTGGCCTCGGAGATGGAGCAGAACCCAAGTTTCAATTATAGAAGGTAAATAAATCCCAGAATAAAAAAAAAGAAAAAAAGGAGAGGCTGGGAGCTTCAGTCGCCCGTGGGCTTGGCCAGCCTGAAAACCCTCAGCCCCTCATCCAGAGTGGCCAGGCACCCCCGTGGGGACACCCACCCTAAAGGGGGTGTGGCCAGCCTGAAAACAGCCATCAGCTCCTCATACAGGCTGGACTGGCACCCCAGTGAGGACTCCCATTCTGAAGGGGGTGCTGGTAGCCTGAAAACAGCCATCAGCCCCTCATCCAGGCTGGACAGGCACCCCAGTGGGGACCCACACCCTAAAGGGGGTGTGACCAGCTGCATACAGCCATCAGCCCCTCACCCTGGCTGGGCAGGCACCCCAGTGGTGAGCCCCACCCTGAAGAGGGTGTGACCAGCTGCAAACAACCATCAGCCCCTCACCCAGGCTGGCCAGGCACCCAAGTGGGACCCCCACCCTGATCCGGGACACCCTTCAGGGCAAACCAGCCAGCCCCCACCTGTGCACCAGGCCTCTATCCTACATAGTAAAAGGGTAATATGCAAACTGACCCAAACAGCAGAAAGACTGGGAATGACTGGTCACTATGACACACACTGACCACCAAGGGGCAGACGCTCAAGGTAGGAGCTGCCCTCTGATGGTCAGTGAGCTCCCACATGGGGGAGCTCTGCTCAGCCACAAGCCAGGCTAATGGCTGCCAGTACAGCGGTGGTGGTGGGAGCCTCTCCTGCCTCCTCAGCAGCGCTAAGGATGTCCGAATGCAGCTTAGGTTTTCTCCCTGCTGGCAAGGGGACATCCCCCGATGGCTGCCGGGCTGCCAGAGGGATGTCCGATTGACAGATTTGGCCCAATCCCGGTGGGAGCAGGCCTAATCCAGCAGGTGGTCATCCCGTGAGGGGTCCCAGACTGCGAGAGGGCACAGGCCGGGCTGAGGGACCTCCCGCCCGAGTGCACAAATTTTTGTGCACAGGGCCTCTAGTTACAGAATAAAGGGCTACGTCATTAAATAACCGAATCTGGCAACATTTGAAGAAGTGTTAGGAATTTTACTTGTAGATGGATGGAGCTAGAATGGTGGAGCTAGAAGTTTCAAAACTTATAGGTGAGCATTCATCTAAAACTAATTTCTTGATTAGACAAAGAACATATATACATAGCCCATGGATACAGATAACAGTATGGTGATGGCCAGAGGGAGGAGGGGGGGGCGGTCTG
>NW_005369226.1:47023-49898 GCF_000412655.1 Myotis brandtii
CCCCCCTCCCTCCCGAGTGCACAAATTTTTGTGCACCGGGCCTCTTGTTTAGAGAATAAAGGGCTACCCCATTAAATAACTGAATCTGGCAACATTTGAAGAAGTGTTAGGAATTTTACTTGTAGATGGATGGAGCTAGAATGGTGGAACTAGAAGTTTCAAATCTTATAGGTGAGCATTCATCTAAAACTAATTTCTTGATTAGTCAAAGAACATATATACATAGCCCATGGATACAGACAACAGTATGGTGATGGCCAGAGAGAGGAGGGTGTGCGGTCTGAGCTGGGTGGAGGTGGGTAAAGGGGGGAATGAGTACATCTGTAATAGTGTCAACAATAAATAAAATAAAACTAGTTTCTTGGCTCTCAACTTGATGCTCTTTCTACTACACTCCCATGTATCTGTCTCAGGAAGTATTTTTTATTGATTCATGCATCACTTTGATTTTTAGGAAGAAACACATATGGTGTTTGAATAATTGTGGTGTGATTGTATTAATTTGAATTGTATTATTTATACACTATGACTAAATTCTTCTTAAGGTCTTTAGCATGCCATGCCTTAACCTGTCATAGGATGTGATATAAATGCCAGAAATCCTCTTTTAAATAAAAATGTAGATTTACAGGGAGTTTCTAGAATGAATGTAATTTACCCAGACCAATTTAATATTCAGAATATACTGCCCAGTGGCCTTTACCCTTGTGCTTTCTGTGGACATAGGTCCAGGTTCATAAGAGCTCACTTGGTGATGCTTTTCAATCTAACACCGCTGGGTGGTACCTGACTAAGGATCCCCCAGAACTCACTCGTCCATACGCACTAAGCGGAGATCTCTATTCAAGGTTTCGATGGTCTTCATTTCTTCCGTAGTGAGAGAAAAGTCAAAGATCTGAAATAACAGAAATAAAAGACAGATGTTTAAAAAGATAGAAAATGGGTCAAGCTTGGGATTATGGAGTGGGTCCAGCAATTGGAAACCTTCTAAGATTTATGAACATCTCTGAAAATGTCTAAGAGGAGTTGGTGTAGTGCTGGGGGTCCACCTAATGGAAGTGGAGCAGGAATTCTCTTCTGCTTCTTTGTCTTAAGATAATTCTGCTAGGGACATCTTACAAAAAATTTTAAATGCTGTGAAACAGTGTATGTTCAGGACATCTGAAGAATTCTTATTATTTCTGGATAAGATGCTGAACTTTTGATTCTGGACTTGAGTCTGTGTACACTAAAAAAATATTCCCTTATCTCTAAATTTTCTTTTGTACTTTCAAAAAACGTTTGTTTTGTCCTTTTAATCACTTCTCTCATTATTTAAAAAATACTCCTATTGATTTCAAAAAGGAAGGGAGGGGGAAGTAGAGAAATATCAATGATGAAAGAGACTCATTGATTGGCTGCCTCCTGCATGCTCTGCAGTGGTGATTGAGCCCGCAACACAGGCATGTGCCCTGACTGGAATCCAGTTGTGACCTTCTGGTTCAGAGGTTGATGCTCAATCACTGAGCCACACTGGCGGGGCTGAACAGTAAAGTTTTGAATCCATGAACACTTTTGTTTCAGATACCTCAAAATTTGTAGTTTTTGTTGTTGTTTTTTGTTAATCCTCATCCGAGGATATTTTTCTATTGATTTTTAGAGAGAGTGGAAAGGAAGGGGAGAGAAAGAGAGAAACATCGATGTGAGAGAGACACATCAATTGGTTGCCTTCACATGAGCCCCTGACCAGAGCCGGGAATCAAGCTCTTGACCGGAATCAAACCTGGGACCCTTCCGTCCCCAGGCTGATGCTCAATCCATTGAGCCAAACCAGCCAGGGCATAATTTGTAGTTGTTTTTTAAAAATATTTTTGATGAGCCTACACATTAGTCATGCAGTGGCTCTCTCTTTTAAGATGGCTAAAAACAGTGTCTATGACTTTTACTGTGAGTTATTTGGGAAAGTGTTAAAATACTGTCGGTAGTTGATATTACTGTCTAGTATTCTTTCTTCTCTTGGCTAATAACAGAATCCCACTTTTTCCTTTTATGAACTTCCCTTCCACCATCTAGTTGGGCTGTTTGTCACATGACCTCAACTCCAGCATTGGAATAGGGATGACTGTCTACTTAAGGATTAATGCAGCTGGTGACCTTAAGTTGAAGCAAACGGTCATTTACCGTTTTGAAAAACTAGAATTTTAAGTATTATGCTAAATCTACTCTGGAAAAACAAAGCTGGGATGATATCATGATTTGCTGAATGTTTTGAGCCCACTGATGACATCTACTGTTCAGAAAAACAATAAATTTATTTCAAAATATGACAATGTACCCAGTCACTCAAGAACTCTGATGGAGATGTACAATGAGATTAATGTTTTCAGGCCTGCTAACACAACATCCATTCTGCAGCTTATGGGTCCAGGAGTAATTTTGACTTTCAAATCTTATTATTTAAGAAACTAGTGGCGCGGTGCACGAAATTCGTGCATGGGGGAGGGTGTGTTCCTCAGCCTGGCCTGCATCCTCTGCAATTTGGGACCCCTCGAAGGATGTCCTACTGCTAGTTTACAGGGATCGTGCCTAAACCAGCAGTTGGACATCCCTCTTGCAATCCGGGACTGCTGGCTTTTAACCGCTCACCTGCCTGCCTGCCTGCCTGATTGCCTGGAACCACTCTGCCTGCCGGCCTGCTCACCCCCAACTGCCACCCCCCACCCCACTGCCGGCCTGCTTGTCCCCAAATCCACCTTCCCCGCCAGCCTGATCACCCCAAACTGCCCCCCCCCAGCTGGCCTGTTCGCCCCTACCTTCCCTCGCCAAAGGCCTGCTAATACCCAACTCTTCCCCTGCTGCCCTGCTCACTCCAAACTGCTCCCCCCCCCCCCCCCCC
>NW_005369226.1:51619-55150 GCF_000412655.1 Myotis brandtii
TTGCCAACTGTTTTCTTCCTTGCCAAGTAAGAGAGTTGTTGTGAACTCTTCAGTGATGACTTCCCCAGGATATTTGCAGATGTGGTTTGGAAAAGTCATTTTATCCCCGACCTTTGCATGTCAGGTGCTGGGGTGCCGGGGTGCCACCTCGCCTACGCCCCGCCTCTCTGATCCAGATGCGGCTCTCTCTCCCTCCGATCGCCATGGCAACCACTGGCCTGCGCCCCGGCTCTCTCTCCCTCTGATCACCATGTGATCACGGGACCGCAGGCGAGGCAGACCCCTGTGGCTCTTGCCTGCTGCCTGGGTTTCCTATCACTGCTCTTCCATCCTTCCCCTTTCGCCTCCCATCATTGTGCCTATGTATGCAAATTAACCGCCATCTTTGTTGGCAGTTAACCACCATCTTTGTTGGCAGTTAATTTGCATATTGCCCTAATTAGCCCATGGGAAGCGTAGCGGAGGTATGGTTAATTACCCTTTTTGTCTTTTATTAGATAGGATATGTTTCATAAGGCTATAGTTGCTATAGGTAGGGATTCTTCTCATGGATCTGGACAAAGTAAATTGAAAACCTGGAAAGGATTCACATTGTAGATGCCATTAAGAACATTCCTGATTCATGAGAAGAGGTAGAAATATTAACATTACAGGAGTTTGCAAGAAGTTGATTCCAACCCTCACTGATAACTTCAGTGGAGGAAGTAATCCCAAATATGGTGGAAATAGCAAGAGAACTAGAATCAGAAGTGGAGCCTGAAGATGTGACTGAATTGCTGCAATCTTATGATAAAACTTTAATGAACGTGGAGTTGCTTTTTATGGGTGAGCAAAGAAAGTGGTTTCTTGAGATGAAACTTACTCCTGGTGAATATGCTGTCGATATTGTTGAAATGACAACAAAAGATTATTACATAAAGTTAGTCCATAAAGCAGGGCCTGAGAGGATTAACTCCAATTTTGAAAGAAGGTCTGTGGGTAAAAATGCTATTAAACAGCATCACAGATGACAGAGAAATTGTTTATGAAAGGAAGAGTTAATCAAAATGGGAAATATTGTTTTTTTATTTAAAGAAATTGCCACAGCCACCCCACCCTTCAGCAACCACCATTCTAATATTTTTAGAATTTTAGCCCATCAACATTAAGGCAAGACCCTTCACCAGTAAAAAAACTGCAATTCACTGAAGTCTTGAATGCTGGTTAATATTTTTTAGCAATAAAGTATTTTTAAATTAAAGTATGTACCCAAATAGACATAATACTACTTAATAGACAGTATTGTGAAACATAACTTTTATATGTACTGGGAAAGCAAACACATTCGTGTTAGTTTATTGCAATTCACACTTTATTTTGGTGGTCTAGGATGGCACCTGTAATATTTCTGAAGTATGCCTGTAATGTACAATCAGCAAAGCAATCCCCAAAGTGCTAGCAATAGTTTCAAATTCAGCTAAAATTAAATGCAGATATTTGCAGAGTGGGTCAGGGAGCTGGTATAAAATAAAATATGAAGGCGTTACAAGTTTCTTTTTACTCTAAACAAAATTATTTGAATAAAAAAATCCTACTTTTTACATTTTCAGAAGCAGTTCTCTTACCTGAAAGTTTTCTTTGATCAATGTAGGCTCAAAGCTTTTAGGAATGACAACTATCCCTCGCTGGATGTTGAAACGCAAAGCAACCTGAGCTGCAGTCTTATTGTACTTTTTCCCCAATGAGTTTAGAAGTTCATCCTCTAACAAAGGTTCGAAGTATGTAGTCAACCTTAAAAAAATAAAAACATGCATGATATTTAGCTAGATCAATGAGAAGCAGTGATTAATCAATCCTCCTTCTCTGTCTTCCCATTTACCTGGCAAACTACCAGGACATTTCAGGTCACCTGTAAGCAATTTCTGTGATTGCTGAGTCCTCAATGAAGAGTTGTTCTTAGTGTGGGAAGATCAAGAGAGGCAAATTTATATTGCTGCCTTTTTGAGAAAGTACATATGTTTTGATGTATCTTACAGAGAGGGCTGGGCTGAAAGAAGGCATATGTGAGAAAGCAGGTAGCCTGAAGTGGAATAAGTATAAATACAACTCTTGGGATCATATTAGAGTAGAAAAATTTCTACTTTGGTCTGTGGAACACATCATAGTAGAAGTGTTGCCAATGATTACAGAGATAAAATATTCTAAAATTTCAGAATTTAGGCCATAGAGACTCTATCAAATAACAACTAAACTAGCATTTATGGATCACTTCTGTATTTTAGGCACTGTTAGGTAATTTTATACACGTAGCATAATCAATTCTTATAACATCTAAGTGAGGAAGGTTTTATTAGCTCAGTTTGGGTATATGGAGAATGACCTGAAGAGTTTAAGTAAGTTTCTTAAGATTACACAGCCCAATAGAATCATTTAAATAAGTAAAATAATTCACATTAGCCTCATACTCTACATCAAAGGAAACATTTCCTGAAGAGACATATAGTATTACTTACCAGTCTCGATTATTAGAGATCCCCAAAGGAATAAATGCAACTATGAGAATGTCATGTTGTTGGCAAAATTCCAGGAGTTTTGTCTGAGTGAAATATGGATGGCACTCCACCTATGTGGTTGCATTGAAGAGCAGAGCACAAAATTAAGGCCTTGTAGGTGAATGCAATTTTATGTAGTTTTAAAAAATCTTTTAAATAAACTTCTTTTTAAAGTATTATGGATAGTGAGACAAATTCTAAATATTTTTCCTAACAAGGAAACTTACATTGTTTATATACTGGCGAAGTTAATTACGGCAAGGTTAGTAAGGGCACCATCTGTGAATTAATTATAAAATAATTGGGGGGTGGAATTCAATTTTGTGTCCCTATCATAGTTTCAAACTTGAAATGCACAGAATCAGTTATAGAAAATACAATTTCTATAACAAACAGTCTCAATGTTCAGATTAGTCTTAGTAAGTAGAAGCGACATGTTACAGAAGCCCTCTGCTCTAGCTATCAAACATCTAAGAATATTTTCACAAGAGGAAGAACATGTATGAAAACTAAATTTAAAGATAAATTCTATTTTCTTGGATGAGAGTTCTATTTATTTTTTTACATTCAACATTGACAACAGTAAGTATTATACAGAGAGGACAGAGGCAAAATCTTTGGGGTTATTACTGTGGATGCTGCAAACTGTTGAAGTTGGGGCTTCAGAAGGGCTGCAGTATTGGTAAGCCATCTCTACAGTATTGCTGTGCTCTGCTTTCAGACACCACGCAACACATGAATAGGCTCAAGCTGTGATCTTCCAAAAGGTCTTGCCTCCCTTGTCAGATATATTTGTGAAGCTGATCAACATTCTTGTGCCAACAGATTAGGATATTTACTCATTCGCATGAGGTGACACACTGTCAAATTTTTGCTCTCTTTTTCATTCTGAGATAAAAAGTTACCATCTTTCTCTATATACTAGTAGCCCGGTGCACGAAATTCGTGCACATTAAAAGGGAATTAATTGCCCTAACTGGTTTGGCTCAGTGGATAGAGC
>NW_005369226.1:56465-73801 GCF_000412655.1 Myotis brandtii
GTTCAGGTGCATGTAGTTGAGTAGGATTGAAACCCAGGAGAATGTTGTAAACATCGTGGTCACGCCCTTACTTTGCCTCATAGCGTCTGTTATAAAATAAAGGCATGGCTGTGGGCATGGGCGCTGTCTCTCAGAGAAGCAGCGTCCCACCCAGACCTGGCTTTCATTCTCTTCTCTGTCTTTTCTAAGCCTTTCAGCTGCCCCCACTCAGGTTCACCCCTGGCCATGCTGGTGCGGCACACTCCCAGGGAACCACGCTCCCAGGGTGGGTTCCTGCCTCAAACCCCGACCTTGCCCGAAACAGCTCCCGGGAAACCGCTCAGTGAGGGCGCAGCCGTTGCCAGGACAACCCCTGCAGGACTGACTTCCTTCCGGTTGGTCGCCAGCCAGACCCTGGTCGTGATGAACACCACCCATGGTTTTTATATAAGTAGATTTGTAAGAAACCTATTGTCATTTCAACATTTAAATGACAGAATATTGTTCTTGGGGGTGTAGGAAGGAGATGTGCTGGTGAGGGAAAAGGAGGAATATAGGGATGAATGGAGGTCAGCTAGGAAGTCAAAGGTTGCTACTCTGTATACCTGAGAGCATATTGTATAGTGTTAGCTTAGGTGTCAGTTTGGAAGTGGTACTTGTAAAATAGCCACTCTTCCATTTTAGCTGTGGGCTATAGTCATGATGTAGGTAATAATTCATTCTTTCTGTCATGGACTCATGCCAGACTTTTTAAGTTACTAAAAACACTAATTTCTCAGTGAGCCAAATCAGATAAAAGGGGGCTTTGGAGGCAGTTTCAGGGGGTTAGCCCAGGTTGAGCTGTCTCTGGCCATTGCTCCCCTGATTGCAGGTCTCCTGGCGTCCCCTAGAGTTTAGTAGATGAACGCCTGAGAGGGAAGAAGAAGGGGAAGAGAAAGGTGTTTGCATGCTCTCAGGAGAGGGAGCATGTCATCACACTTAAATTTACATTTCTGTTATTACTAGCACAATTACACATTTTCATATGTTTACCAATCTTGCAAATTGTTTTTTGCAAATTTCTATTCATTACTTTTGACCATTTTCCTGTTGATTCTTAGTATTCTATTTTTTCATTGATTTTTATTAGACTTTTAATTCACAAGGATATAAACCTCTTTTCTATTATATTTAAAAATACAATTATCTATATTTACTTGCTCCTTGCTTCTGATATTTTTACAGTTAACATTTTTATACTATTAAATTTAACATCTTCATTATATTTTTTCCATGGCTTACTTTTCTCTCCATAGCTTCAGAAAACTGAAATTCTTGTGTAGTATTTACAATGACTTTGTCTTTCTCTATAACTCTAAATCATAGGGACATTAATTTTGGAGTATGGTATGAGGCAAAGATCTGTATTGTTTCCACCTAACTAGGCATTTCCCCACACCATTTCTGTTATTACTAGCACAATTACACATTTTCATATGTTTACCAATCTTGCAAATTGTCTTTTGCTAATTTCTATTCATTACTTTTGCCCATTTTCCTGTTGAGCCTTAGTATTTAATTCATTTTTATTTAAGGTTATTATTGATCGATAATTTTTTACTGCTATTTGTATTCTGTTTGCCTAGATTTCTCTCTCTATTTCTTCTTCTCATTTCAGCAGTCCCTTTAGCATTTCTTGCAATGCTGGTTGGTGGTGATAAACTCCTTTGGCTTTTTTAAAATTTTTTTTTTACATCTGGGAAGCTCTTTATTTCACCATCTATTTTGAATGATAGCCTTGCTGGATATAGTCATCTTGGTTTCAGATCCTTGCTTTTCATTACCTTGAGTAGTTCATTCCAGTTCCTTCTTACTGGTTGAGTTTCTGATGATAAATCAGCTGACAGCCTATGCGAGTTCCTTTGTAGGTAAGAAATTGCTTTTCTCTTGCTGCCTTTAAGATTCTCTTTTTTTTTGTTTAATTTTTGACATTTTAATTATGATGTGTCTGGGTGTTGGGCTCTTTAGGTTCTTCTTGCTTGGGACTTTCTCTGCCTCCTAATTGTGTGAATTTTTCCATCACCAGGTGAGGGAAATATTCTGCTATTATTTGTTCAAACATGTTCTCTGTCTCTTGCTCACTTTCTTTCTTTTCTGGTACACCTATTATGCGAATATTTTTCCATTTCATGTTGTCCCACAGCTCAGCTGTCTTCTTGTTTTTCAATTGTTTTTTTCTTTTTGTTCTCTGTGTGATTTTTTTCTGTCCTGTCTTCTAATTCACTAATCTAATCCTCAGCTTCCCCTAATCTGCTGTGTATTCCTTCCAATGTGTTCTTTATTAGTACTAGGTCATTCTTTATTTCCAACTATTCTTTTTCCATAGTTACTATATCTTTTCTCATGCTGTTGAGCATCTTTATCATCATTATTCTGAATTCTATATCAGATAAATTTCTTGTCTCCATTTCATTTATCTCTTCTTCTGGAAAACTCTCTTGTTCTATTATGTGGTGTTTGTTTTTTGTCTTCTCATTATTGCTGCCTGTTTGGCTTTATGACTATGTATTAGGTAGATTTGATATGATTCCCAATCTCTATTGAAGGACAGTGTCAAATGCTGTTTCTGACTAATTAGATCAGGCAAAGTCTCAAAGCCTCCAGAGACCCATCTCTGCCTGAGACTGACTGGATTCAGTCTTGAGTAGTCCTTAGGCAATCATACACAGGTGTGGTGAGAGGTTTACCAACTGGGCAATTGGAGCAATTGCTTCTTCCTATAGATTATTATTCTTTGTCTCTTTTAAAAAAATGTATTTTTGTTGATTTCAGAGAGGAAGAGTTAGAGAGAGAGAGAAACATCAGTGATGAGAGAGAATCATTGATCAGCTGCCTCCTGCATGCCCCCTACTGTGGACTGAGTCCAAAACCCAGGCATGTGCCCTTGACTGAAATCGAACCTGGGACCCTTCAGTCCACAAGCTGACGCTCTATCCACTGCGCCAAACCAGCTAGGGCTAGGGTGTCTGCCTTCTGAGCTAATCCAGAGCACCCAAATCTAGCTTCTGCTCACAGAGCTCCAGTCCACTCTGCTTTACCTCTACGAGAGCCCAACGTGAGTGGCTGCACATTGAATTTTGTGCATTGGCCCTTTAAGAGGGTGCCTGCATTTCCAGCCATTTCTGCCTGGCAGACAGCAACTCTGCTGCTTTTCACAGCCAGATGTTATGTGGGCACCTTTTTTAGTTCTGGTGCTCCCTGCTGGGGGCCCAGCCTGGGGATTAAACCCCAGAGTTCTTAGTTGGAACCCCCCACAGCTGAGATATATCTCCAGAACTTCATCTGCTGTCTCTTAGATCCCGTCCATCCCTTTCACATCTCCACCCTTCTTACCAGTCTCTCTGAGGTCTCCATTTTTCATGGCTGGTTATCAGGGTTCTCTCCAGCTAGTCTTCAGTTGATTACTCAGGATATGGGTTTTTTTGTATTTAGTTGCAATTCCAGTTTGATCCTGGAAGTGGGTCTGTGTAGCATCTACTTACTCTGCTACCATTTTTAATCTCTTCTATTCCAACTGTCTTAATATCGGGCAGGTCTTGTTCCCATCATTATATTTCTTCAAAAATTTTTGGGGGTTACTTTGGTCTGGATTTAAACTTTCAAATCTTTATTTGTTATTTTTTAAGAGACATAAGTTGAGAGAAGTTAAAAACTTGTCCAGGGTCTTTTTGTAGAGTGAGCACAAAACTTTCTGACACCTAACCCATGGTCCTTTATGTTAAGTAACTCTTGAAATTCCTTGTCACATCCCACCCTCTTATCAGACTGTACCTGGTTGCAGACTGGCTTATACTTGAGTCTTGGTTTGTTCAGTATTAGTTCCAGCTGTCTCCGGTTAAAATGGGATACACCAAGGGATTTCACCAAGCCAGCATCTTTGCAAGCTTCCAAAGCCTGTGTAGAGTAAATGCCATTGAATTTAGAAAGAAGCCTCAAAACAAGCAAGAATGAATGTTTAGAAGGTTAGTATAAATTCTTTAAAAAGGGCCCTAACTGGTTATGTTAATAGTCATTCTGTGAAGAAAAAAATGTGGGGTGGACACAAGTAGGAATTGTTTGCGGTATATTGTATACCATATCTTTCTCCGGTAATATATATATAATAATCTTATTTCTTTTTTGTTTGTTTGTTTATAATGATCTTATTTCTTTAAATTTGTTGAGGCTTTCTTTATGGTATGGTACCTAATCAATTTTAATAAGTGTCTTAAATGTGTAAAAAAATGTACATTCTGCTGTTTTTTGATGCAAATCTCTCTTCTCTATCTCTGTCTCTCACTCTCTTTATACATATATGAGCTTTTCATGGCTTCTCAATAATTTATAGGAATATGACAGTAATCTCCCACTATAATATTGAAGTTATCAATGTTTTCAAGCATTCTATTTAAAAATTAAAAAAAATAATTTTATTGATTTCAGAGGGAGGAAGAGGGAGAAAGAAAAACCAAAGATGAGAGAGAATCATTGACCATCTGCCTCCTGAAACCCTTATTCCCCCCACTGGAGTTCTAACTGGCAATCTGGGTATGGGCCCTGAGTGGAATCAAACCTTGACCTCTTGGTTCATGCTCAACCACAAAGCTTCGCCCGTTGGGCTCTACTTTAAAATGTTTTCATATAATTTTTGTTTCATATATTTGCAGATATTTTATTGGGTACCTATTTGAGCCGGTATGTCTCAGTAGTTGAGTATTGATCTATGAACCAGGAGATGACAGTTTGATTCCTAGTCAGTGCACATTCCCAGATTGTGGCCTGGTCCCCTTTGGTGGCATGCAGGAGGGAGCTGATGGATGATTCTGTCTCATCATTGATGTTTCTATCTCTTCCTCTCCATTCCTCTCTCTGAAATCATGAAAAAATAAATAAAAATAAACATGTCCTCAGGTGAGGATTAAAGAATAAAATAAAAAACTATGTTGTCTGATCCTATATAATAAAAGGCTAATATGCAAATTGTCCCCTCGGGAGTTTGACCGACCAGGAGTTGGACCACTCGATATGTGTGCTGACCACCAGAGGGCGGCATGGAATGAAGGAAGGCCCCAGCCAGGAGCCATAAGGCTTTGATTGGCTTTGATCGCTGGCCAGGCATAGGGACCCTACCTGTGCATGAAGTTTGTGCACTGGGCCTCTAGTATTAATATAACTATACAACTTTTTCTAAGTATTAGACTGATAAGATTCCCACCCCCCCTTCCTTTAAATTTTAATATAAAATTGGGCCTAGCCTAATTTTTCACATGCCTTTATGTTTAGATGTGCTTAATTCTAATCTGTCAATCTTTGTGCCTTTTAGTAGGCGAATTTAGTTCATATTTAATGTAACTATAAATATATTTGGATTGTTTCTACCATCTTAATTTCCTACTTCAGTTTTTCCCACTTTTATGTTTCTTTTTAATACTTCCTTTTAAAAAGTTTATACTATATCTTTCCTTTAATAAAGATAAGAACTTATATGCTCACACATTCCTTGATTTACCTTCACCCCAACATCTATGATATTAATAGTCTATGCAGAATTTCATTTCCTATTATTATAGGTATATTTTTCTCTCTTTATTTAATATTAAATAATTTTATAGATAATAAAAACTATGTCATATTTGATTTGATTACTTTCAGTTTATACACTTCTTGAAGCATCTTTTAGAGTTTTGCTCCTCTTATTTAGTAATAGTTTTCAGTGTTGGTCTTTATGTGGCAAAACTTCTGAGCAATGTATGGATCAGAAAATATTTTCATCATGCATCATTTTTGTCTTACAGTTTGGATATAAAGTTCAAGTTCAATGTTCTTTATTCTTTAATACTTTGAAAATACTATTCTTTTATCTCTTTTGCTGCTGATAATATAACAGAACTGATCAAAACAAAACTGATACCAATCCTATATAATAAAGAGGTAGTATGTTGCCCTAACCGGTTTGGCTCAGTGGATAGAATGTCGGCCTGCGTACTAAAGGGTCCCAGGTTTGATTCCAGTCAGGGGCATGTACCTTGGTTGCAGTCACATCCCCAGTAGGGGGTGTGCATGAGGCAGCTGATCAGTGTTTCTCATCGATGTTACTAACTCTCTATCCCTCTCCCTTCCTCTCTGTAAAAAAATCAATAAAATATATATTTTTTTAAAAAGAGGTAATATGCAAATTAACCCTCATGCCTTCACAAGATGGCTGCCTATGACCAGGCTGGCAGGGATTTAATGAGGGACGACCAAACGACTGAACAAGCAGGCTGCATGGGGTGACCAGGCCAGCAGGGGGAGCAGTTGGTGGCAACCAAGCTGGTGGGGGGGGCAGTTAGGGGCGATCAGGGTGGCCTGCATAGGCAGTGAGGGTGATCAGGCCAGCAGGGCGGGGGGAGGCAGTTACGGGTGACCAGGAAGGCAGGCATGTGAGTGATGAGGAGCCAGCGGTCCAGGATTGTTAGACAGATGTCTACCTGCCAGTTTAAGCCCAATCCTCTAAACTGGCAGTTGGACTTTCGCCAAGGGGTCCCAGATTGGAGAGGGTGCAGGCTGGGCTGAAGTACACCCCCCACCCCATGCATGAATTTTGTGCACCAGGTGTCTAGTCTCATTATATACTAGTATGAATGATTCTTTTATTGCCTTTCCCTTTTCAGTTTTGTTAGTTTATGCTTCATGTATTTTTGGAGTTTTGTTATTAGGTGCATAGATGTTTAGGATTTATTACCTTTTTATTATAAAACAAAGTTCTTTATCCCTGGGAATAAAGAGGCTCTGGAATCTTTGTTGATATTAAAATAGCTACTCCAGCTTTCTTTTTATTACTGTTAGCATAGTATATTTTTTCCTGTCCTATAATTTTTTAAACCTTTGACTTTAAACATGTTTGTATAAACGTTTTTATTTAAAATGGGTTTCTTGTATATAACATATAGTGGGGTTTTGCTTTTTGTCCATTCTGACCTCTGCCTTTTAACTGCATTGTTTTAAATATGTATATGTACTGTGATTATTGATATCACTGAGTTTAAATCTTTCATCTTGGTATTTGTTTTTTTATTTCCTCATCTATTCATATACCTTCTGTTTTTCTTTTCCTGCCTTGTCTTGGATTATCTTTTATTATTCCATTTTGTCCCCTTTACTGACTTGTTTGCTATACTCTGGAAGCATTAACATTTTCTTTATATTTGATATTCTTAAATTTCTCTATATTGTGTCTAGGTGTGGGTTTCCTTCTCTTCACTCTTTGGTAATCTATGCTCATTCAGTATCTCTGTTTTTTTTCCTTTAAATATTACCTCTTTACCTTTTTCTTTCTTTCTTGTTTTTCTATTATGTGAGTACCGAAAATTCTAAGTACTGTACATCTCTTTGCTTTTCTTTCATATTCAATTTTTTTCTTGTCTTTTCCTACTTCATATTGGGAGATTTCCTCATTCTGATCTTTCAGTTTGATCCCTTTTTCTTTATATCCGTTTCATATTTATCCCATCTATTGCATTGTGTTTTATTTTTCCTAATTATTACTTAATACTTGTTTTTAAAAAATGTTTTCTTATTTCTCATTGTTAATATCTTTTCTTATCTCTTTAATATATTAATTGGCTAATTTAAACGTCCTTGGTTCTCTGTTCTGTTTATGTTGGGATCTGTAATTGAGATATGCTGTTTCCTTTTGAAATAAATACCTTATTATTTTGAGCAATGAGCTTATTTTCTCCTGGGGATACTGGCTAACCTGTCAGGCAGACCCTTAGAGAGAAACACCAGACTTCAAATTACTCAGCTCCGATGACATCAGGAGTCAGTATGTCGTCTCTTGGGTAGAGAGCCCCAAGCACCAGAAAACTAGTAGCGGCCTCTTCACCCCTCAAAACAACTCCACCCTTCAGGTCTTCAATGTTACCTAGAGGGGGACACCCATTAGAAAGCAATGCTGTACTCATTAGAGTATATTCCATGACTCCAGAATTTGGAATGGGAGGGTAAAGGCTGCCTCTCTTCCTAAATCAAATAGGAATAATCAGATCACAATTCAAAAATATAGTCTTTTAAAATGAAAGAATACAAGGCCCACTTGAACTTACCTCCCAAGTAGCACACAGATTTGTCTGGGGAACTATCCAATTGCCATTCTCATCTTTAGGAAACATTTCCTTTCCAGGCTGAGAAAGTAAAACAAAAACAAATGTAATTCATTTCATTTATATCTGGGAATTGAAATGATGGAATTTAATTGTCTTTAGACCAATATACCCTAGCTCTGGGAAAGCAATTCAAGTTTAATTTTTTATATCCTATATAATAAAAGCCTAACATGCAAATTGTCCCTTTGACTGGGAGTTTGACCACTCGTTATGATGTGCGCTGACAACCAGGGGGTGGCACAGAAATGGTGGGTGTCGGTGACACAGTGCTAGCAGCTGGAGGCAGTGGAGATGCTACCAGCCCTAATGGGACCTGATGAGAGAGGGACCTCGGTGGGATGGTGGAGAAGGTGAGTAGGCAGTGCCAGCCGCAGCGGCAAGGGGCGGGGCTGCCGCCTGGCTCCCAGGCATTGAGGAGCCGGGTGAGGGGGAGGGCAGCTATGACTGATTGCCGCCCAGTGACCAGACAGTGACCAGTAGCGGTGGCAGGGGGTGGGGCCACTGCCCGGCTCCCAGGTGCTGAGGGAGCAGGGCAGGTGGCCCTACCCCAATCAATTGCCCTGCAGGCAGGATGGTAGAGCAGGTGATGGGGCAGCACCAGGACAAGGCCCGGTGCCAGGTGGGGCTGTGGGAGCTGCAAGGATGGGGTTGTGAGCTGGGGCTGTGAGGTGGGGGGCACGAGCTTGGGGCCCGATCCCCACAGGCCACACCGAGGGACCCCACCCGTGCACGAATTTGGGCACCGGGCTGGTAGTGATTATATAATTATATAATAAATTATATTTACATATATGTTTACTACTTTTATGCGACTGTCCAAAAATTCTTTATTTTTCCAAAATATGTGACACATTAATCTTATTATCCTATACGTACTGGCATTCACTTTCCCTTTATTTATCAACAGATTATTGTTCTTAAGCCATGAATTCTCTCCTAATGACAGAATTTCTCATAAAAAATAGTAGAGGTTGAGACTCAGTGTTTTGACAGTCTAGCCTTACCAAAGTTGAGGAGAACACGGCATGTTACTTTTCAGTTCTGGCAGACTTGCTCACTGGTTTTTTTCCTTTCATTTTGGGGACTTCCAGGAGTTCAGCATTTCTTTTTCCTACTTCACACCATAGCTAGTGTCAACTCCCCTTTTTTGGTTTTTGGGCGATCCTTTCCCAACTAAGGCTAGCTGGTGTGGAATGTTATCTTTCAGATTTCTCTTTTTTGGCTGTATCTAAACATGCGACTCATTTCTTATGGGCTTGAAAATGGAATAGAGAGAAATGAAAGATGATTCCTAGGCTCCTGGGGTGGATGGTGGTAATCATTTCCTGAGTTTGGGTTAGCAATCAAGAGTTTTTTATGAATATTTTGAGTTTGAAATGACCAAACGTTCAAGTGGCTATTCGAGAAGGCAGGTGAACAGAGAAGTCTCAGAAAGATGCTTAGAAAGACGCCATAGCTGTAGACAAAAGTTGGTAGCCCTTACATATAAAATAAAAATCAATCCTTCCAACTATATGAAGTCATTTATAGACACAGGGTGGCTCAGTAAGACAAGAATATTGAGAATAGAAGTACTATTCTGGGCATAACAACATTTGGAGGTTGGCAGAGAAGCTGCCAAAGAATCAAGAGAGCGTGGTATTATAGAAATCACAAGAAGAAAAAGTGTACAGGAGATAATGGTCACCTGTGTTGAAAGATATCCTATATAATAAAATCCTAATAGGCAAATCAACGGAACAGCTGAAGGATTGGTTGCGATGATGTGCACTGACCAGCAAGGGGCAGATGCTCAATGCAGGAGCTGCCCCCTGGTGGTCAGTGCGCTCTCACATGGGAGGAGCTCTGCTCAGCCATAAGCCAGGCTGATGGCTGCCAGTACAGCGGTGGTGGTGGGAGCCTCTCCTGCCTCCTCAGCAGCTCTAAGGATGTCAGACTGCAGCTTAGGCCTGCTCCCACTGGCAAGTGGACATCCCCCGAGGGCTGCCAGGCTGCCAGAGGGATGTCTGATTGCCATCTTAGGCCCAATCCCTTGGGGAGCGGGCCTGAGCCAGCAGGTGGTCATCCCGTGAGGGGTCCCAGACTGCGAGAGGGCACAGGCCTGGCTGAGGGACACCCCTCTCCCCCAGAGTGCACAAATTTTTGTGCATCGGGCCTCTAGTTCTATATAATAAAATCCTAATAGGCAAATCAATGGAACAGCAGAAGGACCGGTTGCTATGATGTGCATTGACCAGCAGGGGGCAGATACTCAATGCAGGAGCTGCCTCCTGTGGTCAGTGCACTCCCACAGGGGGAGCGCCACTCAGCCAGAAACGAGGCTCACGGCTGGCAAGTGCAGTGGCGGTGGTGGCCAGCAGACGGTCATCCCCCAAGGGGTCCTGAACTGCGAGAGGACACAAGCCGAGCTGAAGGACCCCCTAAGTGCATGGATTTCGTGCACTGGGCCTCTAGTCAAATAATATGAGGATACAGTGTCTATTTTGTATGGTTGGCAGCATTGAAGTCTTTTTAGGGTAATAGGAATTTTTATTGAAAATCAAGCCATTGGACAAAATTCATTATATATATTTTTTTCTTCTGCATCTCACCTGACAAAACTTTCCCCTCGTGATAACTTAGCAAACACAATTTTGACTCAGTTTCCTCCTGTCTCACTTATTCCTCAATACCACATAATCATTCATGTTAATTACCCTTTCTGTCTCTGCTTCCCAAGCTCTTTGTACTTCTCAACACTATGGCCCACATTTCAACTCCAGTCTCTCTCCTTATTTCTTGCCTTTTGCATTTCCCAATTTTATTTGTGCTCAGAATGGTTTTATGCCTCTATCATATACTGTGTTAAATATTTTTTACTTACCCTGATTTTTATTAAGTCCTTATCATTTCTGAACCCATGTTAGCTATTTCCATGATGTTCCTCTTAAGCTTCCATTGTGCCTACCTTACTCATCCCTCATCCGAATCATTCCATGGTCTTTCTCCCTCTACTCCTGCTCCTACTGTAAGACAGTATTAGAAGAATAATTCAACCCTCTAAAAATCCATGCTATTGATTCTCATTCCTGTCCATCGGTAACTTCATTTATCTTTTAAAAATGCCATTCCTCATTTAAAAAGCATAAGGCAGAAGGGGCTGTACAGTGTAGAAGAACAAATATGGGATTGGCATCAGGGGATCCAGGATCTGGTCTCAGTCTGATGGATTTAAACCTGAGTTACCTATTTCATTGCCTGGGACCTCAAACTTTTCTTTTGTGAACTGAAGATATTCTGTATATTGGAATATATATTTCCACCTGAAGATTTTATAACATTTTATTAGCAATGAAATGTCAGGCAATGTGTCTGTAATTTCACATATATAATACTAATGACTCCTCACAACACTTGGCAAATGAGTTGGTATCGTCTCCAATTTACCAATCATGAAATTGAAGGAAAGTTCAGGAATATCAAAGACAATATGCTAATACACAATAAAACTGAAAGTCAGTCCCTCTTCTGTGTGACTCCAAAGTTCATACTCTTTCCACTGGACCATGTTTAGGTGATGTGTGAAAGGATCAGGTAATAACTTGACCAAGTCATCTGGCTCACATGTGACAGAGCTGGGATGCAAACAAGGTGCCCTGATTCTGTAGCCCATGCTTCATACCACCATGCTTGCTACGTGACCTCTGATTAATGAGTGCAGTGGAAATCGGTTATTTTGCTTTCTACTATCCTTAGCCTTCTTTTATAGAGGAGCTCATTGCACATTGTGTGGGCTGACCCAGCTCCAATTCTTGGCCACAGATGTCAGACACCAATGCCCTTACACAAAGATTAGTCAGCAAAAGTTATGTGACCCAAGCAAGGCTGATCTGTGTTTCTTTATGAGGTTTAATGTGTAGTCTCTCTTCCTCTGAATTCTTAAGTTGTATTGTGAAGTGGTCTTGGCATGTCAATGGGCATTTTGCCATCATACAGAAAGAAATTTTTGAGAATTAAGCCACCAGAACACAGGAATAGAGAAAGGGCCAGAGTGTAGATAGATAGTTTGAACTTCTGGATCCAGTCCTTTGGAATTAGGTATGCCTTGGAATTCTCAGTTCCCTTTTTTGCTAATGCCAATTTGAGTTGGGTTTCTGCCATTTATAACAAGAGTTCTGACTAAAACAAAGGTGTTGGGTATAGCAAGTAATGAACAAAGAGTGTGGAATTGGCCCGGTCAGTATGGGATTGTGGATAGTGAGGATTCTCCAGCTGAGACTTGGATATTCTTGCTATGCAATAGCATGGCATCTTGTTAAATTGTTGCCTTGTTGTGTCTTGAGACTCTGACAATGGGCATACTAAGATTGGAGCTTTAGGGCACTTAGTTGGATCTAGTCCATTGGAATTAGATATGCCTTGGAATTCTTAGTTCCTTTTTTTGCTAATGCCAATTTGAGTTGGGTTTCTGCCATTTGTAACAAGAGTTCTGACTAAAACAAAGGTTTTGTGTATGGAAAGTAATGAACAAAGAGTGTGGAATTGGGTAGGTC
This sequence comes from Myotis brandtii, assembly GCF_000412655.1. NCBI lineage: Eukaryota > Metazoa > Chordata > Mammalia > Chiroptera > Vespertilionidae > Myotis > Myotis brandtii. Next base: position 69,142 of record NW_005369226.1, read on the forward strand.
AGTATGGGATTGTGGATAGTGAGGATTCTCCAGCTGAGAATTGGATATTCTTACTATGCAATAGCATGGCATCTTGTTAAATTGTTGCCTTGTTGTGTCTTGAGACTCTGACAATGGGCATACTAAGATTGGAGCTTTAGGGCACTTAGTAGGAAAACATTGGGTGTTAGAGTTTGTTGGCCATTTTTGCAGTCTTCAGTCAGGTCCTGAAGAAATATAAATGTGTTTATTGCTACTTGGCTTGTAAGATGAGTGGTAAGATCATATTTTGCTAAAACAGGTACTTTCTGCTTCTAGATGCCTCCCCAAATGGCAGAAGTTCAGCTCTGAGCCTTCTAGAGTTAGAAAAGTCTGTGTCAGCCAAGACAGGAAGGTAAGAATCCTAGAGGGAAATAAAATTGGACTTTGGGAGAATCCTTGTCCATTTCTTTCTGAAGGCAAGATCTCAGGCCAATGATGCCACAACCAACAAAGGAGCACCATCCAATGAGATGGAGACTGGGTCCAAAGAATGCATGACCTGTGCCTCCCTGTTTTGTATTATTTCAAGTCAGAAGGGGCATTAAGCTAAGGACTGATCAGATGAGCGAGAATAGGATATTTCTTTACTAAGATTCAGAAACCACAGGCTAAAGATTAGATACAAGAAGATTTCTAGTTTTAATTACTCTTTAATGGAGCTGACTGAATGTGAATTTACTGAAAGCCAAGCAAATTTTTAAGGGATATTGACTGTCCACGAAATCCCAAACTGGCCACTGAAAGCCTTTGCTTAACCAAGGCCATTGTGAAGCCTGCAAATTCGTATGAAGAATGCAAAAGGGGAATCTTTCCCAAAGTCCCTTTTGGATGTTACCATAGAGAAGAGTCATCAAGGAAAGAGCTTCCAGAGAACAGAACAGGGGCAGCCAGGTTGCTTGTGTGAAGGAAATCTGGGCACCTCAATGACTAGTTTCATTTTCAGTCTCTCTCGGAGACATTTGAAAGCAGTAGGGATGTGTTGTTGGTGGTTAAATTAACAGAGAGTCCATAGATTGAGAAAGTTTAAGGAAGAAGTGCATTTGAACCAGAGGAATAGCTATCACCATGATCTTGTTGCTGACCCCCCAAAAACCTGACCATTCTTTGGGTTATTTCCCTTTTTGGGGGTGGAAGGTGAGTAAGTTTTCAGTTGTATATATTATTTTGCGTTTTGTCGTGCAGAGATATTTTCAAGTCTATATGAGTGGGAAGAAGGGTGTGTCTGGATGCTGGACAGGTAAAATTGGACTACTGTTTGGGGACTACTTGATGGTTTGATGGACAGCTTAAACTACAGTTGTAAAGACATGCTATAATAAAAAGTGCATTAGATTAGGAATCAAGAAACATGGGATCCAAGCCTAAGTCTGTTACACATAATCTTTCTGGGCATTTGTTAGGCTAGCCAGTGTTGTCTAACCTATGGTAACAAAATGATAACATTCTGTGGTGCTAAGTAATTAACTAGTTTCGTGCACATGGCTGCTGGCTTGTGGCTGCCAAAGAGCAGAGACCAAACCTTTAGGTGTCTGAACTCACCATAAGAGCCATGGGTGTTTCCATGATGTAAAGATCAACATAATCTAGATGGAGGCCCTGGAGTGTCTTCTGCAGGCATGGGAGGACAATCTTTGGGTCAAAATCTGTACCCCACAGCTGAAAGAATAAAAAGGGGATAATTAGTGACATCCACTCTCTTTAAAAGAAAAGGGTGCAGCTCTTTATTCTTTACAATGCATTCATTCATTTTACTGCATAAAAATGTTTATGCTGAAGTTTCATCTGAGTATAGGATAAGCTGATATAACTCTTGACACCCATAGTATAACTTTATCAGACTATAATATCAGAACTGCCTTAGCTGGTTTGGCTCAGTGGATAGAGTGTCAGCCTGAGGACTGAAAGGTCCCGGGTTTGATTCCAGTGAAGGGCACATTATTCCAGCCCGGGTTGCAGGCTCGATCTCCAATGAGGGGCGTGCAGGAGGCAGCTGATCAATGATTCTCTCTCATCATAGATGTTTTATCTCTCTCTCCCTCTTCCATCATCTCTGAAATTAATAAAAAAATATATTTTAAAAATGAATATAATACCAGAATATGTATCCATATGTTCATTGCAGCATTATTTACAATAGCCAAGATATGGGAGTAACTCAAGTGCCCATCAGTAGGTCAGTGGATAAGGAAGTAGTGTATATATGCAATGGAACATGACTGAGCCATTAAGAAGAATGAAATATTGCCGTCTGCAACAGCATGGGTGGACCTACAGGATACTGTGCTGAGTGACATAAGACAAAAAGAGAAAGGGAAATGTCATATGATTTCACTTATACGTATTATCTAAAAAACAAAATAAATCAACAAACAGCAACAGATAAAGACTCACAGATGCAGAGACCATTTGAATGGTTGCTAGATGGAAGGAGAGTTGGGGGGATATGTGAAAAACATGATGGGATTAAGAAGTACAAATTGGATTTATAGTAACAGGATAGTCATGGGGTTGTGAAGCATAGCATAGGGAATCTATATGAATAAAAGCCTATGTGGTTGTCACACCCTCACGCTGTCACAGTGTAACAATCCATCACCCGGAGACTGTGTGTGCAGCAGATGAATGTGGGTGGGCGGGGACTTGACACTGTGTGCGTGGCGGGGACTTGACACTGTGTGCGTGGCGCGGAGGAAGGTCCCTCGGCTCCACCCGGCAATGCCAGGGGTGGGACCCCTGGCTCTGGCCTACCTCTTTGGGGAAATCCATTGAGGAGCTCTGGATGTGTGGGCGGGGCCTACCTCTTTGTGGAGATCAATCGTGGGGCTAACCCACTGTGTGAGGGCACAGGCCAGGCTGGGGACCACGGCCCCCAGTGCATGAATTTTGTGCAGTGCAGCAGGCCTCTAGTCTATCTATAAGAAAGGCTGGTAAGTATGCTTCAATGACCTTAGTAGCTTACTCCTTTTGGCCAAAAGAACACCCATTTTAAAAAAACACATACTAACATGGTGAAGATAGAGCCCACTTTAAAATATTTAAATTGCAAATATCTATTTATTGAACACTGATTAAAGACTTGGGCCAGGTAATTTAAAAATGCTATTCTGCAAACTCTTTGGTTTATTATTTTGAAATTTGGTACCCCTCTCTAAATCAAATCAAGTTAGAAAATATTTACCGGCAATATTGCTTCCACAGTCCCTGTTAATATAAACTCAGTTTAGGATTCAGACACATGAAGAAACCACTGAACATTTTTAGGGATAAGAAAATAAACCTAAGAATATCACAACTGATAACTCCTATTTATATTTATAAACTTTTATTGATAAAAAAAATATTTCTTTATTGATTTCAGAGAGGAAGGGAGAGGGAGAGAAACACCAATGATGAGAGAGAATCATTGCTTGGCTGCCTTCTGCACACTCCGTACTGGGGATCGAGCCTGCAACCCAGGCATGTGCCCTTGGCCAGAATTGAACCTGGGACCCTTCAGTTCGCGGGCCGACGCTCTATCCACTGAGCAAAACTGGCCAGGGATAAACTTTTATTCTTTTTTTTAATAGGGTCTTTTAAAAATATATATATTTTACTGATTTTTTTTACAGAGAAGAAGGGAGAGGGATAGAGAGTTAGAAACATCTATCAGCTGCCTCCTGCACACCCCCTACTGGGATGTGCCCGCAACCAAGGTACATGCCCTTGGCCGGAATCGAACCTGGGACCCTTCAGTCCACAGGCTGATGCTCTATCCACTGAGCCAAACCAGTTAGGGCAAACTTTTATTCTTAAATGATAGGCAAACCCAAATAAAACAGTGAATCACATGAGGGTTTTATCTCTATTCAGATTTACTGCCATTATTGCCACACAGTACTTGCCACTCCCTAAATCAGGAGAGTGTCCCCTAAGTGAACGCTACAAGTGATAATGGATGTACCCAAATGTTGGAGCCATCCAACCACCACTGGTAGTCTATTCACTCTGGTGTCCCACTCAAATATACTAATTTTTATGTGTCACAAGGGACAAAAAAGGGTGCGACTGGTCGTTTTGGTCGGTTCACCATAACAGTCACTGGGCTTTTATTATATAGATATCTAATCTAATAAAAGAGAAACATGCAAGTTGACCGCACCTCCACTTTGCCCCAAGCACGCCCACCAGCCTATCAGAGTGACTATATGCAAATTAACCCAACCAAGATGGTGGCCGGCAGCCACGGTGCAGGAGCAAGCAGGAGGCTTGGTTGTCACGGTGATGGAGGAAGCCAAGCTTCCTGCCTGCCCTGGCCAGCTGTGACATCTGCTCAAGGCAACAAAGTTTCAATTATAGAAGATAAATAAATGCCAGATACCTTCTTCCAGCCAGCCTCCACTGGGAGCTTGTTTGGCTGGGGGCTGTGGTCAGCCTGCAAACAGCCATCAGGCACTCACCCAGGCTGGCCAGGCACCCCAGCAGGACCCCTCTCCCTGAAGCAGGTGTGGCCAGTCTGAAAACGGCCCTCAGCCTCTCACCCAGGCTGGCCAGGCACCCTAGCGGGACACCCACCCTGATCCGGTACACCCTTCTGAGTAAACCAACAGGCCACCACCCATGCATCAAGCCTCTATTCTATATAATAAAAGGGTAATATGCA
>NW_005369227.1:0-858 GCF_000412655.1 Myotis brandtii
GTTTCTCTCTCTCTGTGTCTCTCCCTCTCCCTTCCACGCTCTCTAAAAACATTGATGGAAAAATACCCTCGGGTGAGGATTCACATCCACAACAAAATAAATACATAAGGGATCTGAGGCCCTGGCTCCGAGGGTTAGAGCTGTGTGGTCCCAGATAGGCTAAGGTGGTGGGTTTGGTCCCCAATCAGGGCACATACAAGAAGCAACCAATGAAAATGCGTAAGTAAGTGGAATAAGAAATCCCTTTCTCTCTCTCTCTCTCTCTCTCTCTCTCTCTCTCTCTTTCCTTTCTTTTTTTAAAAAATATGTTTTTATTTATCTTTTAAAAAATATTTTTATTGATTTTAGAGAGGAAGGGAGAGGGTGAGAGAGAGAAACATCCACGATGAGAGAGAATCATGGATCGGCTGCCTCCCGTGCACCCCCTACTGGGGATCAAGCCTGCAACCTGGGTATGTGCCCTTGACCGGGAATCGAACCCGGGACCCTTCAGTCCGCAGGCCGGCGCTCCTCTATCCGAGCAACACCAGCTAGGGCGTCTCTCTCTCTCTCTCCTTTCCTCCCTCCCTCTCTCCCTCCCTCTATCTCATCAATAAAAAAAGGGGGGAGGGTATGAATCAGGTTTGAGGTGACTGTTCTGGCAGCCCCAGTCAGGATCCCGTGCCCAGAATCACATGTTCTGGGCCCAGTAGGTCTGGGCTAATTTATTTTATTTTTTTTTAATGCAAATCTCAGCTCCAAACTCAACATCCAGCCCTGGAACATAAAAGATCTGTACGTTGTTTAAAAGCTGAGTGGCATTCCCCAGCCTGCGGCTTCACGGTCTGCCGGCTCCCCTAACAGCAGGGGCCCACGGCC
>NW_005369228.1:0-1927 GCF_000412655.1 Myotis brandtii
GGCACTTTCAGGCTGGGAAGGCACTCATCTCTGGAAAACCTTCTTGGGTAAATACGAGACTAAATATGTTTTGAGTCTTTCTATGACATGGCTATGCACTTGTTTATTATGCCCCTTCTAATAAGTTATTATATTGTTTGCATTTCGTCTCCACTAGATTATCAGCTCATCGGGGACTGGAGGCCTTAATCATCTTTGTTTGATTAAGAAGATTGTCCAGAAGAAAATAGGGGCTCAGATATGTGTGTTCAATAGTAAAGTAATATCAGTCAACATTTATTAAGATCTTATGGGGCCGATTAGTATGTCACCTGGAGAATCTCTTCTAGTCGCTACTAGGTAGGTGGTATTGCTGCACGAGTTGTACTGATGGAGGGAGACACTGGGGTTTGACATGGTTACTGTGCCGGGTCACATGTTGGCATAAACCAGGACAGGTAGCCCCCGCCCAGGTGGGCTGACATGGGGATCTGCTCTTCTTACTACTCTATGATGTCTTATACTTACATGAAAGACAAAAAAATATTTTTGTTCACACCCTACATTTTTTTTTTAGGGTAACTTATTGCAATGGTAAGATTTCAGCCCACAAACCCCTAGGGAGATTCTAGTTGAGAGGCACCATGAACTCGGACGGAGTCAAACAATCCTGAGGTTGAACTCTAGCTCAGTCACTCACAAGCTATAACATTTACTAGTAGCTTCTCTGAACCTCCATTTGTTTATCTTTAAAGAGGATAATAATACTTTGCAAGATTACGAGGATTAAATGTCATTAATGTATGACATTTTTGGCACAAAATAGGTGTACAACAGATGTAGCAATCTTTTACTTTTCTTTTTCTTTTTAAAGCTTTAATATATATATTGATTGATTGCAGAAATGAAAGGAGAGGGAGAGATAGAAAGAAACATCAGTGATGAGAGAGAATCATTGATTGGCTGCCTCCTGCATGTTCCACACTTTGGATCAAGCTCTAGGGTCTGTAATGGCAACACTCATGTTTTAATTATTCTGGAAGTGGAAACATTTCTAAAATGAGGCTTCATGAGCAGGGAGTCAAATGAACTCCATACACTGTTGTTTTGTAAATAGGCTATAGTCTAGACAACTTATTTTTTTCTTGATGGAATCAGAATCAATATTTCTGGCAACTTCAATGCAATGATGCCTTTAGGTCCTAATTAAGTTTTTGAGTCTTTTGTCGCTATACTAAATAACTTGAAATTGCTCTGTTCTGAGGTTCTTGTGTTTGCTTTTTTTTCTACCATTTTTAATGTAACTCTTATTTTCAGTTTATCAGTTCACTCTTTTTGTAGGCTATCTGCTAAGGGAAGTCCATGTACACTATTCAAATTTGTCAAATGCTTTTATGTAGAATAACAATGATTTTTAGATATGTCTGTAATGCTGAGATAACAGACTTAAAGCTTTCCTAAAAACTAAATAAATGTTTTAATATGTGAAATTTTAAAGTGTCTATTTGGACTTCTATGAGGCTCTCTTCCTCCACCACTCTTCCCTGGGGTCTTGCTGCATTCTCAATACTTGCCTTTGTCGGATATGTGACAGTCTGTCTCCTTCTCAAAGTTGATACACAGTTGTCAGTCATTTGGATGCTCTGTGCATTCCTTCCATCTTGCATAGTTGACATTTCCAAACTGTTACCTCCCCTATTTCTATATTTCAAAATCTAAATTCAGGAACCCTAATTATCATTCAACCAAACATTTCCTTACTGCTTTCTTATCAGTAGTCAAAACAGCTGAATGCTAAACAATTGATCAGTTGCCCAAAACAGCCCTAGGAATGGGGTAAGAGAGGTGATTAGACCAGCTCTGTGAATTATTCACTCTGAGAAATGATCTTGGAACCAGAAAATGATTGCATTCAAAGCAGTACATTATGACGAGAGAGAATCATTGA
>NW_005369229.1:0-4908 GCF_000412655.1 Myotis brandtii
GCGTGTGTGTATGTGCATATGTGAGTGTGTGCATATGCATGTGTCTATATGTGAGTGTGTATGTGTGTATGTTTGCATATGCGTGTGTGTATGTGCATATGTGAGTGTGTGCATATGCATGTGTCTATATGTGAGTGTGTATGTGTGTATGTTTGCATATGCGTGTGTGTATGTGCATATGTGAGTGTGTGCATATGCATGTGTCTATATGTGAGTGTGTATGTGTGTATGTTTGCATATGCGTGTGTGTATGTGCATATGTGAGTGTGTGCATATGCATGTGTCTATATGTGAGTGTGTATGTGTGTATGTTTGCATATGCGTGTGTGTATGTGCATATGTGAGTGTGTGCATATGCATGTGTCTATATGTGAGTGTGTATGTGTGTATGTTTGCATATGCGTGTGTGTATGTGCATATGTGAGTGTGTGCATATGCATGTGTCTATATGTGAGTGTGTATGTGTGTATGTTTGCATATGCGTGTGTGTATGTGCATATGTGAGTGTGTGCATATGCATGTGTCTATATGTGAGTGTGTATGTGTGTATGTTTGCATATGCGTGTGTGTATGTGCATATGTGAGTGTGTGCATATGCATGTGTCTATATGTGAGTGTGTATGTGTGTATGTTTGCATATGCGTGTGTGTATGTGCATATGTGAGTGTGTGCATATGCATGTGTCTATATGTGAGTGTGTATGTGTGTATGTTTGCATATGCGTGTGTGTATGTGCATATGTGAGTGTGTGCATATGCATGTGTCTATATGTGAGTGTGTATGTGTGTATGTTTGCATATGCGTGTGTGTATGTGCATATGTGAGTGTGTGCATATGCATGTGTCTATATGTGAGTGTGTATGTGTGTATGTTTGCATATGCGTGTGTGTATGTGCATATGTGAGTGTGTGCATATGCATGTGTCTATATGTGAGTGTGTATGTGTGTATGTTTGCATATGCGTGTGTGTATGTGCATATGTGAGTGTGTGCATATGCATGTGTCTATATGTGAGTGTGTATGTGTGTATGTTTGCATATGCGTGTGTGTATGTGCATATGTGAGTGTGTGCATATGCATGTGTCTATATGTGAGTGTGTATGTGTGTATGTTTGCATATGCGTGTGTGTATGTGCATATGTGAGTGTGTGCATATGCATGTGTCTATATGTGAGTGTGTATGTGTGTATGTTTGCATATGCGTGTGTGTATGTGCATATGTGAGTGTGTGCATATGCATGTGTCTATATGTGAGTGTGTATGTGTGTATGTTTGCATATGCGTGTGTGTATGTGCATATGTGAGTGTGTGCATATGCATGTGTCTATATGTGAGTGTGTATGTGTGTATGTTTGCATATGCGTGTGTGTATGTGCATATGTGAGTGTGTGCATATGCATGTGTCTATATGTGAGTGTGTATGTGTGTATGTTTGCATATGCGTGTGTGTATGTGCATATGTGAGTGTGTGCATATGCATGTGTCTATATGTGAGTGTGTATGTGTGTATGTTTGCATATGCGTGTGTGTATGTGCATATGTGAGTGTGTGCATATGCATGTGTCTATATGTGAGTGTGTATGTGTGTATGTTTGCATATGCGTGTGTGTATGTGCATATGTGAGTGTGTGCATATGCATGTGTCTATATGTGAGTGTGTATGTGTGTATGTTTGCATATGCGTGTGTGTATGTGCATATGTGAGTGTGTGCATATGCATGTGTCTATATGTGAGTGTGTATGTGTGTATGTTTGCATATGCGTGTGTGTATGTGCATATGTGAGTGTGTGCATATGCATGTGTCTATATGTGAGTGTGTATGTGTGTATGTTTGCATATGCGTGTGTGTATGTGCATATGTGAGTGTGTGCATATGCATGTGTCTATATGTGAGTGTGTATGTGTGTATGTTTGCATATGCGTGTGTGTATGTGCATATGTGAGTGTGTGCATATGCATGTGTCTATATGTGAGTGTGTATGTGTGTATGTTTGCATATGCGTGTGTGTATGTGCATATGTGAGTGTGTGCATATGCATGTGTCTATATGTGAGTGTGTATGTGTGTATGTTTGCATATGCGTGTGTGTATGTGCATATGTGAGTGTGTGCATATGCATGTGTCTATATGTGAGTGTGTATGTGTGTATGTTTGCATATGCGTGTGTGTATGTGCATATGTGAGTGTGTGCATATGCATGTGTCTATATGTGAGTGTGTATGTGTGTATGTTTGCATATGCGTGTGTGTATGTGCATATGTGAGTGTGTGCATATGCATGTGTCTATATGTGAGTGTGTATGTGTGTATGTTTGCATATGCGTGTGTGTATGTGCATATGTGAGTGTGTGCATATGCATGTGTCTATATGTGAGTGTGTATGTGTGTATGTTTGCATATGCGTGTGTGTATGTGCATATGTGAGTGTGTGCATATGCATGTGTCTATATGTGAGTGTGTATGTGTGTATGTTTGCATATGCGTGTGTGTATGTGCATATGTGAGTGTGTGCATATGCATGTGTCTATATGTGAGTGTGTATGTGTGTATGTTTGCATATGCGTGTGTGTATGTGCATATGTGAGTGTGTGCATATGCATGTGTCTATATGTGAGTGTGTATGTGTGTATGTTTGCATATGCGTGTGTGTATGTGCATATGTGAGTGTGTGCATATGCATGTGTCTATATGTGAGTGTGTATGTGTGTATGTTTGCATATGCGTGTGTGTATGTGCATATGTGAGTGTGTGCATATGCATGTGTCTATATGTGAGTGTGTATGTGTGTATGTTTGCATATGCGTGTGTGTATGTGCATATGTGAGTGTGTGCATATGCATGTGTCTATATGTGAGTGTGTATGTGTGTATGTTTGCATATGCGTGTGTGTATGTGCATATGTGAGTGTGTGCATATGCATGTGTCTATATGTGAGTGTGTATGTGTGTATGTTTGCATATGCGTGTGTGTATGTGCATATGTGAGTGTGTGCATATGCATGTGTCTATATGTGAGTGTGTATGTGTGTATGTTTGCATATGCGTGTGTGTATGTGCATATGTGAGTGTGTGCATATGCATGTGTCTATATGTGAGTGTGTATGTGTGTATGTTTGCATATGCGTGTGTGTATGTGCATATGTGAGTGTGTGCATATGCATGTGTCTATATGTGAGTGTGTATGTGTGTATGTTTGCATATGCGTGTGTGTATGTGCATATGTGAGTGTGTGCATATGCATGTGTCTATATGTGAGTGTGTATGTGTGTATGTTTGCATATGCGTGTGTGTATGTGCATATGTGAGTGTGTGCATATGCATGTGTCTATATGTGAGTGTGTATGTGTGTATGTTTGCATATGCGTGTGTGTATGTGCATATGTGAGTGTGTGCATATGCATGTGTCTATATGTGAGTGTGTATGTGTGTATGTTTGCATATGCGTGTGTGTATGTGCATATGTGAGTGTGTGCATATGCATGTGTCTATATGTGAGTGTGTATGTGTGTATGTTTGCATATGCGTGTGTGTATGTGCATATGTGAGTGTGTGCATATGCATGTGTCTATATGTGAGTGTGTATGTGTGTATGTTTGCATATGCGTGTGTGTATGTGCATATGTGAGTGTGTGCATATGCATGTGTCTATATGTGAGTGTGTATGTGTGTATGTTTGCATATGCGTGTGTGTATGTGCATATGTGAGTGTGTGCATATGCATGTGTCTATATGTGAGTGTGTATGTGTGTATGTTTGCATATGCGTGTGTGTATGTGCATATGTGAGTGTGTGCATATGCATGTGTCTATATGTGAGTGTGTATGTGTGTATGTTTGCATATGCGTGTGTGTATGTGCATATGTGAGTGTGTGCATATGCATGTGTCTATATGTGAGTGTGTATGTGTGTATGTTTGCATATGCGTGTGTGTATGTGCATATGTGAGTGTGTGCATATGCATGTGTCTATATGTGAGTGTGTATGTGTGTATGTTTGCATATGCGTGTGTGTATGTGCATATGTGAGTGTGTGCATATGCATGTGTCTATATGTGAGTGTGTATGTGTGTATGTTTGCATATGCGTGTGTGTATGTGCATATGTGAGTGTGTGCATATGCATGTGTCTATATGTGAGTGTGTATGTGTGTATGTTTGCATATGCGTGTGTGTATGTGCATATGTGAGTGTGTGCATATGCATGTGTCTATATGTGAGTGTGTATGTGTGTATGTTTGCATATGCGTGTGTGTATGTGCATATGTGAGTGTGTGCATATGCATGTGTCTATATGTGAGTGTGTATGTGTGTATGTTTGCATATGCGTGTGTGTATGTGCATATGTGAGTGTGTGCATATGCATGTGTCTATATGTGAGTGTGTATGTGTGTATGTTTGCATATGCGTGTGTGTATGTGCATATGTGAGTGTGTGCATATGCATGTGTCTATATGTGAGTGTGTATGTGTGTATGTTTGCATATGCGTGTGTGTATGTGCATATGTGAGTGTGTGCATATGCATGTGTCTATATGTGAGTGTGTATGTGTGTATGTTTGCATATGCGTGTGTGTATGTGCATATGTGAGTGTGTGCATATGCATGTGTCTTTCCCACTCATCACTCATCTGTGAACAGGAGGTTCTGTTGGGCCCATTCCTCCCCCAAGGATGTGACGCTGATTCTCCACACTGGCTCCTAGCAACTGGACCGTGTTTTTTTGTTATTTTTGTGTTTTTTTAAATATATATATATATTATTGATGTCAGAGAGGAAGGGAGAGGGAGAGATAGAAACATCTGTGATGAGAGAGGATTGTGGATCAGCCCCCTCCTGTGCGCCCCGCGCTGGGGATCCCGCCCACAACCCGGGCACGTGCCCTGAGGGGAATGGAACCGTGACCCCTGGTTCA
>NW_005369230.1:0-491 GCF_000412655.1 Myotis brandtii
CTGTCAGAATGGCTATCCTCAATAAGTCAACAAACAAAAAGAGCTGGTGAAGATGTGGACCAAAGAGAACCCTCCTACACTGTTGATGGGAATGCTAAGAGGTGCAGCCATTGTGCAAAGCAGTATGGAGTTTCCTCAAAAAATTTAAAAAGGCACTGCCTTTTGACCTTGGGAATTTATGTGAAGAAACCAGAATACTGATTCAAAAGAATATATTAACCCTTATGTTCACTGCAGCACTATTTACAATAGCCAAGATTTGGAAGAGGTTCAAATGCCCATCAGTAGATGATTGGATAGAAAAGCTATGGTACATTTACACAATGCAATACTACTTGGCCATAGAAAAGAAGGAAGTCTTACCTTTTCTAAAAGTTTGGATGGACCTGGAGAGCATTATGCTAAGTGAAATAAGCCAATCAAAGAAATACAAATATCATATGATATCACTTACATGTAAAATCTAATGAACAAAATAAACTAACAAACAA
>NW_005369231.1:0-1106 GCF_000412655.1 Myotis brandtii
AGGCGTTTGAGGAGAAACCTCCCGGGGAGAGTTCAGACGTGCTCGCCATCCGCGGGGGCTGCGCTTCCTGCGTTTGGAGAAGAAACCGCACGCATGTGCAGGAGAGACGCGCTGTCTGTGGTTTCTACGCAGCCAGGAGCGAGGGGCGAGTAGATGCTGCGCCGGTGAGAGACCCGGTGCTGGTCCGCACGCCCTTGGTGAGTATGCACAGGGTCACGGTGCAGTTACCTCCGCATTCGGAGACGCTGAGCATCCTCAGTGAAAGGGTTGCCTCTTGTCAAATCCTTCGAGGACGCTGGACCCCTCTGTCTCGTCCATTGCATTGGAGGTCACGGGGGACAGGTCCCCAATGCCTCGTCTACAGCACAGCACCAGGGGCACTAAAGGAGGAACGCCACTCACGCCACAGGTTTCGACAGCCCGAGCCCGAGGCACCACCGGGAGCCAGCCCCTGCAGGCCCGTCCCTGTGCGGTCCTGGGAGGGAGGGAGGGACGGTCCTTCGGCATCACTGAGAAAGCCAGACTACATGTCGCATGCTGTCTGGAGGCAAACATTCGTGGAGTCAGAAAATGGGGAGCTCCCTTTGTTTCCCACCGGCCCTGAGCCTGAGCCGATCCTGCCGGGGTGCCCACTGCGCCCCTGGAGGCCACAGGTGTGCCCTCCTCCTGGGACGTCAGATGAGGAGGGGTAAGAAGGAGTCAGTGCCTGGTCAGCTGAGCGTTTCTGTTCATCATTCTCAACACGGCATGGAGTGCACGTGCCTGCCCAGCAGAGAAGGAGATAAAGGCTTCTGTTACAGAAATAAACAAGTTCTCCATCAATTTGTTTAAACACTCTTGACATCAATATACATATTTAGACAAATGCTTAAAGATGTACACAATGTACACAATGTACACAATACCTACATACAATAACACATCTATATATATAAAAGCCTAAGCAACCGTTCGACCATTTGACCGGTAGCTATGACACGCACTGACCACCAGAGGGAAGATGCTCAACGCACAAACATGGAAACACAGAACAGACTGATGAATCTTAGAGGGAAGGGGGGAGGGCGGAGGGCGGGAAGAGATTAACCAAATAAATATCTTTTTTT
>NW_005369232.1:0-912 GCF_000412655.1 Myotis brandtii
GGATGGGTGGATGGGTGGATGGGTGGATGGGTAGATGCGTGGGTGGGTAAATGGGTGGATGAGTGGATGGCTGGATGGGTGGATGGATGAATGGGTGGATGGGTGGATGGGTAGGTGGGTGGATGGAACATAGCTCAAAGTCATTGAAGAAAGTCTAATGGAGGACGAAGAGCCCAGCCATTCAGGGAAGCAATGCTAAAAGCTTTAGTCTTTAGCTAAGAACATTCTCCAGGGCCTGTAATACATGTTGGGGATAACCCAGAGTTTTAGTTTACATTATTTTTCCTGATGGCTTCTTTTGTGTAATTCTGCTGATTCTCAGTGACATCCCTGGAGCCGAGGCATGAATGGAGAGACAGGTGTAGAAGAGGACATTCAAATATCCTAATATGTAGATTATTTTTAAAGAGAAAGGTTTGGTGGAGTGGGGTGGATGTGAGTTGGGGGGTAGTGGAAGAAATAAAAACAAGAAGTTTGGATTACTTGTGGGTTCGAATTATCTGGATACCTCAATAACCCATGAATTTATGGAATTGAAAACAGGAGGTTGGCAGGGGAAATAGCTCAGGATCATCCCCAACTGAAGAAAAGTGGGAACTGTGATTTCAGTCAAATATTGCCAGTGCATACATGTGTGTTGGTTATACAATACTTGCAAAGACTTTCTTCTAATTATAAATTTGGTTAACTTGAAAAAACTTAGGTCTTTTCTTTTACTTGTGGGTGAATGTTTAAGGCCCTATCCTCAATTCCCTTTGACCCATAAGCCCTTGGAACTTGTTCTCTGAATTACAATTGATTTGGCTCAGTCTTTCTCCTTCACTATGTAGCTCTTGCCTGGAGACTCTGGTTTGAGGGGCCAAATACCAAATCTACAGGAATGTAAAATTGTCAAACAACAAAATAATCAGA
>NW_005369233.1:0-977 GCF_000412655.1 Myotis brandtii
CAAATACCATGTGATTTCATTTATATGTGGAATCTAAGAACAAACAAACAGCCCTAGCCAGTGTGGCTCAGTGGATAGAGTGTCAGCCTGCCAACTGAAAGAGCATGTACCTCATTTGCAGGCTCCTCCCCTGCCTGGACCCTGATCAGCCTGGGCCCTGGTCGAGGTGCGTGCAGGAGGCAACCAAACACATAGATATTTCTCTCTGTCTTTCCCTCTCTCTTTCACTGTCTCTAAAAATCAATGGAGAAATATCCTTGAGCCCCGGCCGGTGTGGCTCAGTGGTTGAGCGTCGACCTATGAACCGGGAGATCGGGGTTCGATTCCTAGTCAGGGCACATGCCTGGGTTGCCGGCTCGGTCCCCAGTGTGAGGCATGCAGGAGGCAGCTGATCAATGATTATCTCTCATCATTGATGTTTCTATCTCTCTCTCCCTCTCCCTTCCTCTTTGAAATCAATAAAAATATATATTTTTTTAAAACAACAAAACATTGTAAAAAAAAAAAACAAAACACCAGCATATCCTTGGGTGAGAATTTAAAAGAAAAAATGTTATGCTTTATGCACACATCGCGACTGTAAAAATTTGTGCCTGTTGCTGGAATATTTTCAAAGGGCTCACTGTGCTCCGTGAACTTGCAGTCATTGACATAAGCTAGGGCATTCCTGAATGAAGGCATGCCTTCTTAGCACATTTAACTGGCACACAGCTTTTTTTAATCATGCCCATTTGACAGATGTAAAAACTGAGGTTTGGCAGGGTCCAGCCGCCTGCTCTAGCAGCCAGGATGAGATCACGCCAGGTGTTTTAATGGCCCAGTTTGTTGGTGTAAGTCAGGTGGGGGCAGGGGGTAGGCGGGTGCCAGGGAACCAGTTGGAGAGATTTGGCTCTGAGCCCAGTGCAGGAGGCAGAGTTAGAGGCGGCAGCTCCAGGGCTCCGTGGGTGCTGGTGGGAGTGTTTTCCCACAGTGCCCGG
>NW_005369234.1:0-593 GCF_000412655.1 Myotis brandtii
AGGGACCCCCCCCCCCCCGCCAAGTGCAAAATTTTTGTGCACAAGGCCTCTAGGGTATGTATGTATATATATATAAATTGGGTTTTGCATCCCAGAATTTACAGTGCAGTGCTTTACTCTTGAAGCAGCACTCAGTAAATATTTAATCAAAAGGATGAATTCATGTTGACATGAACATACTGGTGATAGACTCATGTTTAGCTATGTTTAATTGGGAACAATTCTACATTTTCAGAATATACAGGTTCCCAGGGAGGCCTGGTACTGGCTGAGGCTCGAAGAGGAGACTGAAGAAGTGGAAGAGGAAGAAAACGAACAAGATGAAGATGAATATGAGAGTAACGATTTAAGTGTATGTTTTGGGACCATTTCCTTGAGCAGGGTGTCTCAGCATTGGCAATATTGACATTTTGAGCCGGGTAGTGGTTTGTTCTGGGGTGCCGTTCTGTATATTGTAAGATGCCTGTTGCACTTCCCCCTTGTGACAACCAAAAATATCTCCAGACATTGTGAAATGTCCTCTGAGGGGAAATCACCCCTAGTTGAGAACTACTGCCTTATAGGTTTGTTAACCCCAGATCAAAACTTTATAA
>NW_005369235.1:0-729 GCF_000412655.1 Myotis brandtii
TGTGTGTGTGTGTGTGTGTGTGTGTGTGTATGCATCTGGGATAGCGGGATAAAGGAAGTGTCTATATACCTGATATAGAGTTAAATTTAAATTCTTTTAATTATGAAGTAAACCAGAGGACAGCATTCTTCCAAAGTAAGCCCTAGTTTTATTTTAAAGCTTCTAAGTATATCCTCATTAAACCAGAATTTTAGCAACTTTAATGCAAAAACTTGACATAAGAAAACCGGAGATTTGTGGAATTTACCACTGATAAAGACAGCATACCTCTTTCTATAATCACTTCTGTGGCCACTGGCATGATTTAATATGATGGCCTCATTTTTGTCAAGCTTCTGGAAGGGACAAATACCAATTGGTTTCTGCCCCAATCCAAGTAAGTCTTAAAAAAAAAAAGAAAGAAAGAAAGAAATAACAGAGTAGGCACCTTTATATGCTATATGTTCAGACCGCTTTTGAGCAATGTCTATAGAAAAAAGTATCTGTCAATCATTTGAAACATGAGTTGATTAAAAATATTAAATATTTATATATTTTAAAGCAGGTGTAGCTTCAGATCAAAATAGAAAGGAAGAAATAAAGATTTCCCATATACCCCTGCTCTGACACATGTATATATAGAGGTCCGGTGCATGAAATTCATGCACTTGGGGGTGGGGTCCCCCAGCCTGGCCTGTGGCCTCTCATAGTGAGGGAGCCCCACAATCAATCGCCCCAAAGAAGTAGGCC
>NW_005369236.1:0-1261 GCF_000412655.1 Myotis brandtii
TTAGATGTCACTTCCTTGTTCACAAATGTACCACTACTCGAAACAATTGACTACTTATGTGATCAAATAGATCAGATGGTTACTCAGTTCCCCATTCCTACGAGCTTACTGAAAGAGATGCTCATACGCTGCACTTTCAATGTGCAGTTCAAGTTCAATGGGAAATTCTACCGCCAGATAGACGGAGTCGCTATGGGATCTCCACTTGGTCCAATCTTAGCTGACATATTCATGAGTAAATTAGAAACCGGAGCTCTTCATGGGAATATTCAACAAATGTGTTTTTACCGAAGATACGTTGATGACATATTCGCCGTGCTTGCACCTGGTCAGAACCTAAATGATGTGATGTCTGTGTTCAATCAAGCTCACACCAGCATAAAATTCACCTCAGAGGAAGAGTCAGATGGGAATTTCAATTTTCTTGATGTTCAAATCAAACGACTCCAAACCGGTAGCCTACAACGAAGTGTATACCGAAAGTCAACCTGGACCGGGCAGTACACCAACTTCAATAGCTTTGTTCCAATCAAACAAAAGCGTAACTTAATACACTGCCTGAGCGACAGGGCCCGAAGAATTTGTTCAGCTGACACCCTTCAAGCTGAACTAGCAATAATTGAATCGGTGTTAAAAGAAAATGGATATCCCGATAGGTTTATCCGCAAAAATATGATCAGAGACAGAAAATCGAATACAGATGGAGTGATCACTGTAGAGCGGAAACCTATCTACATTCGCCTCCCCTTTAGAGGTGATTTAGCCGCGGACCGGGTTAATCGTCGGCTCCATCAAACACTACAGAGAACCTTCCCAGCAGCTTCGCTACGCAGCTGGTTTGTCACTTCGCCTATGGTTCCAATGAATCTCAAAGATAGAGTACCGGTCCACGACCACTCCATGGTTGTATATTCGTTTTCTTGCCGCTGTGCGGCGGAATACGTGGGCCGTACGACTCGGTGCCTATCTCAGAGAATCAAGGAACATCATCCAGCATGGCTGAAGACTGGATCAATAAAATCAATCAGAAGTGCTGTTGTTGGGCATTTAGTAGATACGAACCACCAGATCGATCCTGCGGAAGCCTTCCGCATTGTCTATAAAATCCCACACAATCAGCCTAAACACGTCAGACAACGGATGTTGTCCACGGCAGAATCTATAGCCATTCGCCTACGGAACCCAATCCTTTGCTCTCAGAAGCAATTTGTTCAAAGTTTGTCCCTGCCTTGGCCCAAAGTCACACAACACGAAACCACGC
>NW_005369237.1:0-581 GCF_000412655.1 Myotis brandtii
GTGGTCAGTGCATGTCATAGCGACTGGTTGACTGATCATTCTGGGCATTCTGGTAGTTTGGTCATAATGGTCATTTAGGCTTTTATATATAGATTATGTATTTATAAATATTATGTAATTATGTCTATATTATTGATACATTATAGTATACTAGTTGTATTGTTTAATAATGCTGATTTTGTAATCAAAGAAAACATGATAATTTCAAGAGAAATATCAAAAGTGCTTTATTCAAAGTAATGTCCATCGCTAGCCACACATTTCCCCCATCTTTCAGGTAACTTGTGGATACCGTCCCAATAGAACTTTTCTTGTTTTGAGGAAAACCATTCAGAGACCCAATTTTCTACTCCTTCGTATGTTTTGAAGTGCTTCTTAGAAAGTGCATGTGCCATCGATTGGAACAAGTGGCAATCTGAAGGAGCAAGGTCTGGTGAATATAGCGGGTGTGTTAATACTTCCCAGGCAACATCTTTTAACGTGTCTTTAACTGGTTTTGAAGTGTGTGATGGTGCATCATCATGAAGCAAAATTACTTTGTGGTGTCTTCTGTCACATTCTAGTCGTTTCACGATCAAAGC
>NW_005369238.1:0-42043 GCF_000412655.1 Myotis brandtii
AAATTAACCCTCACAAGATGGCTGCCTACAACCAGGCGGGCAGGGGGGATAATGAGGGACTACCAAACGACTGAACAAGCAAGCTGCATGCGGCAACCAGGCTGGCAGGGGGGTTAGTGAGGGACAACCAAATGACTGAACAACAGGCTGCATGGGGCGACCAGGCTGGCGGGTGAGCCGTGAGGGGCGACCAGGCCAGCAGGGGGGGAAGCTGGGGGCTACCAGGCCAGCAGTGGGGGGGCAGTTAAGGGCGACCAGGCAAGCAGGCAGGTGAGTGATTAGGAGCCAGTGGTCCAGGATTGTGAGAGGGATGTCCCAAATTGGAGAGAGTGCAGGCTTGGCTGAGGGGACCGCCCCACCCCCGTGCACAAATTTCGTGCACCAGGCATATAGTATATATATAAAAGCCTAATATGCTAACTGTCCAACTAATCGGTCGACCATTTGGACAACTGCTCGACCAGTCACTATGATGCGCACTGACCACCAGGGGGCAGATGCTCCGATTGGTAGGTTAGCTTTCTATTGGGGTCTGGCTGATGGGGACTGGACGAGACAGGCCAGACACACCCTGGAGCCCCCCCCACAGTCCCTGAAGGCCAGCCTGCCAGCCCCAGTCAACCCCAATTGGGACTGGGCGAGACAGGCTGGACACTCCCTGAAGCCCTCCTGCGGTCCCTCCCTGGCCTCTAAAATATTTTTTCTAATTAATTTCCTTTCAGTGTATACAAATTCGTGCACTGGGCCTCTAGTATATAAATACAACCCACCCAAACATTAAAAAAAAATAGAAGGGTATATTCTACAACCTTGAATACTGCAAAGAGGTAAGAAAATGAATAAAGAATGTCCATTGGAGTTGGCAATTAGGAGGTTATTAGTGATTTCTGAGAAAGCAAATTGTTAGGTTAGGTGGCTCAGGAGGCGGCGTAAGAAATAGAGAGTCCAGTGAATCAGAAAAGAAAGGAAAGGAAAGTTTATTTCTGCGTCCCCCGAAGACCCACGTACCCCCCAAAGACAGGGCACGTGGATTCACGCCAACAGGGAGGGGGGCGCTGTTTTTATACTGCGGTTGGGTGAGGGGCAGGGACATGAGCTGAGGTATTCAGTTGAGGAAGTTTCAGCTGCAGGGGGGTCAGCAAGGTATTCAGGAATGAGTCAGTATCTGTGTGGGGGTATGTGGATTCAGGGAGAAGAAGCCGGTATCTGTGTCTGGCACGTTGATCTGTGAGAAATTCCAGGGGGAGTCCATTGTCTCACCACATGTCTGCATGTATCCGATCCTGGGCTCTCTCCGACCTAACACAAATAATGAGTAAGAAGTTAGAACAAAGAAGGCAGTGGCTAGAAGGTGACAAAAAAGAGTTTTTGGTGGAAGTTCTGTTTTTATTTGGAAAAGCTTTGGCTACATGTTTCAGATGAATAGAAGGAAGTAATAGAAAAAAGAGAGAGAAAATTAGAGGAGCCATGAGGGTCATCAGTGAGAAAAGGAAACACTATTCCCTCAATAAACATATAAACATTGGGCTTTATCTATACACTAGAGGCCTGGTGCACGAAATTCATGCACTTGGGGGGGCGGAGGGGGGTCCTCAGCCCCAGCCTGTGCCCTCTTGCAGTCTAGGAGCCCTTGGGGGATATCCGACTGATGTCTTAGGCCTACTCCCAGTGTGGGAGCCTGGCTTCTGGCTGAGCAGCGCTCCCCCTGTGGGAGTGCACTGACCACCAGGGGGCAGCTCCTGCATTGAGTATCTGCCCCCTGGTGGTCAGTGTGCATCATAGCAACCGGTTGTTCCACCATTTGGTCAATTTGCATATTAGCCTTTTATTATATAGGATAAGATAAAGGAACTATTGTCTCCTTCTGGTGAACTGAATCAAGTGGTTTTTCATGATTATAAAGGAGAACATTTTATTTTCATATGGGCTGTACCAAACATGTCCCTTAGTGAAATGGAGTATTTTAACAATTTTCAGGTAGAACATTTAATAGCTCCTAAATTCACTTGATGGCTAACACAGTAAAGAATAGTGAATGGTACCTCTGCTGGTACCAAAGGTTCTGTGTTTCAGTGAGTTTCACTGTTCATAGCTGGGTTGCTACTAGATTTCATTATAGTGTAAATCAAGGCAGCTTGAAAATCCACATTGTGTCTCTGCTCTAAAATAACTGCTGTCTAAACACACCTCAGTAGTGTTCCAGAGAGAGTGTATTGTTCTCTCCAAATAATAATAATGAATTGCAATATATAAAATGATTTTGACTAAGTGGCTCTTATATTTGAACAAACAAAAAGACACGACACTCCATTGCCCATTTTGCCATTTCTTTCTCTCTGTCAGGCTGAACCAAGTGTTGCCACTTCCGATGCAGCTGTGGACTTCAGTTCATTTACAAACGTGCAACATCTGGAGCTTCCCAAGGTAAATCTGCTTTGATTTGGAGTGAAATGATATTCACATTGCTGTCCTCATCCACTGGTTCTCAAAAGTGTGGTCTCCACCAGCAACATCAGTTAGCATTACCTAGGATCTTGTTAGAAATGCAGATGCTTGGGGCAACTCAGACCTACTGAGTAACGGGGTGGCCCGCAGCCTGTGTTTCACTAAGCCTTCTCAGTGACTGCAATGAATGCTGAAGGGTGAGGACCCCTGTGCTAACTGATACTTTAGTAGGGACCCTCCTTTTCCTCCTTTATGGTACCCCAAGGTACGAGATTTTGTGGTCCCTCCTTTGATCTATTTACCAGGGATCTGCCAAGGGGGAAATTAGAGAATAAAGAAACAGAAACGATGGTTTCTTTTCCTTCATAAAATGGAAAGCTCCAATTCTAGAAGTTTCACTGATAGACACCAGTGAGGAATTTGCTTTTGAGAAGATCAGAACCTTAAGTTCAAATGACCACTTTAAAAAAGTAGTTTGCTGAATAGAAACCTATACAGGCTGTTAGGTGCTGCAGGGCCATGCTGGTCTGCAGGTGGACAGTGGATGAACGAGAGTACAGGCAGAAAGAGCATTGGAGAGCTGAGGGGGGAGAGAAAGAGGGAGGAGGGGGCGGATAGGAGGGTACTTAATGAGATGCTGCCACGTTCCAGGTGTCAGTCAGTGCAGCATGATGCTGAGGCCGAGCGTTAGAAGCAGTGCCTCAGGGTTGAGGACCCACTTCATCAGGTATACACTTGACACATTGTGTGATCTCCCTTGGCCTCAGTCTTCTCACCTTTAAACTGGAGAGGACAATATGATCTTTGATGTAGGTAATTGTAAAGATTAAATGAGTTGTTTATCAAGTGGTTAGCATAAGGCCTGGCACATGGTCAGACCCTGTTAAGCATTTAGGAGAAAAAAATACTGTGACTTTATTGGTTGCTTTTTTACAGTAGATAATTCTGCATTTACATGTAAGAGAAGTCCTTCTTAATGGGCAATTCGTGTTGTAGGTTAGAGAGAAAAGAACAGAAGTCATTAAAGCCTTTTCCTCTTCTACCAAGAAGTCTATACACTTCAAGAATCCCTCATGCTATTTCCATGTAAGAGAGCCAATACCTTCCTCTTTCCCCTGCTGATTTCAGGGTAGTGTTACCTTTCCCAAGTCCCTAATACATTCCTTGCAAGAATCCTTTACTTCATCAAACTGACTTGAATCAAGAGCCCATGGAAATTATTTTAAGAATTCATCTCTCTTTGCCTTTGCTTATATCAGGATGTCCTTCTGCTTTTTTTAAAGCTAATCTAAATCCTACATAACTCAAGACCTAGCATAATCTCACCTCTGTTTATTTAGAAATATTTCTTCAATATTATGGCCTATATAATGCTTACTATTAATGTCTTCATTTACTTGTCATGTAATCAAGAACATATCTCTTATGCTAAACTTTTAGGTGAGTATATTATCTATACATTTCAATTGCACGCTGAGAGAAGTAATAACTCTTACACTTTCTCTCCCATTATCTTATGTGGAATTGTGTACCATAGCTCATACTAAGCATTAAGGAGGAAGAGTGAATGCATGCTTACACATAGTATGTGCACAAGGGGAAAGATGTTAAGATAGGGAGAGGCAGGAAGGAGAGAATAGTTTTTGTATGAAAATTCGAACTCATGTAACAGGTCATTTTGAGTTCTGTTTTGACTCCTTAGAAACTACCTTGACAGGTCTATTATCTTTTTCTTTTTAATTTTTTTTTAAGTGGGAAAATAAAAGTATAAGCAAAAAGCTCATAATGTGTATGTAGTTTATAAATGTACACCCAGTGGCTGACTGAAATGCTAATTCAGTTTAACAGACATATTTTTTTGTTAAAGATTTATTTTTAGCACATTTTGTGTAAGGAAATACATATACATCAAAGCAGGTAACAACATTACATGAGTCCCAGAGATCTGTTTCATATCCAGTTAATTTTATATGGTGACAGTCTTCAAATACAATTAAGAGTTTTTCTTCTAAATTTTAGGATATCTTCCAACTTAAAAACAGTCCTCCTGATAATAAGAGTAGTTTGTTTAGTTTATTTCTACTTTTAATTCCTGTTTACTTTTTTTTTTAGCTCTTTAATTGTACAAGTGTTCCTCCATAAATATATTTCCTTAATTTGTTTCACATTCCCCTTATGGTGATGTTTTTTTATTTTTTATTTTTTGATGATGTTTTAAAAACTAGCTCAAAGCAAAGTTTCTAAGATCTATTTTTATTAAGGACTCTGTGTGCTGTGGCAGAAGTGAGGTGGAAAGTTGAGCAATTAGAAAAGAATTATATAGGATAAGATAAACGAACTATTGTCTCCTTCTGGTGAACTGAATCAAGTGGTTTTTCATGATTATAAAGGAGAACATTTTATTTTCATATGGGCTGTACCAAACATGTCCCTTAGTGAAATGGAGTATTTTAACAATTTTCAGGTAGAACATTTAATAGCTCCTAAATTCACTTGATGGCTAACACAGTAAAGAATAGTGAATGGTACCTCTGCTGGTACCAAAGGTTCTGTGTTTCAGTGAGTTTCACTGTTCATAGCTGGGTTGCTACTAGATTTCATTATAGTGTAAATCAAGGCAGCTTGAAAATCCACATTGTGTCTCTGCTCTAAAATAACTGCTGTCTAAACACACCACAGTAGTGTTCCGGAGAGAGAAACACTCACACCCCATTATCCGTACTTACCTGACAATCCATTATTGTCTATAGAAGTGTATGTATTTGTTTTTGTAGTATATTCTAAGTGGGATTGCAGCATATTTATACAAAAACAGACTCCATCAGTCTTAAAGAAGGGATTTCTGGCCTCAGGACAGTTGACCTTGTGGCTCAGCAATGTCATAAGGGCCCATTCTTCCTGCCCCTGCACAGCTGTACACCGTGGCATCTTGACCCCAAGACTGGTCCTCCTCATAGTTTTAGAGTGGCTGCGAACCATAATGGGGGTCACGGGCTACTTCTCTCACATATAGTGGGGGTTGGGAGATAGAGTGACTATCTCAAACTTCTGAGCAAAAATCTTGAAATTCATCCTGTTGAACCAGTTCAGGTCATATACCTTTTCCTAAGCCATGGAATAGAATTGTGCAACTAACTTCAGTCATTCAGACTCTATCTGTGGAGCTACTTTTCTATTGCTACATAAGAAATTCCCTCCAAAATTAATGGTTAAAACAGTAGACATCTATTATTCTCACAGTTTCTGTGTGTCAGGAATTCGGGAGCAGTTTAGCTGGGTGGTCTGGTTCAGACTCACTTGTACAGTTGCTAAAAAACTGCCAGCTAGGGCTGCAACTCGTCTGAAGATTTGGTTGGTGCTGGAGGACCCACAGCCAACCAAGACGGTTTACTTACAGGGCTGCTGGCAAGACGCCTGTTTTCTCTGCATGGAGCTGCTTTAGTGCCCTCGTGGCATGGCCCCTGGCATGGCAAATGACCCAAGAAAAAAAGCAAGGAGGAAGCTCAGAAGCCCTTTTTGACAAAGTTGTGCAATTGCACATCATCACTTCTCCTTTATTTTGTTTATTACCATCAGGTCACCAAGCCCAGCCCAACTCAAGAATCCCTTCTTGAAGGGAAGAACATCAAAGGGTTTGTGTACATAACTGAACACCATCACTGAAAACATAGGCAAAGAGAGAGGGGGAGAGTGTGTGTTATTTGAGGCAGCAGAGGGAGGGGGACTGGATAGTCTAATGAAAATACATGAGTTTGTACAAAGGAGTAAGATGAGAATGAGTATTAGATAACCAGCCAGCAAATGCCTGCTGTAATAGTAAAGAACTTTCCTGATTACAATTAAGTGAATAGAGAATAATAGAACAAATATATCTATATCTCACTATAGATATAGAGTATTACTTATTCAAACAAAGGTTTCTTTGTAATAATAGGAAAGACCATTACTGTGGAAAATCCCAAATAGAGGGTAACTAAATTGTTTATGCTTTGCATTGGCATTGGGATTTGCCAGTGTGGTATCACACTAATCTTCCTATTCATCAAGCCTGATTCTTTGACTGCTGGATCAGAGTTTGGGGTTTCAGAATACTGGCATGTTTTAAGAATTCATCTGAAGTAACCTTGGTTTTGTCCTGTAGAGTTATTAGCAGAAGGAATATGTGTTAGAACAACACTTGTGCAATGCATTAAGCTTTCAAGCCCTTTCTTACTGCACTTAATCCTCACAGCAGCCTTGCTGTTGGGCAAATATTATTATTCCTTTTTTGTTTGTTTTTAGATAAGTAAATTGAGGTTTAGAGATATTAAGTGGCATATCCAGATTTCTTCAGCTAGGCAGGAAGTAAATTAGGACCGAGTTCTGTTCACCCTAAAAGTGCAGTTTTGTCTTCTGTCCATGACTGATTGCCTGAAGGAGAGCAGTGGTGGACAGATGCCCAGGGAGAGCCTGCAGGTTGGCAGGCGTTGGGTATCTCCCCCAGAAAAGCCGCATGCTGGCAATCTTTAAAGGTAGGGAACCTGGCCTGGATGTCATGGTCAAGATCCTAAAGGCCTGATAACAAGCTTTGGCTCTTGTATACCTTTCAGAAGAAATACAGCGAGATTTCCTTTTCCCTTTTTTGCTTTACATTTCCCTGGATGGAGACTGTAGTGGAAGAGGAACCCAGCTCAAACCAGAATGAAAATGTTGAACCCTGTTTTAGTTTTATGAGCATTAATATTAAAGGTAAACGCCGGTATTGTGGAACATTTGGTTTTGATAAAAGCAGATGTGGAAAATACAAAGGAGGTGTGGCTGTCTAGCCTTGCCAGGTTTTCAGGTGATCCTAAAGGCCTGATAGTGAGCTTTGGCTCTTGTATACCTTTCAGAAGAAACACGGCGAGATTTCCTTTTCTCTTTTTTGCTTTACATTTCCCTGCTTGGAGACTGTAGTGGAAGAGGAACCCAGCTCAAACCAGAATGAAAATGTTGAACCCTGTTCTAGTTTTATGAGCATTAATATTAAAGGTAAACGCCGGTATTGTGGAACATTTGGTTTTGATAAAAGCAGATGTGGAAAATACAAAGGAGGTGTGGCTGTCTAGCCTTGCCAGGTTTTCAGGGCAGGTCCTTGGGCTCAGAGCTGAGAGCATTTTCACTCTGCACCAGATCACAACACAAGTCCCGAGAGAAACCACCCTGGGTCCGGAGCCCCAGAAGGGACAGAGCTTGCAGCAGTCATCGCGGCCCTCCTGCTAAAGAAAGAGGCGCAGAGGGGGCGAAGGAGCCAGGCTCGAGTGTTATTTGCAAGCCTAGGCCAGAACGAGGAAGCAGGTGGATACTGTGATTCAGCCAGCCAGTTACACACAAGAAAATTCTCAAGCATCCTATACTCATTGAATTATTGAATGCATTTTTGTTCCCAGGATATTTTGCTAAAGTTACTAGAGATATGTCGCTGTATACATATGCTAAAGATACTAGAGGTAGTAGACATTTGGGAGAAGTGACCATACCGGGTTAGGCAAAAGGCGGTTTACAGTTGTGGGTATGGGAAATACAGCTTATTCCTGTATTATTATTGATTAATTATTATTTTCCATAGGAACAACTGTAAACCTACTTTTGCTCCACCCTGTATTTGAATATTTGATGGAGGAGAATTTTTTTTAAATTAAAAAACTTGAAAGTTTGCTTAAGAAAAGAAATTTCTAATAGTAGATGTTAGAACAGTGGGACCCTTCAGTCCGCAGGCCGACGCTCCATCCACTGAGCCAAACCGGTTTCGGCGATGGAGGAGAATTTATTCCCATTTAAAAAACTTGAAAGTTTGCTTAAGAAAAGAAATTTCTAATAGTAGATGTTAGAACAGTTTGAGTTTCTTTTTTAGCCCCTGGGTAGACGACGGTGTTCAGAAATGATGGCCGCATACCTTTCCATTTGAATAAATTTGATGTTTCAGATTTTCTGAGCGGTCTTGTTTGTATTTCTCTAGGATCAAGGGGGTTTGGGCATTGCTATCAGTGAAGAAGACACACTTAGAGGAGTCATCATAAAGAGTCTGACAGAGCACGGGGTCGCGGCCAAGGTGAGGCCTTCTTCCCCTTTTCACATCAGAAAGTGTGGAGGAGAAAGTTACTTCTGCAGAATCATTCAAACGTTCCATGCTTCCATTTAGGATGGGCGGCTCAAAGTTGGAGATCAGATCTTGGCTATCGATGATGAAGTTGTTGTTGGCTATCCTGTTGAAAAGGTACTTTTTTTCTTAAAACAAAACAAAACAAAACAAATTGTGCTGTGAACCCATCCTTAAGCATGGCCACAGTATGTGTGTGTGCGTGTGTCCCTATGTTTGTGTGTACGTACAAGGGTCTGTGTGGTTGGCCATAGGAAATTAGAGCCATGTGGCTATAATAGACAGATAACCTTAAAGGAAGAGATTATTTGGAAGTTCTTCAATTTTTGTTTACTATTTTTCAGTGAAGGCAATGTTGAGCTATTTTATGTTGCCTGGTAAATTCAGTAGTTAGTGGATATTTTTTATAAAATATCATTTCCATCTTCCCTTAGGAAAAGTTTATACTTCTAAACAAGGGTCAACTTAGTGTTAAGACCAAGGAACACTTTTTATGAATGTTAGGTCCCATAACTAGCCACTATGCATATTGCTTTATAAACAGATTTTAGGACTCAGCCATTAAGTATGAGATAAAGCCAGCTGAAGTTAGTCCAAAAAATACGTATAACTTTTATTGGGATTAACATTTGTACCTGTGTTTCCTTTTCCTCAGAAGTGTTCATAATCTTTAAGAATCTCACTTGAGGCCTTTCATACAGAAGTGCGAGGAGCAGGCCTCTTGAGAGTCAGTGTGCAAATGCTTCCATTTCTACATTGGCCAGCAAGAAGCTGAAATCATTTGTTTCATTTCGTTTTAATTGTAGAGGTTGATCCTTTAACTCACATAACTTTCCATTTGACTTGATTTTTCTGTTGCATAGTTTTCCTTATCCTGCTTTTTGTTTCCAAATCTTTATGGAGAGTATTATAGATGTGCCCCCTCTCCCCCCATTCCTTCGCCTCACCTAGTTCCCACCCCGATTCCATTTTTTTAATGTTTGTGTAGGCTGCTTCAGATTCTCTGTAGAGTCGGGAGTGGTAAAATACCCCATATATATTCGGCAGTGATCCAAAGAAATGGATGTAACTAATTGGAAATATACAAAGTTGAAAGCTCTATCCTATATAATAAAAGCCTAATATGCAAATCGACCCAACGGCAAAACGACCGGTGGAATGACCACTCACTATGACGTGCACTGACCACCAGGGGGCAGACGCTCTACACAGGAGCTGCCCCCAGCCCACAGGCCCCAGGCCAGCCAAAGCGAGTGTCATTTGGGGCCCCCTGATCGCCCTGCCGGTCGCCCCACAGATTAGCCCTGATCGCTGGCCAGGCCTAGGGACCCTATCCGCGCACGAATTTCGTGCACCGGAGCCTCTAGTACTTAGATAAGAAAGAGTAGAGTCAGAACTGGACTTACAGTAGAAGGTAACTGTGGCCTTAATATTAGACAATTGAGGAAACTAGAATGAAACTATAACCATTCTTTCTTGGCCCCTCAAATCTTGACAAGGAAAGAATTTGCCTCTGACTTTTCTCTCCACCATAGATGGTTTTAGATTCCAACTATAATAGTGACTTCATTGTATGCATCTACTAATTTGTCTCTGAATTTTGTTTCCCCTTCACACCAACCCCCTGCCAGTTTATCAGCCTTTTGAAAACAGCAAAGACAACAGTGAAACTTACCTTTCGGGCCGAGAATCCAGAATCCCAGGCTGTTGCTTCAGCAGCTGGTACATCCAATGGTGAAAAAAAGAACAGTTCCCAGGCTCTGATGGTCCCACCACCTGGCTCCCCGGAACCGGAGCCCGTCCGAAGTAAGGGCTGGTCTCGTGAGTCCCGCAACCTGGCACACTCGGCGCACTCAAGCTCAGCGGCGCTCTCCACGGGGGAGTGGGAGCCAGCTGCCTGCCTGGAGATCAGTGTTTGAAAGGCCATAGTTAGGGCACCTGGTACCCTTTGGTGAAAGCTGGTATAAGGGGAAGAAAGAGTACTGACCATTAGACGGGTGATGTGTGTGCTGTATATTAACCAGCCTTAGGAAACCCATCCACCCTCTGAGTTTCAGCCTCTTCATCTCTAAAACAAAGGAGCAGTACCCTTCGCTCCCCATGGACCTTTTGCTAAGGGTACCTTGACTCTAGGTATCTGACTAATGAATTAAAAACATAGTTTCGTACATTTCTTTTTTTGTAAAATCCTCACCCAAGGAGTGAGGATATATTTTCCATTGATTTTTAGAAAGGAGGAGGGGGAAGAGAGAGACAAACATCAACAGAAGAGAGATACATCAATTGATTGCCTCCCACTCGTTCCCAGACCAGATGTGATACGTGCCCTTGACCAGGAATTGAACCTGAGACTCAGCCCTTGGGCCGGCGATCTAACCATTGAGCAAAACAAGCCAGGGCTGTCCATTGTCTTTTTTATACTGAGCAGTAATTTAACTTCATCTCAGTGTTTGAAATGGATACACTGTAAAATGGATACAGTGATGCCACTTCATCAGAGGAATCAAAGTTGCCTGGCACTACAGGAACCGCTTAAAAATGCTGGTCATTGCCACGGGTGTTTGTAGTCAATCCGAGCGCTGTCATTGGGGTCTAACAGTAGATCCTGTCAAATGAAATGGTTGTATGTGGCCCGGGGACAACACTTTTCTCCCATTAAAATGCCAGTCTAATATATTGGGACAAACTATTTCTTCCAGTAATCTTTTAAGAAAAATTACGCCAGCATTTACTAAAACAATACGTTTTAAGCTTTGCAGCATTAAAGAAAAGTACTTAAACACATTGACTTTTTTTTTGCAGTTGGTGAAAAAATCTCTTTTGGCTTCGAAACTGCAATATTCAGTTCTTTAGAAGTTTTTTAAGGAAATAGCAGTTTAGGTTATACATATCTAATGAAAGTGATTATTTCGAAAGACAGGGTATTTCAATGAATTTATTTAAATATTGAATGGAAGTTTTCTTATTTTTAATTTTATGTTGATCCCTAAATAGCATTGTCTATAAAAATATGAACTGCTAAATGAAAACATAACTAAAAGAAAACATCTTACACCTGCTCGTACCATTTCAGGAGCAAGAAAATAGTCTGTCTCCGAGTTCCTAAAAAGAGCATCTTGTCTATAAAGCTGCTTTACCAAGTGTCCCAGCTTTCCCCAAATATGCTGTTTGCTGCCTGCTCTTTGGTGTATCATTAAACACAGGCTATGAAGACTAGAATAAAATGAGGTGTGAACGTATGTTCACCTTGTTTTTTCATGATCTATTCTTGTCTATCCAATTATGAGCATATATGTAGCAGTATATAATATATGAGTTTATAAAACATCAAGTGAGATGCAGGAAAGACACTGTGAGTGCGTCTCACTTGACATTTTATAAACTCAGGTATTAACTAAGTTCAGCTGTGTAATGCTCAGACTGGTTGCAGAAGAAAAGAGACTCTGGGATAAGAAGAAAAGGCAACAAAGACAGAGAAGCCCTGAAAAGCAGGCGCCATGACCAAAATTGTTCACGTTCCTTGTGCTCTGTGCTCTTCCCGGGCTGTGTTTTAGGTCCTGCCACATACCTCGGTTCTGAGCTTTACCAGCCATGATTTCATAGGGTTTGTTTGGCTCCAGTGGAATGTAGAATATTGGAGTGGAACTAGAGGTTCAATTCAACTCTCTGTTCTTGTTGCTTTTTACATAGTATCTGTAGCAATGTAAAAGAAACAAAACAAAACAAACACACAGAATAGTGCAGAAAATAATTTAGCAGGTAAGTTTGTGCCCACTACTGTAATTAACAATGAGGATTTAATCATATTTGTTTGGTAGTTTAGAATGTCACTGAAAGATTAAGGTGACTTTGAAGTCTTCTTTGTCCCCAGTCTTGGGCCCATTTTTCTGCTCGTTCTCCCAAAGACAACCAATGTGGTGAGTTTACTGCATATGCCTTCTAATCAATTTGTATTTCATTTCATTTTTAGGTACAAGCAGGTCGTCAACACCAGCAGTCTTTGCTTCTGATCCTACAACCTGCCCCATTATCCCGGGCTGCGAAACAACAATTGAGATTTCCAAAGGGCGGACAGGGCTGGGCCTGAGCATTGTCGGGGGGGCCGACACCCTGCTGGTGAGGACACACCCAGAGATGCTTTGAGACACAGGCAGCCCCTTCAGACAGCCCTGAGAGCATTGTCAGGGAGCTTTCTATCAATTTTATTAAATGACATATAAAGGCTTAGAAAAATGAATCATTCTTTGTTATTTTCATTTGTAGGGAAAATATTTAAGTGGGTGGATACTGGGGTTTTTATTTTGAGCAGGCCAGTCTGACTCATGAGACTCTGTTAAACTTGTGGTTATGACCTTCAAGTTCAAAATATTTCTATGAGTTCACCAGTCCTTGCTGTGTTTTCATTTACTTCTTACTGATTGGACATGATTGGGTTAGACACATATTGAGAGGAATCTATGCATTATTCATAGGCAGATTTTTCTTTTTTATTTTATTTATTTAAATCCTCACCCGAGGATATGCCTTTTTTATTAATTTGGTAAGAGAAGCAGGGAGAGAGAAACAGAGATGTGAGAAAGAAACATCAATCGGTTGCCTCCCATACACTTCCCAACTGGGGATCGAAACTGCAACACAGGTATATGCCCTGACCGGGAATCGAACCCAAAACACTTTTGATATACGAGACAATGCCCAACCAACTGAGCCACCTGGCCAGGGCTAGGCAGATTTTTCTAAATGTCAGAAATGCTTGTGAAATCTAATCATTGCATATGTGGATAGGAGAAATGATGTATATCGGTTATATATGTGTGTGTGATTTATATATTTAACCACTTTTTTCTTTAAGCCTCCCTATCATTAGAAAGAAGTTTAATCTTCTTTGAGCCTTTTTGGCAAAAACATTGTTGTTATACTTTTCTTTGAATTTTGATATGTGACTCACGTATGGACCCAGTGAGTGTGTAACCCCTATCACTGTCTATAAAAATGCAGTGTGTTTTGACTCCATTTCTGCTCACCATCCCTGGGGAAAATGGGATAAAACATGGGTGTGTCTTGTCTGGGTCCTTAGGGTGCCATTATTATCCATGAAGTGTATGAGGAAGGAGCAGCATGTAAAGATGGAAGACTGTGGGCTGGAGATCAGATTTTAGAGGTACAGATGCTGTGTACTTGACCTTTACAGTTAACAAAGAAAAGGCTACTCTGGGGAGGGTGGTCTTTGTGTGTCTGTTTCTCTTTTCCTTCCCCCTTTCCCCCCTCACTTCCCCTCTACTCCTTTTCCTCCCTTCTCTCCTCTCCCCCCTCTTCCTTAATTTTCCTTAACTCACTGGGTTCCTCAGAGACCATGTCCCATTTCTGAACAGGTGAATGGCATTGACTTGAGAAAGGCCACGCATGATGAAGCAATAAATGTCCTGAGACAGACACCACAAAGAGTGCGCCTGACACTCTACAGAGATGAGGCCCCATACAAAGAGGAGGACGTTTGTGACACCCTCACCGTTGAGCTGCAGAAGAAGCCGGGGAAAGGCCTGGGATTAAGTATTGTTGGTAAAAGGTAAGAGAAGGGCAAACACAGTGACCTTTCAGAAATGATGAAATCTAAGGTATTTTAAAGAGAAGTAGCAGTAGTAACATCTTTATCAACAGCTAGTGTTCTGTAAGTGTGGAACATCCAAAGACACTGGTTTTGAACTTTTCCCGTGAGTATTTTGAGGGTTTTTGAAAGTACCCAACAAAAAGCTGTTTGTTACTTTTGAGTACCTACTATGTGCCGGGAAATATATTGGATTCTGGATTACAGAGTTAAGAAAGACATGGTACCTGACCTCAGAAAACTCAGTTTGGTGAGTGAGAATTAAATACATTCTTGTAACAAAGGAATCTGTTGATGAGTAACCGAAATGCATTGTGGGGATCCATGGAAGCAAAGGCGAAATGAACCAAATAACTCTATTTAAGGGAAGTAGCTGAGGAAAAATTCTTTAGAAAGAGGTGCCTGAGCCGAAGTTAGAAGTGGTAAATGATAGATGGTTTCTGAAAGGGGATGGAGGATATTCCAGGGAGAAGATCAGCGTGAACAAGAGCCTGCCATCAAAAAGTGACGGACAGTAACTTTAGAGGCTGCGGTGGCAGATTGGTGAATATACATAAGTTCAGTACCAAATTTATTTAAATATTTATATATAAGAAATATAAACAAATATATAGTACAGTAAGTTCCAACACCTTTATTCTGAAGATGGGAAAGCAGACGATCAGTTGGTGAAATGGCTTGAGGTCACGACCTTGGTAAGAGCAAGTGGTGCAGTTCACCTTTCAGTTGCCTTTGTATCTCAACAAGAAGTTGTTGGTTTATTTATAGTTTTGTTTTTTTTTTAATATTGGGATAGGTTAGTATTTGTTCATTTTACATAAATCTCTCTTGATTGAAAGTTAGATCTATAATGATTTAAAATAAAAGGCAGCACAGCAGGGGTACTTAAGTTTGGGGTAACAAACGGTCTTAGTTTGAGATACACATTTGTTATTCATTTTTAATAATGTTAATGATGTTGATGGTAACAGCAGCATATTTTTATAGGCACAGTTCTACATCTATTTAAGTCTTCATTATGATATAGAAAGAATAATAGATTTCGTACCCAAGGACTGACTCTTACATCTCATATTTTGCCATTTGGTAGCTGTGTGACCCATACAATGAGTATTGTAGTAGCCACTTCTACACATAGTATATAGTTGTTGAATAAATATGCTTATGCAAGACATATTTAATCTATGAAATCTATATATATAAAAGCCTAAGTGACCAAATGACTGGTCAACTGGTTGCCATGATGCACACTGACCACCAGGGGGCAGATGCTCAATGCAGGAGCTGCCCCCTGGTGGTCAGTGTGCTCCCACAGCCAGCCTCCCTCGGCTGGCCAACCTCCCTCAGTCCTTCCCCCCCACTCCAACCTGTTGCCCAGCCGGCCAGCAGGCCACCACCCCCCCCCCATTGGCCCTGATCTCCAGCCAAGCCAAGGGACCCCACCCGTGCATGAATTTGTGCACCAGGCCTCTAGTATATATTATAAGACATCAACTATTATTTATCATAAAAATTAATTCTAATAACATTGCCCCAGTATTGATTTGAGAAGAAAGAAAAACTTGTAAAAAGTAAATTTTTCAGTTAAAAAATTTCAATCTTTTATTAAATAAGCATTGCATTACAGTTGAGAAAAAGTAATGTTGAAAATCAAAATTATGTTTGCAGAAATGACACTGGCGTCTTTGTATCAGACATTGTCAAAGGAGGAATTGCAGATGCTGATGGAAGACTGATGCAGGGAGACCAGATACTGATGGTGAATGGAGAAGATGTCCGTAATGCCACACAGGAAGCTGTTGCCGCTTTGCTAAAGGTAAAAATCAAATGCCCAGAATAATTGTGTGCCATGATATAGAAGAAGGGGAATTTAACCTTGAGCTAGCTCAGTGCAACAAGTACTGACTCCTCTTTATTTAAAACGGTCTCACAAATAAGAGATAAGTAAGAAACTATATTTCCATAATAAATAATCTGCCATACACAAAGTCTTCATGTACATGAGGTTTGTTGCAGTGTTATTGGTAATAATAGAAAAACTGGAAGCAATACAGTTGACAAAACTATGGCAAGGGTGCATGGCAAACTTATCTGCTTAAAAGTCATGTTCAGGATAACTATTAATTAACATAAAAAACATAGTAGAGAAGGTGAAACAAAATTTTAACAGTGTACAAGCATCTGTGTGAAATAAAATCTTATAATAAGTCTTTTAACAACAATTCTGAGGTGATTATCAGAACTATGAAATCCTTGGTTCTCCTTTTTTTCATTTTCATAGTTTTCTAAAGAGGATGAATTGCTTTTATAACAGAAAATTTGACTTAATTTTTTTTTTAATTTCTTTATTGATTTCAGAGAGGAATGGAGAAGGGAGAGAGAGAAACATCAATGATACGAGAGAATCATTGATTCGCTGCCTTTTGCACACCCCCTTGGCCGAAATCGAACCTGGGACCCTTTAGTCCGCAGGCCAACTCTCTATCCACTGAGCCAAACTGGCTAGGGCTAAAAGTTTTTTATAATAACAGATTCCCTTGACATTTAAATGAGATATGTTGCAAGTAGATGAAAGAGTTATAACTTCTCACATTGAATAATTAATGCATGGAATTTGTTAACCCCTGCAGCTGTGTAAGCTGGAAGTATAAGTAGGTTCAAGAAGAGTTTGATAAGTTCCTGCCCCTGCCCCCAAAATACCAAACAAACAGAAAAACAACTTACGAATAGTGCAGGTCAGGTTTTGACTTTTCGAAATTTGATTTGTGATCAATACATTTACAAGTGAAACATCTCTTGTAACCCCTGTCATAGAAGCAGCATGATAATACCTATGGAAGTACTAATTTGTGCTAGACACTGTTCTAAGTTATCCTATCACAGCAATTTAGAATGGTCTCCATTTTTAAAATGTAAAGACTTATCAAGCTAGACATCTATTAAGGTCTCACAGCCAGTAAGTCACATAGTCTAATTTAGAACAGTGTGTCTGACTGCAAAAGCCCAGCCGCCCAACACCCCCTTGAGCTGCTTCCACACCAGAGACTGTGTAGCATTTCTTGCAGCCTGTGATGTAATGCCTTTCCCGTAAAGGGCCACGGGGACATGGTCTTCAGTCCTTGTTTTGTGCTTATGGTAACGTGGCTAATTTAAGTATTGTTTATTCAGGAACAGTGGAACAATAGAGAGCTCAGCCATTTATCGGAGTATCTCTGCTATTAAGAGCAAAACAAGTTGCTTTATTGTTTGTTTTGTTTTTAGAACCTGAGTTATTTAGTTCATTTAGCCTATCTAAATCAGTGTGTTTCCTGAGATAATTGCCCAGTTCTCAGTGTAAATTATGAGTCTCCATGTAAATTATGAGGTCATACGACAGACATTTGGTGTGGCTGTTGCTGCTTGTTGTTACTACTTCGACTAATTCTTTTTAAAAAGCGTCTTTCTACAAAGCTTTGAAGGTATCCTTGCCTGTGGAAATTCCAAAAGGAACATGCCTTTAGAAACTCAGTCTTAAAGAGTAAACAGTGCTTCTAAAGATGACTGTAGCACTTTATTTAAACATTTCCATAAACCCACTGCTCCCCCAGTGTTCCCTAGGCACAGTGACCTTGGAAGTGGGAAGAATCAAAGCTGGACCATTCCATTCAGAGAGGAGGCCCTCTCAGAGCAGCCAGGTAGGTAGCTCTGGGATTCCCCTGGGCACTGCAGGCCACACAACCAAAAGGAACTCAAAGATGGTCTTGCCTGTGGGCTGGTTCAGGGTCGTGGACACAGGCCTGGCTCTCGGCAGCTGGGCACAGTGTGGCGCAGAGTTTGAGATAGGGAAGAGCAAGAGCTGAAGGACAGGTAAGCAAGGTGTAGCTCTTGAGTAGGGTGTAAGTATTCTAAGGGTCTTAATTTATTTTCTGACATTTATTTTTTTCCCTAATTTCAAAAGTTACCCAGTTAATGTAGGAAAGCCTACCAAGGTAATCTATTTTTAAAGTATTTTATAATTAACATTGATCCATCAGTACTCAACTGAAAAGAATCCCAGGTAAGTGAACTGCAGATGCACCTCACACATGTAAAAGACGGTGTTACACAGTTAGGGCTCCTGTCAGCCCCTCCCCTCAGTCCTGTCTTCTGATGATAGGAGCCCATTTTCACCAACGTGTCCATGCAGACCCCTTGTTCACCCCTCGCTGGCGACCATCAGTTTCCTGTTGACTGGCCCCAATTCTGTCTTGAAGCCCCATCTATGCACAGCATCAGTTTAAATTTAGAGGATTAGCTTGAATGAGATTATGAAAATCCACTAAAACTTTAGGTAGGCTGGAATCCTTTTCATCCACCCTTTTAGCTTCAATTTATTTAGGTCAGTACACAAAGTCTTCCTTAAAAAGAATATAAAATCAATAGAAACTGCTTAAATGCCCATCCCGTTATCAAATGCCAGTGTTAATTAACAGGTGTTTCTCTCTAGATGCATAGGAGAATTGAATTCTGAAATAAGTGGCGTGGAGGGGCTATTGTTCTTTCACACTCTCTAAAATCACTGTTTTTCGTGTGTAGATGAGCGAATGCAGCCTGTCGTCTTTCACGTTCCCGCTGTCTGGGTCCAGTGCCTCCGAGTCGCTGGAAAGCAGCTCAAAGAAGAACGCATGTAAGATTGGTTGCATGTTTAAGCATGATTTACTGGTTTGATTTTGACAGATTTTCCTTCCTGCTTTAATTTACCTCTGAGCTCTCTTTCCCCCAAATCATTCCACATACTATTCCAGGTGGAAAGATGTGTGTTGGCAAAAACTCAGAACAACGTGAAGCTCTGCCTACAGCAGCTTTTCCCGTCTTATGTTTACCCTACAAGACATACCAAACATTAGAATCGCATTCTGTATTTTTTTCCCACTGAGCCTATTGGTATATTTGATTTTTATTTCCCTTCCCTGTTTTATGTAACACCGATTAATCAGAAGATGCCATTAAGAGAAGCCTTCTTTTTCCATGAGGACTGCACAATTTTTGATTGAAAAAAATTAATATGATCCTCCTGTGTTTTAATTACATGAAATCATGATGCAGAGGGTTTTTGGCTTGGAGCATCAGTTGAAAGTTGTTCAAATTGAAGAAACTAACCATATGGCATTCTCTGTTTGCAATATGACTAATATTCTAGAAATTTAGGCATTTCCGTCCATGAATTCTTTTTAATGCACCCATGACTTTATTCCTCTCAGCTGTGCACATGTGTCTTTCTGTCCAAAACACATTCTGTCCTTGTCTCACTCAAAGGGGATTATTCAGTTATATAACTCGTGCTTGAAATAAGAAGAAAGAAATGGGACAGTGTGTGCATTTTTCCAACTGGAGAAATAGAGTTCTCATGTGAGACAGACTTAATCATGGTTTCTAGCAACTTTAGAGCCCTTAAAAAAAAAAAAAAAAAAGGGTGTGTCATTTAGTCCCATCCAGCTCCAGACATTGACTGAATTTTTTAAAAGCTTTAATAACCATATTTTGTCTTTTTCACCTTTTTAGTGGCATCAGAAATACAGGGATTAAGAACAGTTGAAATAAAAAAGGTAACTCGGGGGTTTGTGGGGGGAAGAAAACAGTGCAAACCCTGTTGACTTCAGAGGCACCTGCATAGATGTTTTCCTAGAAACTTTTTACCCGTCTGAAAAGTTACGTACGATACACAGGAGAAATAGTCAGTCTTTGCTGAGTTTTCTCATTGTAGTTCCTTGTTTGAAAAGTCATTTGTTGGCACATGCTGTGTTGTCAAAAACGGCATCAGCGCAGCCCCGACCTCACACTGATGAGTAGGCCGTTGCCTTCAGCAGATAGTTCCTATTTCCAGATACAGATTCCCTGGCAGCCGTGCACCAGAGAGAAGATAAAAGCAGCTACAATTCCTTGAGCCTTTGCTGTGTGCTGAACACTCTTACAGACGCTCTGTGCGCCCCGTCACCCTCTCATTTACTGTGCACTGCAGCCCTTTGTGAGAGGCCTGTGGTCGCACTTTGTGAGTGAAGGTCTAGTGTTCATTGAGAGGAGGGGACTTGTTCCAGGTCCCAGTGTCTGTAAGTGGGGGTTCCTGGCTCTGAACACAGGTCTCTCTGGTTGGAAAAAGCGTGCCCTTTTCACTTCATCAGCTTACCTACTCTTTGTCAGCTCACAACATGATTTTCACTTCACGGGTATGGTTTCTTTCGCAGACGCTATTTCCCTCACTAAATCACACTGAGGACCTGTGTCAAATAAAGTAATGCAATTTTTGAGCTTCATTTTTCACCCTGACACCTAGAGGATCTGTTAACTATAGAATATTGTGCCAAAGAAATCAGAAGTCAATTAAAATATTATATTGACCCAAATACTCTCTCTATCCCATGGCAGGGGCCTGCTGATTCACTGGGAGTCAGCATTGCTGGAGGAGTGGGCAGCCCGCTTGGTGACGTTCCTGTATTTATTGCAATGATGCACCCAAATGGGGTGGCAGCTCAGACCCAGAAACTCAGAGTAAGTTGAACTAATGGCCCTGGTCGCCCTTGCGAATTTGGCAAAAGTTTTGATAAACCTTTTGAATCTGCCACCAGTTGCAGGCAGTTTTAAATGTCTGTATCTGCTTTTAAATCAGCGAATCCAACCACAGCAGGGCTTGCTTTGAGTAAAAGACGCAGAAAAGTAAAAGAAAGGAGAATTTGCTATTGCATGCAAATTTGCAAGCAAATTAAATGAGAAGATTTACTGTGGTTTCTTAAATTTTTTACTTGTTTAAAACTCTGTAGAAGAAGTTAAAAGAAAACAGGAAGTGTTTCAGAACACCAGTATGGGGTGAAGATGTTTTCCTTACACATTTCATGGTTTAAATGCTGATTGAACTTTATGAAGTTGAAAACGATCATTCGTGTTGCATCGGATTATCAGTTTTGAAAAAGTTCAATGTACAAGCATGGACAAAAGTAGGTTTACAGTTGCAATAAAAATACATAATACAATAATTCAGAAATAATAATACCAGAATAGACTCTTGTGTTTCAAGAAGTCACAAACTGCAGGCCTCCTGTAAATGTGACATAAATTGTCAAACTATACAAAACTTGCTTCCAAGTTGAGGGATTATCCAAACATAGAGCGCTGTGATGGAATTTATGCGAACCATTCGGTTGTGAAATCGTGAATATTCCATTTACGTCTATAAAGTAAAATCTGTGTGGTCTCGTGTCAAAATGGTCTCGAAACATAGCCACCTCTTAGTTTAAATAGTGTCTACATGGGGAATGGTCCAGTCTCCTTTGATATCTATATATATATGAACGACACTTAAAAATTGATTGTTACACACAGCACAAGGGTCAGACAACTGCTTAGCTCTGCCCCATGAATGCACCCAGGTAAGTATAGCAGACTTTGTTCACCAAAATAAGCAGTGGGTCAGACGTGGCCTTTGGGTCACAGTTTGCGCAACCCTGACTTATATAGTCATGTGTAATGTGTATAGTTATAATGTCCAGAGAAATTCTGGTTTCCAAAGAGCATCGGGTATCTTATTTTCTTAATAGGAAGCAGTGTCTTACCCAGGAGAAACAAAGAGAAGAGTGATTTTCCCCCTCCCCCTGGAGACTACAGGACTCAGTCATTATGTGTAACTTTGTCTTCTGGTTGCTGCTGCTTGGAATTAGGGGTTTCTTCGGGTAGATTCCCGTTGCTGATAGCAGTATATGTGTGATGTGTAGGGTGGGAAGGAAAGGATTGCTCAGGCCTCAGTGTCCCTCTCTCCACGGCTGCTTTTGCAGATGGCTGTTTCTTTCTCTCCCTCGCAGGTTGGGGATAGGATTGTCACTATTGGTGGCACTTCCACTGAGGGGATGACTCACACCCAAGCAGTTAACTTACTGAAAAGTGCTTCTGGCTCCATCGAAATGCAGGTAAGATTTTTCTCCCAAGCACAACCCAGAATATGGGGAGCTTGAGGACACATGAGCTTTCATGTTAAACCAGTAAAAACGCTTAAATCTGCTCTTATTTCTTTTACCGTTTCCCTTGAACATAAATGATTACGTTGAGAGTTCTAAGAGAGTAGGTTAGAAACACATTCTGTCACATTTATCCTGATGCATTTGTTGTTTCACACATTGTATCTAAGAGGGAAAAATGCAAGGTCTTAGCAGTAAATGGTCAATTGCCAGAATGGTGTAAGTGGCTTGTAATTCAAAGATCTTTAAAAATTAATTGCATGAGAGACCATATTTGAAACCATCAAAGATCTTGATAGAACTGAAGTAGTAAAATATCTTTACTGTCCGTGGAAGAGGCCTCTGGACCTTGTGAAATTTCTCTCTCTTTGGCTGTATATTATATTAACAAATGATTAAGTGGGCCATAAAATACATGTTTTAGTGCAAATGCTGCTTTTGAAGAAAGATTACTGATCCTTCGCCACATGAACTTGTGTTTTTCTCTGTCTCCTTCTCCTCTGCACAGGTGGTGGCTGGGGGAGATGTGAGTGTGGTCACAGGGCACCAGCAGGAGCCTGCCAGTTCCAGTCTTCCTTTGACTGGGTTGACGTCAAGCAGTATATTTCAGGATGACCTAGGGTGAGCTCGTATATTATGGTGTGTATGTTCCTACCACTCACATAAAGGTGAAATAACAGGAGATGAGGGATAAAATATAAAAAACAAGTGTTTCTAAACTTTTAAGTAATTATGGCACAGAATCATTTTATCAAAGATAGATAGATAGACATGCCACTGTGTATCTTACATTGTCAGTTCTGAGTTTTTGGGGAGTACATTTAGTCTTGATGTCACTACCCTGTGTGACATGGAACAAGCCACACCTATCCTTTTAAAAATTCCAACATTGCCTACTCAATCATCTTTTTGATTAAAAAATTCACAGTTATTCACCATGTGAGTACAAAAGAATTAGAACATAGAAAGAGAAGAGAGGAGCATATTAGCATTTTTAAATAATTTGATGCAACTTTTACATTATTGATCATTGATTTTTTTTCTTGGAGCTTGGGAATACTGGTGTTTATGACTTATTCCAAGGTGGTCCTCTATGCTTTAGCCCTCTCACTTTATTTTATTTTATTTTATATATTTTTATTGATTTCAGAGAGGAAGGGAGAGGGAGAGAGAGATAGAAACATCAATGATGAGAGAGACTCACTGATCGGCTCCCTCCTTCACGCCCCCTACTGGAATCGAACCTGTGACCCTTCAATCCACAGGCCAGTGCTCTATCCACTGAGCCAAATCAGCTAGGGCAGCTCTCTCACTTTAAATACACTGGAAAAAAGAATAAGCTTCTCCATGCAATGAGCACCTGCTGTGAATATGTTAGTTTAAGAGAACTGATAATGAGTAATAGAGTTAGGGTGTTAAATAGAATCTCATTGGATTATGTAAATTTAAAATGCTGAGCCCAGCACACACTGACTGACAATTCAAGCATGCCCAAAACACCCGTAATGTACTCACCATCAGTAACACAGAGAATGATGCTAGTTCTACATAATCCTTAACTTGCAGATGCACAATATGTAAATTCTTGAATCCAGACACTGTTTTTCCTTCCTTTTACTATAGACCTCCACAGTGTAAGTCTATTACACTGGACCGAGGACCAGATGGCTTGGGCTTC
Source organism: Myotis brandtii (assembly GCF_000412655.1). Classification (NCBI taxonomy): domain Eukaryota; kingdom Metazoa; phylum Chordata; class Mammalia; order Chiroptera; family Vespertilionidae; genus Myotis; species Myotis brandtii. The sequence continues at coordinate 23,808 of NW_005369238.1, forward strand.
AGTATAGTAGGAGGGTACGGCAGCCCTCACGGAGACTTACCCATTTACGTTAAAACAGTATTTGCGAAGGTAAGATTGCAAATTTTAACCACCCTCTTCCCCCACTAAACATTCATTAATAGGGGTCAGCAGCTGGCTTATTAGTTTATGGCCCGAGGTAATGCCAAATGGTTAACAGTTGATCATTTTCTTTTGGAACTCCCTACAGGAATGGATCATTAAATATTTTTGTACAATTTGAGATTTAGTTATGTTTTAAGGAAAATAGGCTCAAACTGAAATTCCATGGGAATTCTTGACAATATACATAAAAATAGTAATGATCATTAGACAGTAACATCTGATTTTTTCTTTTGAAAACAAGTGGCATATGCCTGAATGTCTTTGGAAAATAGGGCACTTTATGTATGCTCTAATATGCTGGCATTTCTTTTTTTGGGGATTTTTTTGTTGTGAAATATAAAACAGGAACAGAAAAGTATATAAAATTGACATGCAGATTAACTAATTTGGCATTTATTTTGCAGTTTAATGCCATTGAATAAAAGAAAAATAATAACTAAAATATTTTGAAGAGTATCCAGAAGCTTTGTCACCTGTAATAAATCAGAATTTGCAATTAAGGGATTTAATTTAAAAAAAAATAAAAACCATTATTATAGTGTTGTAATTATATAGAAACCTGTTCTATGTTAAGAATGTTTAGAATAAGAAAGAATAAAGTTACTGTGGCTTTGGTGAAGTATTAAAATAATTTAAACCCATAGAATTATTGTTAATATGTTAAGGCATTTTTGAGGAGCTACAAAATTTGAACAAAATTTCCTATAGGAGAAAATCTAGAATCTGAAAATTTTACATAGCAAAGGAACACCACTTTTATCAAACCTATGAAATGATTTGTGACAGGGTCTTGAGATTAGTGCTGTGGTCCATAAAGTGCCTACCAATGGAGGTTTCATTCTATTATTTTGGAAAAAAATTAGTATTTTAACCAGTTTAAAGTACCATATATACAGCAATGAAGCTATAGACTTAATTTATGAGATTTTTAAAAGCCACCGGTAAGTCCAGAAATACAAACCACTTTGCCAGTGAATAGAAGAGTCACGCAGGCCTTTTCCTCAGCCTAGGAACAGTTTATTTAAGGCATGCTGGTTAGAACATATTTTAAGAATTTCATCATTATGGATTCTCATTAACTTCTCAGTATTTTAATCTTATATTTAATTGCATAAATGCCTTCCATAAGCATGCCTTAAGATGCGGTTCTTTTTTGAACAGCGATGTCTGTGTTTAGTCTTAATCATTAGGGCCCACAAAGAATATGAACACTCCACCTCCCCTTAGAAAGTAAAGTACCAGCAAGCACGAGCTGCCTTTTTAAAACCACAGAAAGAATTTATGTTAGAATTAGCAGGATTTGTGCCTTGCCCTGCCCCTTGTCAACATACATGTGGACTTTATGCTTCTGCAAACCTTTGGGTTTCACAGCCCTCATGCCCTTGTCCTAATTAAAAAACAAAAAACAAAAAAAACCCTGCTCTTGTTCCCACCTAATCCTTTGTTTTCTTTCTGCAGGATTAAAAAAAAAAATCCTAGATTCTATGAAATCATTTCTACTAGGCAAATTCCCAAATACTCTTTATTAATTTTGGTTCCTACCTGCTATGCTAAAGAGCCAAACAAACTATTCAGCTAATCTGTTGGCTGCTAAATTCTCTCTCAAATAGGAATTCCATTGCTAAAACCATGTAGGAGAAAGGTCTCCTTTGTGTATGCTCATGATTGCTGAGTGGCTGTGGAGCACCCCAGGAGCACGGAGAGCCGTGTGGACCTGCAGGTCCACTTACATTCTTGCCCAGGTCTTGTTCTGTTGTAAGCCTGTGAGGCAGCATTTTTTGAGACGTCAACGAGCCTCCTTTATATTTGCAGGGAGCAGCCTCCGAGGATGGGCGTCTGAAAAGGGGCGATCAGATCATCGCCGTCAATGGGCAGAGTCTGGAAGGGGTGACCCACGAAGAAGCCGTGGCCATCCTGAAGCGGACGAAAGGCACGGTCACCCTGACGGTTCTCTCCTGAAGCGGCCGCCAGAGTCGAGCCAACGCAACCCCTCGCTCCCACCCCAGCCTGCGGGGAGAACAGAACTGGCCCTGCGGGTGCCTCTCCCATGCTGTGTTCCTCGTGCTCTCCAAGGCTGTAGGGAAGCCACCATTCACATGTGTCACTCTCACGTGCCACTGGTTTTATAGTGACACGGGCAAGAATTATTACATGCTAAACTGGTTAGTAGAGGAAGAAAAAAAATAATTCTAAAGCTAACCAAGAGAAATGGCTTTAGTCAGGGTGAAAAATATAAAATAAAGAAGGAAATGTCAAGTTTTGTGAAAAACGCCTCGTTTTGTCAATCTACCCCTCTCCCTATTACTAACTTTAAAAAAAAAATTAGTTTCTTTCTATTAAAAATTTTAAAAATACCCAGTATTTAAAATATTTGAATATTATAAAAAATTGCATCTCCCACCTTTAACATACACATATATTGTTTCCTTTGAAAGTGGTTTCTGAGATGGAGGAAAGAGCCAATCTCTAAAGCTGTGTCCCTAAGTTTGTAAAGAAAACATTTGAGGCACATCGCCGTGGTCGTGTTCATTTTTGACCTGTTATAGAACACTCCTGTGATTCTACAAGTGAAATGATGGTGCCGCCCTGTACTGACTGTCATTTCTCTCTAAAGCAGCTGTGCTAGCTGTGGAGGAACATCGAAGGCTCTCAGCACCTCAGCGCTGGCTCTAACGGATGCAACACTAAAAACGTGTTCGCACGCTGTGCAGTTGGTTTTCAGTTAGTATCATCTAAATGAGAGAGAAAAAAAGCAATGTGTTGGTAGTTATTTTGCTTGTATGCCATTAGAAAATCGATAGAAAAATTAAAGGGGATTAACATAACTTTACCCCATTGCTTTATATTAACATCTTATAATACAATGGTTTCAGACTAAGGGAAACAGATGGAGCTGTTTATTGAGACAACTGGTGAGGAATTATCATGTGTTCATTCCCATTTTAGAGCGTGAAACTCCTACATTAGAATATATAAAGTCACTTTAAATATTATCTATATTTGTAACAGAGGTAGTGTACAGATATTTTATTGCAGCACTTTTGTATGAATGCAGAATTGAAGTGAATAAAGAAGTTTTCATGGTGCACGAATATAAAGCAGAATATTTTTGGTTGGTTTTTTTTTTACTGGGGAAAAGTTTTGTTATGTTGTTCAAGGTTTATAATTTAAAATTGCTTTTTATGGCATCATGTCTAACTGAACATGTGGCGTCCATAGTTATGATTAGGGGAACTTTGGACGGTGGTATTATGAAAAGCTCAATATTCTTTACATCTAGAATTGTTACTGATGCTGAAGACGGACCCCTCATGGAGCAGAGAAGATAAGCAGCTTTGTAGGAAGAAAAGTGTCTGCCCGGGCGTGGTTTTCAGAGACGCTGTTAATGCAGGAAGAAGTTGTTCTTTCGGGAAGTGCAAGCTGAAGTGTGTTCAGATGGCAAAGTCATCATGAAAATTATTGATATTAATAAGCATGAAATGTCTGTTTTGAACACTGAGCAAGGATGGGGAAGTTGTGTTGTGTTGATTCTGCCCTTAATTAGCTAATGAACATGTGCATTTCCTTTTATTTATCTCATCTGTAAGACAATAGCTTATTTTGTCTCAAAACGTGTGTCTAGATCTGAAATACAGGAATTCTGTGATTCTTAGTTACATAAAATGAATGGACAACTCTACACATGGGCCATTTGGGAGCTGTTCTCCTTATTAACCGATCATTGTAAACGGAGGTACTTGATGGAACAAAATTCATATTAGTATCTCAGTGACACATCTAGCTTCTCAGTCATCCCTTAATAGTCCTTCATCATGAAGGTATGTCAGGTGGGCCACTGGAAGCTGAGCTACCCTCCTTTGTAAGCTTTAACTAGCAAAGATTTTTATGAAGGACACTATGTCAGATTCTAGGGAGACAAGTTAACCAACCAAAGTAAAGTGTGAGTAAATGTGTGGGAGTATCCTAAGGAGAACAGCTCAGTGGGTATCTGTACCTGCCTGATACGTACCCCCAAATCCATGTTCATCAGGAACCTCAGACCGTGACCTGACCTGGAAATAGAGGGATAGAGAACTCCTGGGACCACAGTGGTTGGAGAAACAGGGAAGGATTTTTCTCTAGATTCTGCAAAGGGAGCTTGGACCCGTTTTCACCTTGATTTCACACTTCTGGCCTCCAGCACCGTGAAAGAATACACTTCTGCTGTTAAACGTTGTCTGGTTGGTGGTGTTTTGTTATGAAAGGCCTGAGAAACTAGTACAGTATTTTAAATATTTTTAAATCCTCAGCTACTATCATTGTGTCTGTCTAGTAGGAGAGGCTCTATACATTTTTGTTGAACATATGAATGACTGAATTACAGATTGTGATGATTCATTTCACGGTATTACCTTGTTTTAGTTAGCTTGCTCCAACCTGCATACTAAATGCAAAAGAAAAAGGAAAAAAAAAAACAGTGGGAATGCTACTGTAGGGATATAAAAACACTTGGGAAAAACTCCCCTTCTGAATTTCTGTTAATTAACAAATTGAAGCACATGAAAGGAGGGGGGAGGGGAGGAAGAAAGAAAGGGAGAAAGAAAAATATCAAGAGGAAAATAAGATAGATTCATCAGCTTTGGAAAGAAGTGACAAAGGCTTATGCTTTCTATATCATTTTTCTCTGGAAATATAAGAGTTCTATATAGTGAAGGAAGAAAGTGTTTGCGTGAAGAGATTGAAGGCATGAATTTTATAGTGTTAATGCCATGCACAACTCAAGACAGTGGGTTGACCGTAATTGCTTCAATATAATTGCTTATGCCATTAAATCACAATGGAGAATACCCCACATTTCCAGTGTTCTTTGTGACCCCTCCAAATGGCTGGTGGTGGTGGTGGTGGTGGTGGTGGTGGTGGTGGTGGTGGTGATGGGTGTGGTGGTGGTGGTGGTGGTGGTGGTGGTGGTGGTGGTGGTGGTGGTGGTGGTGGTGGTGGTGGTGGTGGTGGTGGTGGTGGTGGTGGTGGTGGTGGTGGTGGTGGTGGTGGTGGTGGTGGTGGTGGTGGTGGTGGTGGTGGTGGTGGTGGTGGTGGTGGTGGTGGTGGTGGTGGTGGTGGTGGTGTCTCCTTATTAACCGATCATTGTAAACGGAGGTACTTGATGGAACAAAATTCATATTAGTATCTCAGTGACACATCTAGCTTCTCAGTCATCCCTTAATAGTCCTTCATCATGAAGGTATGTCAGGTGGGCCACTGGAAGCTGAGCTACCCTCCTTTGTAAGCTTTAACTAGCAAAGATTTTTATGAAGGACACTATGTCAGATTCTAGGGAGACAAGTTAACCAACCAAAGTAAAGTGTGAGTAAATGTGTGGGAGTATCCTAAGGAGAACAGCTCAGTGGGTATCTGTACCTGCCTGATACGTACCCCCAAATCCATGTTCATCAGGAACCTCGGACCGTGACCTGACCTGGAAATAGAGGGATAGAGAACTCCTGGGACCACAGTGGTTGGAGAAACAGGGAAGGATTTTTCTCTAGATTCTGCAAAGGGAGCTTGGACCCGTTTTCACCTTGATTTCACACTTCTGGCCTCCAGCACCGTGAAAGAATACACTTCTGCTGTTAAACGTTGTCTGGTTGGTGGTGTTTTGTTATGAAAGGCCTGAGAAACTAGTACAGTATTTTAAATATTTTTAAATCCTCAGCTACTATCATTGTGTCTGTCTAGTAGGAGAGGCTCTATACATTTTTGTTGAACATATGAATGACTGAATTACAGATTGTGATGATTCATTTCACGGTATTACCTTGTTTTAGTTAGCTTGCTCCAACCTGCATACTAAATGCAAAAGAAAAAGGAAAAAAAAAAACAGTGGGAATGCTACTGTAGGGATATAAAAACACTTGGGAAAAACTCCCCTTCTGAATTTCTGTTAATTAACAAATTGAAGCACATGAAAGGAGGGGGGAGGGGAGGAAGAAAGAAAGGGAGAAAGAAAAATATCAAGAGGAAAATAAGATAGATTTATCAGCTTTGGAAAGAAGTGACAAAGGCTTATGCTTTCTATATCATTTTTCTCTGGAAATATAAGAGTTCTATATAGTGAAGGAAGAAAGTGTTTGCGTGAAGAGATTGAAGGCATGAATTTTATAGTGTTAATGCCATGCACAACTCAAGACAGTGGGTTGACCGTAATTGCTTCAATATAATTGCTTATGCCATTAAATCACAATGGAGAATACCCCACATTTCCAGTGTTCTTTGTGACCCCTCCAAATGGCTGGTGGTGGTGGTGGTGGTGGTGGTGGTGGTGGTGGTGGTGGTGATGGGTTCACCTTCAGCATTGACTGATATGTAACAGCATGAGTAGCAATGAGGTGTAGCCAGTCAGTGGAATTCATACATCAGAACAAAGGTTGAGATGGAAGCATAAAAACATTAAAATTCATGAAAGATGAAACAAGCTAATGGAGAGGTATTTGTTATTATTTGCTTGCTTGCTTAGTTTGTTTTTATGAATCTCAATCAGGCAGATTTTGATAGATTTGAAGAAGCAAAGGGACCCTACCCTGCTTCCTCTGCTCTGGTCAAGGAACTTGTCTGAGGATAAATGCTTCCCGGGGGTTGAGAGCCTTTCTTTAGATCTCTTGTGGGAGTGAATAGAGGAGTTGGAAGGATGCCTGCAGGGAGATGGGAGTAAATAGGTTTTCTTCTTTTCCTTTTTTGTGTGTCTAGGTGTGAGAATGTCAAAACCATCATCACCTGCTTTCAGCAGCCCTGGTGTGTTGTTTCATGTCAGCCACCACTATTCTGGAATGCATCTGATTTGTGCAGAGATGTTCCCCAACATTGTCTACTAGGCATGAATGTTTAAGGGAATATTTTTGTAAGCTGGGATTGGCCTCTTTTATATAAAGAGGAAAAAAGAAATGTTGGTGGCAAGAAAATTTCTCAATGAAAGAGCATGAAATTAAGCATAGCAAATGTTCTTAGAGTGATTTCTTTTTAAAATATATATATTTATTTATTTCAGAGAGGAAGGGAGAGGGAGAGAGATAGAAACATCAGTGATGAGAGAGAATCATCGATCGGCTGCCTCCTGCACGCCCCCTACTGGGGATCGAGCCTGCAACCCAGCCATGTGCCCTGACTGGGAATCAAACCATGACCTCCTGGTTCATAGGTCGGCACTCCACTCAACCATTGAGCCACATTGGCTGGGCCTTAGAGTGATTTTTATATACTTGGCACTGCAGCTTCTTTTTCCCTTCAAGATACAGGTATTCCATAATTGTCCATTTTGATGTAAATTAGAAAATAATTATATTATTTGTCTAAGAATTAATATGTATCCATCCAGTAAAGAGTTCAATCGAAGGCTCGTTACAATAATTCTGCCTAGAAGGAGGAGAGTCTGTGATGGTGAACTCAGGATCTCTCACTGAAAATGTTTCTTGAAGTTTCCAGAAGTGCTACCATCCTGCGTGCTCAGGCAGCCTCAGGAGGCACCTTCCATGCTCATTTAGCACCGGAGGGGTTTTCAGAAGGTTGTGTCTTTTTTTTTTTTTTAATATATTTTATTGATTTTTTACAGAGAGGAAGGGAGAGGGATAGAGAGTTAGAAACATCGATGAGAGAGAAATATTGATCAGCTGCCTCCTGCACACTCCCTACTGGAAATGTGCCCGCAACCAAGGTACATGCCCTTAACCGGAATCGAACCTGGGAACTTTCAGTCCGCAGGCCGACGCTCTATCCACTGAGCCAAACCAGTTATGGCGTGAAGGTTGTGTCTTTTGTGAGTACGATGTGACCCTTTCTTCTCAGCTCCCCCATTCTCCATCTTATGTGCAGATTTTCAGAAATAAACAGTTACCTTTTCGCTCTTCTTTTGTTATCAATGTACTAGAAATTAAGATTTTTCACTTGCGTCTACCTTGAAATATTTGGCATTCAAAGTTTCACTATCTTAAATTTAATTAACTGAAAGGTACATTATTACATTCAGTAGAACTTACAGTTACCTTGCTTTTGAAAATTAGATGACTGTCTATCAAACATTAATACCTTGTACAAGATAAGCTAGCGAGAAGTGGTTGTAGTTGTTATATCCTGGAAGACATAGACTAATATAGATGCAATAGTTTTATTTCATAGCCCTCAATTTTCATTATTGTATGATCATGTTTTTTTCTTCTGAAGTTGGATGCAGGTCAACATATACCAGAATTTGATTTGTAATCCTTCATAGTGCTTCCCATGTCCTCATATAACACTACTGTTAATTATTAAATATTTTTCTTTAAAGTAGGCTGATTTTTAACTAAAATGTGCTTAAAAGAGGAATTGTATCTCACTACCTCGAATGAAAAAGCAATACATTTGACAGAAATCAATACATTTGCATAAATAGAAAGTAACTATGAGCAAAAGCCATGTTCTTAAATTCTATGAAGAGACTATTGCCTCACAAGGACCAGAACTTGTTAGAAAGGGAGAGGGGCAAATGTTAGAATGGTGGTGGTGACTCAATAGAGATTCTCCCTGGATTTCAGGAAGTGCAATAACACACCTTCTTCAGTATGTGACTTGGTCGTTTCTAGTGCCTTGTCAGTGCCACTTAAAATGATCATCGCATGATTGACTCTCTTTGGAAAGACTCTACTGTACTCAAATCAAAAAGGTCTTGTTTATAGATGCTTTAAAAATGTGAATCCAAGCCAGTCAATTTCTGTTCTTGAAAGTGTTCCTAGTTAATGAGCTTGTTTAAGATTTTGTTTATCAAGCTTTCACTAAGACCAGAATTGGGTCATCACCTTCAGTGCTTTAGTGTTGGCAATCCGAGTTTGAAATAAAGGACACATGACATAAATTAATGGAGTAAAATTAATGTTGTGGTAATATTAAATAAAGCTAATTCCTCTTGCACCTGGAGGGCTATGCAGATGGCAGGCGTACCTAATTATGCTCCCTGCTGCCTTTAAGTGTACTGATAAAAATCTCTCAACTGAGTCTAAAATATGTTCATCCACTGGCTCCAGACAAGTTTGCGTAAGGCAGCGATTTTCAACCTTTTTTCATCTCATGACACATAAGCTAATTACTAAAATCCTGAGGCACACCACAAAACATATTTTTGCCAACCTGACCAAAAAAATGGTATAAATTTTATTAATTCACAGTGAACAGGTATTGTGTATTAGCTGTTGTCATTTTTTTTTTAATTTGACAGTCTAAGGGAAAAGAGGTCAGTGCCCCAGACTAAACAGTCAGGTATTGAATGTTTTAAAAAATTGCTGCTGCACACAGGTTGAAAATCGCTGTTGTAAGGCAACACAATACACAAAAACACAGCTAAGCGTGCTTGCTTTTTAAAGGAAGAAACCAGGATTCTATAAGTTACATGAAATAAATGTTTACCTAATTTTAAAAACAAGTCATTATTATAATCATGTTCTTTGTCCTTTCTGTAAATATAATAAAACTAGGTGCCAAGTGCGCGAAATCGCGTGATACCCAGATCCGGTCGCCATGGGACCCAAAGTCAAGTCCTGCTGGCGCTGTGGGACGCAGTGTCAAGTCACCTCCTGGTGACTGGTCTTTGGTCTTCATGGCGTTAAGACCACTGGGTTTTTATTATATAGATATGTTGGTCCCATTAGAAAAAGTTTTTTATCAAACCAGTAAGAAAGTACTTAAGTTTACATTTTTACTTTTCAATTTTTTCACATTAGTTTAAATGATAAGTTTACTAACAGAGTCATAAATACGTTAATTTGATTTTTTTACTCTAGGTACAAAGTGGATGGGCCAATTATCACACAGGTATTTATAAACTTGTTCAATTCTTTAAGAAGTAGCTACTCCAGAAAAATATGTTGCTGTAATTAAGCAAATACGTTTTTGCTACAGATATTTCAGAGATGCCACTGATCTTTTTAAAACTTAGTATGCATTGTCTTCATGTAAGGAATGAATTTCTATGAACTTCATTTTGTTGCAGTTGGATACCTATGCTGGTTAAAGCACAGCCAACAATCTCTCATTTTAGCTTGAGAGTGATTTTAAATGCTTTTATAATATTTGCTCCACAAAACTGTTATTTTTCTTAGGTTTATATTTTTTACTTACCTTTTAAAAACAAAGGATAAGTAAAATACTCTCAGACAGTTTCTATCAGAAGGATCTGGTGCCGTGTTCATTCTGTGATAAAAGATGCTGGCTCATTTTTGGAAAGTTATTTGTTTCAAAGGGTAAAGAGCATATAATGTCTTCTTCCTCTATGCTTAATATCAGGGTTAATAAAGGAAGTATATGTTCAAGATTTTTATTTGTAATTTTTATTATCATTTGGAGAACTAATGGATAGGAGTTATATCCTATCCATTTACATTTATTTGTAAGGGCCTATTACTCCTTCTGTTCAGTAGTTGATTTTTTTCTAAAGCTTTTCCTTTGTGTACATTACAGGTAACTATGTAATGAAATCCCGAATATCTGAGCTCCCACTTTGACGGCCTTGCATGAATGTAAGTCATAGCTGATGAGTGTCTTATGCTGAAGGAACTCTAGATTTTTCTGAGATGTAGTGTAAACAGCATGGGCTCCCTGGTTCTCAGGGCCCGGGTGCTACCCAGGCTTGGCTCTTGACTAGAAGGTAGCTGACCTCTCTGAGCCTCTACCACCTGGACTGTAAAATGAGATTGAGAACATCCTTCTCAAAGCTCTACTAGGATCAAATGAGTGCACACAATGGCACTAGATCAGTGATGGCGAACCTATGACACGCGTGTCAGAGGTGACACGCGAACTCATTTTTTTGGTTGATTTTTCTTTGTTAAATGGCATTTAAATATATAAAATAAAATATCAAAAATATGTCTTTGTTTTACTATGGTTGCAAATATCAAAAAATTTCTATATGTGACACAGCACCAGAGTTAAGTTAGGGTGTTTCAAAATGCTGACACACCAAACTCAAAAGGTTCGCTATCACTACACTAGATAAATGGCAGAAATATTGTTAATACTAGAGGCCCGGTGCATGAATTCATGCATGGGTGGGGTCCCGAAGGGGGTGGGAGGGGGCTGCTGGGACGTGATCGGCCCTCCAGGCAAGCTGTGGGATGCCCTTGCTGGCCCGGGATCCAGATCTGTCCCACTGACATTTGGCCCGGTTGTCGGGAGCCACCTCGCAGCCGCTTTTATATTGTTTCTTCCTTGCGTATCATCTTGGAAGGGGAAGCAGCCATGGTGCCCAGGGCCGACTTCCAAGAGACCGGTGGCGCTTTCAGGATCAGGCCAACAGCGCTGGTCCATCAGTGCCTGGCCTGTTCTCCAGAGATTGGACCTGCAGGACTACTGAGGGAGGGAGTGGCTGCTGGAGGGCTGGTGGGCCGCCAGGACCGGTCTCAGTTGAGCGGCGCTCCCGCTGTGGGAGCACACTGACCACCAGGAGGCAGCTCCTGCACTGAGCATCTGCCCCCTGGTGGTCAGCGTATGTCATAGCGACCGGTCGTTCCAGTCGTTCGGTCACTTAGGCTTTCATATATATAGATAGTAAAGTCAGTGTAACTTAACCCTCTTAGTGCCGGGGAGTGCGATCACGCTCCTCCTGTCTTTTGCCAAAAGTGCCGGGAGAGCTATCGGCAATTTTTTTTTCTACTAGTATTTTATAATACAATCAGCAAACAATATATGTCAAAGATATATATAAAATGAGATTGAGAACATCCTTCTCGAAGCTCTACTAGGATCAAATGTAAAGGTTTCCTTAAGTTTTTGAATATATAACTTCATTTACTTGCGATTCATAATTTTTTTCCTAAACTGCTGTAAAATCAGCAAAAATGCCTTGGCAATTTTAGCATAGTTCCTAGGATATTGGTTGGCACTCAAAGGGTTAAGGGCTGTGTGGTCCATATAGTGGAATTGTGGAGGCCATCTGGAGTGCCATCCTTAGTATTAATTTACATACCGGCTTTAAGAATAACTTGTAAAGTGCCCTCTTTCTTTCTCAATCTATAAATTTTCTCATAATTTCTACTAGAACAGGAAGCAGAAATGATGCCAGGAGAACTGCAAACTGCAGAGTCTCATTGGTTGGTGAAGTGAATGTGCTACTACTTAATTTTTTAAATAATATATATTTGGAGTGAGAGTTATTAAACCTAGTCAGAGGTTTCTTAGTCATTCTACAAGCCCCATTGCTTGAATAATAAGCTAAGTATCTAGCTTTAAAAGTAAACAGGAAATTGTACAATATTCATCACTCATATCATCTTTCTTCCCCAGTCCTCTGTGTTAAATTAGGATAAATTTTATTTTCATCCTTCGTTTTTTGTGGGGTTTTTTTGTTTTGTTTTTTTTTGGTTAATCCTCACCTGAGGATATTTTTCCATTGATTTTTAGAGATGTTGCTACTTAGGTTATCTATTTTTCAACATTCAAATGGAAAAAAGAAAAAGTTACTGATAATAGGACCTTAACTTTTCATATGGGGATTCTGAATACTGGAAAGACTAGAAATTTTGTCACTAAAAAATTTGAATGGGATTACAGAAAATGTTCCAAATTTGAAGGCGGAGGGAAAAATACGTGATTGGAGCCATGAACCTTTCCTGGACTAGGACCAGGTATTTAGTTTCTCTAAACATATTTCTTCATGGAGATAATACCTCCCATTTTTGAAAGTCGAAATATCAAATGGATGTGAATGTTCTTAACATTTTAAAGCATAGAGCCTTATTATAAACTAGAGGCCCGATGCATGAAATTCGTGCAAAAGTAGGCCTTCCTTTCCCCGGCTGCCAACACTGGCCTCCCTCTTCCACCTGGGACCTGGGCTTCACTCTGGCCACCAGCAGGCACCTGGGACCCGGGCTTCCCTAGAAGTCCCAGCTTCATCTGGAACAGTGATGGCAAACCTATGACACGCGTGTCACCTCTGAACTCATTTTTTTTGTTGATTTTTCTTTGTTAAATGGCATTTAAATATATAAAATAAATATCAAAAATATAAATCTTTGTTTTACTATGGTTGCAAACATAAAAAAATTTCTATATGTGACACAGCACCAGAGTTAAGTTAGGGTTTTACAAAATGCTGACACGCCGAGCTCAAAAGATTCGCCATCACTGGTCTGGAAGGATGGCTGGTCTAATTAGCATATTACGCTTTTATTATTATAGATAACAGCTAACCCACATGTTTATGGCTATTTTGATTAAGTTATCAAATTGACCAATGCTATCTAAGCATATATTATGTTACTTTCCTGTTATATAGTCCTAGAAATGAATCATTTTTACTATTCCAATGCTTTATTAATGAATAACATATATCCAAAAGCATGAGATGGTACATAATTTTTTCTTTGAGGCATTTAATTTTAAAATATACACACCAGATCATCCTTTAAAGATTAAACTCACACTCATTCCCAAGTATGATCTTGCCACCGTTTTTATCATCATTGTCTCTTGGAACTACCCATTTTATAATAGATACGGCGCTGTGTTGTTTTATTTTGTTTATATTATGGGTTCTGTGACTACACTGAAAATAACACTTGCTCAGCCATGGAGAAGGAAAGCAAAAGGAAGGGATGAAGAAGGAAAAAAAGTTAGTTTAGAATAAGAGGGAAAATCATTGCCCTCAAGCCTATTCTGATAAAATTTCTACCATTGTAAATGGAAGCTAAATATAAACTTCTTCAGAGTCAATGGGAAATGAAAAGGCAGGGCCAATTTTAATTCTAGTTTGGGAACAAAAGGCAGAATTTACAAAAGTCTCTCATATTGCGTGTAATTACTAAGAGCTTCATAAGTGCTTAGTGATTATAAATGAATGATAGAATCATTTTTGGACAGATGGAGGAAAAAGAGACCAAGAATACATCAATAGGAGCCAATGCTAGTTTGCATCTTCTGTCTCTTTTTTTTCTTTTCAAAGGCTTTGTTTAACTTTGAGAAAATTAGACTAAGAGAATGGTGATCCTTAGAATATGTGTTTATAGCAGATAAAGTGTCTCAAGGGCACAAAGGGCAGAATGCAACTGCTGCTTGTGTCCACAGGCGTCCTCAGAAGCGAGGCCCAGTGGGTGGTGTCCATGAGCACCTGGTACCTAGGTAGATGCTGGCTCTATGGTTCTAACTTTTCTGGAATGTGAATTCTTCTTACTCGATTAGACTTGCTCCCCAAGATAGATTTTTATTATTAAAAAAGAAAGTATATGATGTGAATGTTATTTTACCAAGCACACTTTCCACAACATATCAAGCCGGGTGCAGCATCAGTTGGGCAAACAGTTTGAGACGTGTTGGATGTCAGTGTTTGAGGAAACGGCTTCGTTAGAGGAGGAGGAGTGTACTGCTTTTGTGATTTTAAAGGAAACTAGTAGACATGTTCAAGAGCTCTGAAGTGAAAGATGCTGGTTCTTTATGTGTCCTGGTGGTGCCTTCTCTTTTCTTTGATCTGTGTGTATCAGTGACACTGTTCTTTTCTCTGCTCAGATGTCTCTTAGGCTTCCCACTGCATAGAAAAAGGTGTCCATAGTTGTTGAGGCATCCTCAACTTTGCCGGGATTTTCCAGTCTAATTCCACAGTTTCGTTCCAGTGAAGTCCTAGTCCAGTCATTCTTTTTATACTTTTCCAAACATGATTGCCAATTGTATTTTGACTACTATTGTGGTTACTCTTTATTTTTAAATCTATATATATATTTTTTTTAATTGCCCTCCGTGTTCCTATGTGTACATACCCTTTCCTGGGATAGCCTTTTCTTCAACATGTTCCTAGGTTTTTCATCTTTCAAGACCGCAAATAAATTCTTTATTCTTCACAAAATTTTCTGTTTCAGGAGCTATGTGTTAAAGTGCTTCTCATGGACAATACCTAAAACACTCAGAAAAGAGGAACTATTTTTAAATCAGAACTCATCTTTCTTCTAATGCCTGTAAATTTTTCTCTCTGGCACAGCATTTTTCAAACATTATATATTACTCATTAACAAAAATCTTCTGTGGTCCAAAAGTAAGTTGTTGGGACATTGGTTAAGCTCAATTAAAGTGATTCATTATATATCAGACTTAATGACAGAGGTCATATATAACAATATAACTCTTCCCTGAATATAGAATACTTGTTTCCAAACCCAGTCTCACTAGACTCAAGTTTCAAGGAATAGATTTTTAGAAAGCATCCCTGTACCACACCACATTTTGATCTGAGAGAGTTATTTAGCTACTTATTTTCTTCCCAACAGAGTCTGAGTTTTTAGACAGAAGGATTGACCCTCCTTCAGCTTTTTACCCCCATAGAATATAAAATTTATCATGTAGAAAGCCATAATATGTTTTACTTTTTTATTTTAGGGAAAAAGTTTTGGGTTCTTTTTTTCATATAAAGGAACTGGGCAGGAGTTAAAAGCAAGGAAGGTAAAGAGGGTGTGTTTATTATTTTTGAGGAATTAACTGCCTTGTGAGTGGTAAAAAGGATTTCTCTGTGCACCATCCAATCCACTATGCAGAAAGCATGGGCCTGGAGAGGGAAAGATTGGGTCAGCTTTTGGCATACCCACTAAGTTAGTTGATATTGGAAGGTTAGGGTGTAGAGTAGAAGCCAGACCTTTAATGCTCAAGTTTGTTTCCAAGTTGGCTGTTCTCACTTGGAAAGTTCTTGTACATGAATATAGTTTAGTATTCCAATGGTCTACCATCTCTCTAGCTTGTTAAATTTGATCAATTCCTGATCATCTACTGTGGGTCTGTGAGTTGGAGTCGATTTATGTTTTATCTGCCCACCTCATGGCATTATAAGGCAAATCTCCTGTCAGTTTATTGCCATCCCAGGTACTAAGTCTCAGGACAGTTAATTGAGACAAACTAACCAAAGTTGTATTTTGACTACTATTGTGGTTACTCTTTATTTTTAAATATATATTTTTTAATTTTTCAATTACAGTTGATGAATATTAGTTCCAGGTGTACTACCCAGTGGTTAGACATTTGTATAACTTACAGACTGATCATCCTTATACATCTAGTACCCATCTGGCACCATACATAGTCATTACAGTATTAATGACTATGTTTCCTATGCTGTTCCTTACATCCCATGAATATTTTGTAACTACCAATTTGTGCTGGTTAATCCCTTTACCTTTTTCACCCATCCCCCCAAACCATCTCCCTTCTGGCAACTGTCAAAATGTTCTCCATATTTAAGAGTCTGTTTCTATTTTGTTTTGTCACTTATTTTGTTCTTTAGATACTACTATATCTCCTGGCCTTGGTAGAGTGGCCTTATGTATTAGGTGTCCTGTAGGGCCCAGTGGTGCACCCTTTCAGGTGCACTCTCCCCCAGTGGCTATGTGCACCCTCCTGTTGTAGTTGTGCCTTGATTGCTGTTGGCATGTCAGTGGAAGGAATTGCCCACCCCCCAGGTTGATTGGCTGTGAGGATTGGCTGCAACAACAGCGGAGGGGGTGATGTGCAGGGCCCACCCCATGGAGCTGGACTCACTTCATCAGGGATCTGGTGCCTAATGAGTTTGCCCTTGAGTATGTCCTTTGTGGATGCTTGGGCATGGTCTGAACCTGTTTCCTGGGGCCTCTCAGGTGGTCCAAGCGAAGGTCAGCCACTGCCTTTGCCCTGCCTAGGTCCACCTGGTAAAAACTTCGAAGCGATCTGCAGATGGTTTGTTGCCTGTGCTGGATGTGGAGGTACCCAGTAGAGGCCAAGCTGTAAACCAAGGCCAGCTGTCACTAGTGCTGGGCGTGGGGCTGCTTAGCAACAGGTTCAGGGCACGCTGAGGCCAGATGCTCCCTGTATGGGATTTGTGGACCTTTGAGAGATTTTTAAGAAATTCTACAGCATGAGCCAAGATGGTCCTTTTGTAGAGAAAAGTCACTTGGAATGGAATGTGTGGGCCTCACAAGTTGGGTGGTGCCAGTACTCAGGGAATCTCCAGGATGGGGCAAACAGTGTGAGCCAGATTGATCGGGACTCAGATATGGCTCCTGCCTGCTGGCTCTGTGGGGCAAGGGCTCAGCAAAGGAACAGTGGCCTCTGTCAGCACTTCTGTCTGGAAGAAAACTGTCCGTCCCTCCAGCCCTCGCCCTGATGCCAGACAAATCAGTTCCTCCCATGTGTCCCCGGTACCTTTATAGCTTCTGCCCCAGCACTGGAGCTCAGAGCCAATGAATCTGAGTAAATTTATGTGTGGGCCCTAGAAGAGGAACTGCCTGGGACTCCATCAACCCTCAGACACATTCAGCCACGATCTCAGCTGGTTTTCATAGCCATGAGTTATGGGGGCTTTTTCCCCAGCACTGGAACCCTTGGCTGGAGAGCCTGGTATGGGGTTGGGACTCCTCACTCCTCAGGGTGGACCTTTGTAGCTGAGATATCACTCCAGATATTAAACCACCGTATGTGGGTATGGGACCTGCCTGTTTTGTGTGTCTGCCCCTCCGACCAGTCTGGCCGTGGCTGCTTCTGTATATCTTTAGTTATAGGACTTCTGCTCAGCTAGACTTCAGGCAGTTCTCAATGACGGTTGTTCTGTAGTTTAGTTATCATTTTGATGATTTTGATGTGGACATGGAAGAACCTACTCTGCCATCTTAACCAGAAGGTGCTATTGTGGTAACTCCTGATTCAAGGTCCCCTACATAAGCTTGATTAAATGTCCATGTGTAATAGGGCCTGCAATATCAGCTTTTCAGACAGAAATATTTCATGATAATTTAATATTTTGTGCAGTTTGAAAAGTATTTGTTTATGTATAGGCAGTTGGGAAAATGTGATTATAAAGGACAGTCAGTGAATGGAAGTGTATTACAAATTGATAAATTTAGATTAGTGACGAACACTATTAAGATGTCTTAGTATAAATTTTTAAAGAGTGCAAGGATTAGCCTACAGTTTTTGAGACACGGTAAGTAAATGTAACAGATGAAAGAACCTTACACCCACATTAAATATGAGGCTCCCCCAGGAGCATCAGCTGTATAGTTGTCAACAACTGATTTTTTTTTATTTACTGTGTCTTGCTTTTCTTTCTTTCTTTTCTTTTATGGAGAGAGTATTTTTTTCTTTATTGATTAAGGTATTACATATGTGTC